>NC_090928.1:1002086848-1002389878 GCF_040938575.1 Ambystoma mexicanum
CATTGCAGTGACTTACCCTGTTTTTTGCCCAGAATAGTGAGGTCTAACTGTATAATTAGGGAAAAATGCAATTGGCATTGCCTACCTGATGTTATATGTATACATTGAGCAAAATATATCTTACACAAAATGAGGTTCGTGCTGGGACGTTAGGTTGATGACATCACTAATGTTGAAGCACCTCTGCATTCAATAACACAGCTGTGTGTGAAGCTGCATCAGTGTGTGGAATTAGATGGTCCCTTTTGTATAGTCTCACAACAGTATACAGATAGTGATTGTGAATCGACATTTGTTGAATTGTAGGGTGAAAAATAGTAGATTTTGAAATTGATTGTTTATTTGATTGGAGGTTAGTGATTGAGGTTCACATTACATTATAATTGTAATCAGGTATATTATTTAGTCATGTCATTACAGGATATAATGGCACAGTTGGACATGGCTCTTGACAATGCATTAACGAGACAGTTATTTTCTGCATGGCCAATGGCTGATGCAAAACGTTGGAATATGCAAAAATAAAAAGAAAGAAATTGTTGAAATTGTTGAAAATGTTAGAATAGATATTCCAACTCCAGAAAGCTTGCTAGATGAAGCCTTACAAAAAGTACACCTAAACCCCACAACTAGGGAAGAAAAACAAATCACTATGAATGTTAATGTCCATATCTGCTTACAACTCAAGTTTGTGGCAGGCTGGTAAGCCGAAAACCTATATCATTTGCACCGATTTTACAGAAAATGCTCAAATGACCTCAGCAGAACCGATGCTCATGCAACAAGCTAACAATGACCACAAAATAAAACAATTGGATCAGTCTCTGGGTGACTAGTAAGCGTTACTACAGAAGCAACACAGTTTAGTAGAGGAAATACAGAATTAGGTGAAAGTGTGCAGAGAAGCCCAGAAATGTCTACAATAGAATTTTTAAATTGTAAGGCATTCGTTTACAGACTCATGATAGGTTCACGTGCAAAATAACTAATAAAACCACTTGTAGTGATAGTTTATTGAATGGGATTGTGAATATAAAAATACAATTTAAAGAGAGTTGCCAGACAAATGTGAAACGTATTGTGAAGGCTATAAAAACACGAGCTGAATTTGATCAGCAATATAATTAAATAAAAATCCATAAGAAGCAAAGGGATGAGTTAGCACAGGAGAATGATGCAGTAGTTCTAGAAATACATTCTTAAGAGTAAGATTTAAAAGTTAGTATAAGAAAACCACCCATATATAATAGATATGTCCCCAAGAAATATTTCTCTAACTCCCTGGGGTGCAGGGGAATTGGGGTGGTAGTTGTCACTCGGGGGTGCTCATTCCAAATCGAAACATCTTGGTATTTTGTCTGAAACACAACAATGCTTCCAATTATTGCATTGATTGTAAGAGGAAAGAAAAAAAACATGCAATCCCAGTCATGAGTATTGGAACCCTACAATATCATCATGAATTAAACCCAACAAACACAAAGAAACATACAAAAATAGTGATACATTAGATACAATAAATGAAGCAACACCAATAAAAGTAAAAAAAGAAACAATAGAGTTTCATCTCAGAAAACAATGAATCTCATGTAAAAAATACATTATCCTTAACATTTATCATAATACAATTTATATACCTTATGGTTGCAATTATAAGGGCGACCTGTGTTCACCTCAATATACACAGCCAAAATGTCCTTGAATATAGAAATCCTTCGTCATATAAAAATGATTCACAGAAATTACATCTCAGATTATTCAGGGCCTAGTTTGGCACTCCAAAGTTTCCACCAAGTTCTTATTCATACAAAATCTGCTGTGCCTGTGGTCACATATCACCATAGGTCTTCATTAGTTTAATCTTGATCCTAAGAAACACATTTTATAGAGACCTTGAATGAAGTTTAATTAAATAGGATGGAACCACAGATCCTTTTTCTTTCCTCTAAACCTGATGAAATAATCAATAAGGCCCTATACGATCTATGGACCTACACCAATCATACTCCAATAGGGCCTCCTTAACCGCCAAAGCATTTAGAGCCAAGATTCCCTTTTCAGATGAAGTTCATTTAATACATTGTAACAGTCGCTCATCCAATACAAGAAGACTTTGCATATTTTCCACTCCATGATTACATTCAGTACTCCAAACAGTGTAAGGGTGGAGCCAGTATCTTTCTAAGCAAGGCTAACCTGTTCCAGCTACAACCTTTCAGACAATACTATTCCCAGTTCAGACCTTAAAATAGGGGTATTAGGATATAAGGAATAATTCAAATGTACCCAAGTTGATTTCCATGAAAATAATGTGAATGTAAATGCCATGCAGTGCCTCATTCTAAAATTGCAAAGTGAGATTCATATGTGATTTGAAAGGGGAGGAGTATTTATATTTGTTAAATACAACTTTAAAACTATTTCATTTTCTCTGGTTGGTTGGTTGGGTGGGTGAGGCAAAATAGTATGTGTATTCTCAAGTTAAACCATTATTTCCCTAACACAAAACCTGCAGAATTCAAATCCAATTTGTTATCAACACATTGGAAATTGCACACACATGTTAGCAGCCCCTAGCACCACATCAAAAAGGGAATCATGAGAACAGCAACTGTTCTCTGATTCTACCATGTATACGTTTGTGCAAATGTAATTTCATTTGTGATTTTGAATTGTTTCAAAGAGAATTCGTTGATTTTGATATGCTTTTACAAGGAACTTGGGTTGGTCAACCTAAGTTACCTGGGGGCAACCAGACGTGGACTCCCTGCTCACTGTGCTCAGAGAGGCACAGCTTCACCTCACTGATGAGGCCCAACAAGGCTGAAACACATGTATAGGGTTGCTGTTGGTACTCTTGTTCAGAGAGGGATTGCCATAGAATTTTGGTGCTGGACTGCCCATGTGGGCGGGACAAAGACTGATATGCAAATGGATATTTCCCATCTGTGAAAGGTACAGTGAGCAAAAAGTGTGTGGTGCAAACTCTCTTCTCAGAACAGGTTATCATGCCATGTTCTCTCTGGAGCAGAGAGCCTGCTACCTTTTTTGAAAGATTTTGATATGCTAACCGACAAGCAATGGAAGTGCAACTTGGAAGTACAACTAGAATGTCTAGTATTTTACTAAACTTAAGATCTATATAGAATTGATCATGGAAATGAATGTATGTGTGTGATAAATAGCACGTTTATTTAGGCGGGCTAATTTTGTTTTGTAGACAAGCTGGCTGCATTGTGCCGACTTACCCTGCATAAAGTGTAGATTGCCTTTATTTTGATTTCCTCCTTAATTTCTTTATTTAAATGAATTAGATTTTTGATCAAAACAGCCTGTTTCTTGTACATAATTGTGGGGTGGGACTGTCTAATTAAGAGGTATTTATTGGGGCTGTCTACCTGACATACTGTGTATCCATTAACAATAACATTTCTAACGTCCCAACATTATAGGTGTAAGCTTTTCATTTATTTAATTTTACATTAATTCACAAACCATTTTAATATACCATGATATAATGTGTAGGCTGTAATGCAGAGAATTTGCACTGGTGCAAGTGCAATTAGAACAAGCATGGGCAATGCCAACAGTTTGGACTTTTGAGCAGGCATGGAAAAGGGACTTCTTAGGCCCCGCTATAGTGGTATTAGCTGGCTGTTGATGGTAGCAGGTGCAAAATGGTTCAAGAACCCAGGCATCTAATAGCAGTGCCTGGCAAACATCTAGTACTTATACACAAGATTTGCCAATGCTTGTTTTTAACAGGCCTTCAGCAAAGGGCACCCAGAGTGTTTATAAATTGAGTGGCTGAAGGCTGATCTGGTTACAACACTAATAAATCTAAGACGGCCATTTTGAAAAAACACTGGGAGGCATTTTGATGAAAGAGTTTTATGGTTAGGCTTGATTAAAGCAAGCTCAAAGATTTCCCAGGAGGCAGTGCATGGAGTAAGCATCTGACAAGGTCTATACTCAAAGCGAGAGTATGTTTAGTGTAGTTAGCACTGCTTCAAGTTCTGTATGTTTGAACAGATTTTCTAATCTGGAAAGACACTTAACACATAGAAATGCATGGGCTACATATGATTATCTCCTATGCAGGTTATGTGATCCAGCCTGTGGGTTATACATTTGCGGGAAAGAGTGACTGTATTCGTAGATTCGTGCAGCTACCTGTAGAAGATTTTGGAAAAACTCTCAAGATCCTCCACATCAGCATTCAGGACCCCGATTCACTCTTCCAATATAGGACCTATGTTGCCACAAACAGGGTTGAGTACTCTCATGAGACTGCAGGGGTCCAACTGCAATACTGAAAACTATTTTAAGCCAGGGATGATGGGGATGGTAACGCTCTGCAGTGTTATTCCGTTATGACACTCTTCTCCTAAATCTCTACTTCAACTACAAAAAGACAGCTATCAAACAAGTAAATCAGTTGCCAGTTAGAGGGTGAATCGTGCATGCTATCATCTTTTCCTCTACATATGTTCTCTTTTTTGATATTGATATTGTTCTCTTTATGAACAGGAACTTGACATCCATCAAGAGAATGCTCTTCAGATTGTACTAAGACTGTGTCCAATGTGAAAATTCCCATTATTGTAATTCTGTCTTTGGATGCCTATTGCTTCTTAGTCCAGTATCCTCACCAGCTGGGGTTAACACAGATTGCATTAATATCATAATGATTCTTGTGTTTCCATGTTTTATTTGATCCAACTAATTCCTTAATGTGCCAAGCATCTTCCCCAGGTTTATCATGTTGTGTGCGTCACATCCTTAGTCTTCTTCACTTTATCTCCTAATTTGCCACATCAGTGGATATGCACACATCTTCTGATGCTCACAGATACAGTACGCCTTTTTCTTGCTCTTTCACCCTTTGAAATATCAACTACAAACCTCCTCGCACAACCTGTGAATGGTCCCACGTATCTCTGCATGGCACCTCACAGGTTCTTTCTACATGTGCTCACAGTTTCTCACATCCTCGAACACAAGTGTTTACCAGTCTCTGATATCTGCTGTTGTAAACATATGTAATAGGAGTTGGTGTTCCAAAAGGGCCAATTATAGCAAACTAGGTACCTCTGGGTTATGTGATATCACTTACTGAAGACTCTTCAAGGGTGTTTAACCCCACTTTATGCAAGGCCTTCACATGTGCAAAGACTGAGTTCCACTTCTCCACAAGATTTGCATGTCCTCAGCCAAACTTGTCCACTGTTAAACTTGACAGACTACTGTTAGACTGTCTGTACTGATACATGCCTTTTTCCTTACCGTCTCTACGTGCAGCAGTTTATCTGCATAGTTTGGGAGAGTCTGGAAGTTTCATGAGTAAAAGTCATAACATCATTAGGCATCTTCTTTACTGTTATGCGCGAACTGCTTCAGCCCATTTCTAGAGGTGAGGTGCATGCATTAACAGCCTGTGAAGTCACTGCTAGTTCACTGAATTCCTGCACTATAGGAGCATTTGGCTTCCGCATGGATTTCTCCATTTGCCACTGCCACTCTGGTAGCCATACACAATTGCAAACTATCCTTCATTCACTTTACTCGTCTGACTGACAGAGGTGCAGGTGCAGGACACCCATTCTCTTCCCGCCTCAATGCCTTACTAATCTCCAATGTCATGTCCTCCCCTAGCTCTTTTGAATTCACTATATCTATTATTGCTCCACCTCACTTGGTTCACATCATCTCCATCTATTGCCCTTCTGGTCCCACTGGGCCATTCTTGATTCTCTTTCCACTAAATATTACCTCATTCTCTTAGGTGACTTTAACCTCCCCTCACCAACCACTTCTCAGCTATCTGAACTTCACTTAGTGACCACACTCTCCACTCTATCCATAACCTACCTACCCACACTGGGGGTAACTCTCATGTCCATCTCCAACTCTCTCTCAGCTACTTTTACTACTGTTACACCATCCCTATCTGATCACTCCATTGTTTCCACCACCATCTCCTTTCCACCCTCTACCCTCACCTTACCGCTTGCCTCACCTATTACTAGAAAGAAATGTAAAACTTCTGCCATTCCTCCCTTTCTCTCGGACCTACAGTTCTCACTCTCCACTATTATACCTGATGCCGCTTCCACTAACACTCCCTTCTCCAGCTTCTAATTTCTACTATATGACTCTGTCTCCTCTAACTTCCTGCTGCTAACTTTCAGTGCTAAGCCTCAGCATCCTCAACCATGGGTCACCCCATTCATACACTTTCTCCATTTAGACAAGCGTTGGCTACTGAACAAATGGAGGTATACCCACTTGCATGAGGACCTGAAACTCTATCTCTCTGCCCTGCCCTGAACTCTCTCAAGTTCCCTCTTGATAGAGCGAAAAAAGAAATTCTACCTCAACCTCATTGACTCTCACTCCAACCATCCTCACCAGCTACAGGGCACCCCACATTCACTCCTTGCTTTTCCTAAACCTCTGACTCTCACAGCTAATCATCTACCTGAATACTTCAGTGCAAACATTCCCAAATTAGAGACTCTCTCCTGACCTTCCTCACACTCGCTCCTACTACATTCTACACTCTGCTTACTCTATCATCCTCCTCTGCTTCTATCTCCCATTTTATTCACAGTAATACTGAAGAAGTCCTGTCTCTACTGATGAAACCAAACCGCTCTTGTGCGCCATAAGACCCTCTTGCTTCTCAGCTAGTCAAGCCTATTGATCCTTTCTGGCCTCTCACCTCCCTGAACTCTTCAACTTGTCATTCGACTCTGCTTGCTTTCCCTCTATTTTCAAAATGGCCACAGTCATGCCTCTCCTAAAAAACAGCTGACCCAAACCTACCTGCTAACCTTCACCCTGTGTGTCTTCTCAAAGTATTTGAAAGGATTAATTTCAACCATTTTACCAGTTTCTTAAACATCCACAACCTTCTAGACCCCCATACAAGCAGGTTTCCGCTCCTGTCAATGCATGGAAACTGCTCTAATGAATGTCTCCAAATTCATCACCTCTGCTAAATGTTCAAACCTAGCCTCTATCCTAATTCTCCTTGACCTGTCTGCTGCCTTTGGCACTGTTGATCACTCTGATCTCCTTAGTATTCTCTCTCTTCTTGGGATTCATGATCAAGCCCTTGCCTCTACTGAATCTTACTTGGCACCTCACCAAGACACTCTCTCCTGGAACAATAACACCTTTCTACTCACGCCTCTAATTTTTGCTGTTCCACAAGGCTCTGTCTGGAGCCCCCTCCCCTTTACACTCTACACCTCTGCTCTTCGGACCTTTATCTCATTCTTTTGGTTATTGTATCAACTCTTTGCAGATGACACCCAAATGTCTTCTCTTTCCCGGCCATTAAATATTGGATGGCTGCACACTCTCTGATAATTAACTATACAAAAATAGAGGTTCTCTTCTTCCCTGCCAAAACTCCCTCTCATCTCTTCCCCAGCCTATCAAGTTCCCACTTGACACTCTCCTCTACTCTTCTTCAGCCAGAAAACTCAGTGTCATCTATGTGTCTTCTCACACCTTCTGTACTTTTATCTCCAAAACTACAACAGTGACTCACCTCAACCTCCTACATATTAGGAAAATCAGGCACCTCCTTCCTTTCAACACAGCTAAGCATCTATTAACCACTCTTGCCTTCTCCAAACTGCACTACTATGCCAGTATTCTCTTTTGGTCTCCCTACCTATACTTTCTGTTCTGTCAGCAAGATCATTAACTTTGCTACCATTACTCTCTTTGAATACCCTCTCTTCAACCAACTTCCTCCTATGGTAAACAGGCTTGATGTCTAATATTGCAAAACAGGGGTAGATTTAAATTTCTTCTGCTGGTTCACAAATCTGTCCATGATAAGGCCCCACCATTTCAATGCTCGTCTATTACAAATAATCTCTCTCATATCTTTCCCTGCCTATCCAGTTCCCACCTGACCCTCTCCCCTTCTCTTTTTCAGCTAGAAACCTCAATGTCATCTATGACCCTTCCCACACCATCTCTACTTTCATCTCCAAAACTGAAACAGCGACTCGCCTCAACCTCCTAAAAATTAGGAAAATTAGGCATCTTTTTCCTTTCAACACCACCAAGCATCTATTAACCACTCTTGTCTTCTCCAAACTGCACTACCGTGCCAGCATCCCTTTTCTATCCCCATCTATGCTTTCTGTCCTCTTGACAAGATCATTAACTTTGCTACCAGAACTCTGTTTGAATTCCCTCTCTTCAAACCTACTTCCTCGTACTGTCATCAGGCTGGATAGCTGATGGTGCAAAACAGGGCCAGATTTAACTCTCACCTGGTTCACAAATCTATCCGCAGAAAGGCACCACCATATCGATCCATCTCTATCCAACTCTTCAAGCCTTCTTGTAATCTCCGCTCTGCCACCTCAACTGACCTTGCGGCTCCCCATCCTCTGCGGGCTTCCTCTTGCCTCTGCTCTTTCTTTCTTCTTGCTCCACTTCCATGGAATTCCCTTCCCCCTGATATCCGAAAACAGTCCCCACTGATTATTCAAAACCAATCTAAAAACCTACCTCCTCGCCTCTGAGTTACACTCTCAACCTTCCTTTCATCTGCTTTTTGGAGAAGCACTGATAGGTGGGAAGAAACATACGTTTAAGTATCCAATTAAGACCACAATCCAGCAGTTATTGCACATTTTCTTAGTAGCATGATTTATTATGGCACACTCCCTAATGCTAATGCCTCTTCAAAATTAAGTTGTGAAAATGAAATGACTGCTGCATCATAGAGTCAGCTGCTGCCACTGATTGATTCTAAGATATGGTGTTCAGTTGCAAAGTACAATTTGTTTGATAAATATGATGTACTAAAACAGAACTAGAAAAAGAGACAGAAAGGGGGAGGGGAAAAATGCACGAAAGAAAATTTGCAGGAAGGAAAAAGGGAGGAGAAAAGGGCAATAACATAGGAACAGAAAGAGAACGTGAAATGGTAGGACAAAAGTGCAATATTTAAAACATATAAAAATGAAGAAATTGAAAAAAGGAAGAAGCAAAATAGAACATATGAAATGAAAAACAGAAGAGCAAAAAGTGTTCAGAGTTAGAACATAAAAGGTGGATAAGAAAAAAGAATGGAAAAGAAAATGAACAAAATGAATATGATTGAGGAAAAGAGAATTACATCAGGGATTTGGCCATGGATCATTTAGCATTCACTAGGGGTCACAGGTGCGGTCCGTGGCCATTAGCTGCGACCCTTAGCCAATCCGTTGTGACCCCTGGCCATCCCATCCCATCCTGCAATAATAACACGACTAATTGGGGGCACGCATGGAACACAGCCAGCACAGACTGAATTTCTCCATTTTGTCCTAGCAGAAAACCTTGAAAAGAAACGCTCCCTTGTCGAGTGAAAACCTCCCCCACCCGTCCATCAGATGGGAACCTATACTGTTCCACTTAGGCCACACAAATCCAGCTGCCTCTGCATGGGCTTGGTGGTCGTCCTTGACTGGCTCCGTCCAGTAGTCTGGTTTTCATTGTTTGAACACCTTGATTAGGAAGAAAGGAGCTTGTTGTTGCAGCATTCTGAATGTATGCCCCTGAACACTCATATCAGAGAGAATACAACACGCTTGGTAAGAAAAGCCCATACTGACCTTGTAAGGATAACAAGTTTTAATCTCACACAAAGATGAGAGCAACAGCAAGGAGCTCTGCTGTCAAGAATGTTCTGCTGAAGAAGGGTAGAAGCAGAGGCTTAAAAGGAGACATTTTGTCATCATGGTGCAACACCATACAGTAAAAACATCTGCAGCTGGTTGGTGTGCGCCTATAGAGGATCCGCCTGCTCCATAAGGGATGCCAGATTATTGGTTCCAGTCCATTACGACCGTCTTCCATCACATGGGTGCTGCAGAGATCATCTTCTTCTCACCAATGAACGTCAAAGACAAAATTAACTACACTCCTAAAACAATGCTACTTCATCATTATACTGTGCATCTAAATGGCTTTAAGACTGGCACAAAGGAGGATCTTAGGCACTCTGACCTCAGCACACACATTTCACTGACTCCCCTTTCCTCCATCCGGCTCCAAGGTCTCCCCCTCATTTTGAACTATAGTTTATTCCTTCCAGCACCATGCAATACAAATAATTTCAGTGGAAGCTCAAAGATGTGCAATGTCCGCTCTCTTTGAACATGCAAATCTTGTTACTTGAGGGTTGATGGTCGAAAGGTCACCTGGTGAAATGGAATTCAGGGATCTTAGGGCTTAGTCAGTTATATGGGTGATAACTTGTGGTCCAGAATCACACTCAGGATCTGAGTCGCATGTTGAGGGCTCAGCAGAACCCTCAGATGAACATGGCGACTCATAACCCCTCAAACCAAGGGTCTGGCGCCCCGGAAAAAAAATTACGGGAGTGAACCCTGATGATCCACTGGTTCCAGAGGAGGAGGCACGGGAGGAAGTGGGGTGCAAAGCCCTAGAGGAAGCTTCCTTCCTCACCCGTGAAAAGCCCCTGGACACCCAAAAACCAGAAACTAAAATCTCTTGCCCCCGAACATCTGCAACCCAGGGAACAGAGGGTGGGTAGGAGAAACAAAGAGACCAAAAAGTCCCATTTTGTTCAGGAAATCACTGTCCTCCAGTTTGAATGAGAAGAATCCTTGGAGGAATCTGGGAAGAAAGACTTCCCAGAATAAGAAAAATGGGTCGCAAGAGACCAGAATTTAAACTGGATAGTTGTGGGGACTGATTCTGAATCACCCATCCCTGAACCCCAGAAATGTCATCCTGTGAAAACAATAGCCACAGAGGGATGTCGTGATGCCTACCTCCTAGGAGCCAGGTCCGACCCAGCAACCCCAGAGGCAGGCATCATTTCCCCCAGGGAAGTGCCAGCGGGCCCAAGCTGGGGCCCTTTGGACGCAGTCCTGGCGCCTTAGGCGCCAGGCTCATGTTGGACCTCTGTCCTGGCGCCTTAGGCACCAGGCTCATAAAGCTAGACATGTGTTCAAGTGTTTTAATGTGCACTTACCTGATGCAGACCATGCTGCCACATCCAGGCCCTCTTGAGGCCTGAATGGAACTACTTTACCTGTGGGACTACTTTCCACCCGGGTGTGGTCTGGGAAGGATACATACCTGATCGGAGGAAGGATACACACTTGGAACTTCTTTCAAAGCTATTTAAACCACACCCAATCTGCAACTCACGCTTCGCGTTGTTCTGCTCCTCGCAGCTGGATGCTCACCGTGTCAGCTCCTGCATCTGGACTTCAGCCACACCTGTCAGCATCCTGGGTCACCTGCAAAGGGAGACAAGAGACCTTACCAGCTAAATCTGCACCACGGAGACATCACACCGACGATCCTGAAAAGGAAGACATCATTTTTAAAAGCATTTCGTTACGATCGCTGCAGCGCTGCATTTCACTCACCTTTCCTGGGTGCCTCCATCTTCAGCAGCGATCATCCAGATACACAGCCACTTCCCAGAGCCTAGAGAAAAAGACAAGAATAAGAGGTGAGAGAAGGGAGGGAATAAGACTTACCTGTTGGGTCATTCCCATTTCATTTCGGGTCTTGCCGCTTCCAGGCATTTTCCGGACCCCGGCCCCTATGGGGAAAAAAGACAAAGACATTGAATGAGCGTATTCAAAGACAGTTCCCGAGCGCTCATCCAGAACTAACCTGCCATTTACTGGAACTGGAACTGCACGTTTCACTTCGGGTCGGCGCCATATCTCCGACATTCCGAACCCCGGCCCCTAAGGGGAAAAAAGACATAAGCATTAGCGCTGCTGCAAAAAGACAATGAACATTATTATTAAGCTTGGACTTTTGAACTTGCAACAAAACTTTTACAGTGCCTTACCTGAATAGTCAAGCTTACCTGAACTCCCATCAATCCTCAATCCAGTGAAGTAACTGGGTTTCAACGCGCCCCTGCATCAGAAGCAGGATGGAGAGCTCGTCCTTCCTGACCCTAAGGTGAGACTTCACAGGGAATCGTGGAAGTGTATCGTGGAGGGTTGGAAGAGAGTCGCAGGCTTGAGCATAACTCAGTCAGTAGGTAATACTCCCTTTTCACGCACAGGGGAATATTCCTGCGAGCCGGAGAAGCCAGAGTAGAGGGCCCTTCCTGTCCATCTTCAGAGTCCTGCGCTTCACCATTGAAGAAGCATCAGCACTCGAAGCCAGACCTGCGCCTCCGTGGGAATCAGGTGAGCGTTACAGGGATCCTTCCCACAAACTAGTTCTAGTGACTGCCACCAGCTAAAAGGGGGCAGCACAGAGCTAAGGGAAAGAGGGGATTCAGAGATCCCACATATTTCAGGATGCCAAACTTTTCTTACAGATTCCCAGACTCTGGATCCCAGGCCACTCTTCTGTCAAAAAGGGACTATGAGCAGCTAAATTCAGGAAGTGGGGAGAGACACCAGATCCCTCTCACCCCTCTTCCTGGACAACTCCAGAACTTCGACAGGAATGAACTTCCTATCAAGGGGACTGCGGATCTGGAAATTAAAATTGGGCGACACAAGAACCCCCTGTCTATTAGGGAATGACATCCTGCAGAGGACGTCTCCCCTAATAGACTGTGGGCCTCATTACGACTCAGGCGGTAAGGGGTTTACGGCGGCGTAAACAGCGCCGACCCTTACCGCCTTATTCCGAGGTCCCTTAGCACCATGGAGGTTTTAACACCTGCTTTTAGCAGGTGTTAAAATCCATGGCGCTAAGGGACCTTGATGTTAATTACGCCACCGTAATTTACGGTGGCGTAATTAACGCCTTCCCCACTCCCATTATGCCCTATGGGGCAAAAATGGGAATGGGGAAGGGTAAATGGGGATTGGGGATTTACCGCCCCGCCAACCTCGGAATGGGGCGGTAAGTCCGCCAACCACCATGGCGTAAACATAGTTTACGCCATGGTGGTAAAGGTACGACCCAGGCGGTAACTTACCGCCTGGGTCGTAATGAGGCCCTGTGTGAACAAGGTCCTCTGGACTCAAGCTAACCGGCCAATAAAATTAAAACAAAGTGTCTACCATGTTAGTTTAATTGGCACATGCCACATGGTTGAACAATAATCTGATCAAACTGAGTTTCATTTCCAAAATAATCAAATACCTGACATTACAGTAATTGCTGTAGGACAACAAACTGGTGATGGGAACTCCTCTCCATTCTTGAAAATCAACCTTCCTTCCAGTTTCAAGTGGCATGCCAAACTGGAAGGAAATACTTTGAAATTGTATACCAATTCTCAATCTGAAAATCCAAATCCTATAGTCAAAAGTGATGAAAACCAGCTCAAAGATTGGCTGACATTCAGAAAATAAGAGAACAGTTGCTCCTCCCTATTCAGTTAAATGAGGGGAAGGATCCTGTTCTCGCCAGAGTGTGCCTGAACATAGGTAAGAGTTTCATCAGTGAAGCACTGTTCAGGAAACTCCCAAAAGATCCAACCATTCCCACATTTAAATTGATTGATAAGTGGGAAATGGGCCTGGAAACTCCCAATTCCAAACATCTCCTGCCTAGCAGGTGTATGCTCAAAATTTCCATAGGTGACAAAAGCACACAGCATAATTGTTGGGTCGTGCGAGATGCCTCTGCTGCATTCTATTTAGGCAGTGACATTCTCAATTGGTTTGCAATTATTTTGGACCTTATGAATTACAAGGCCTGGTTCCGACTGGGGGGAAATCCCATGGGCCTCTGAAAAGGCATTTCGGTCAGCTCAATTGCTGCTGTATGCAGTGGAAGTTCAAATTGGAGAGGAGGTCACCATCCAAGGACGGACCTGACAATTCCCACATTAAGAAGACAGAAATTACAAAATCCAGACACATATGTACACCTCAATGCCCATCTCGAACAGCAGGAGTTGGGGTTAAGCTCAACACCATTAGTCAATGTAGAACACACCTTTCCAATAGTGGTGGATAACAGCGACCATAGGAGTATCACTCTGGGCGCAGGCACCATTATTGAAATGGCGGTTGATGAGCATCATTTTTCCATGAACTTTGGAAATGAACTGATAGGACCAATCTCCAATTACTGCTATAACAATGACAGCGATGATGACATACCACCAGAAAGATATTCACCCGGTAAGGGGGTAATTTCCTGGTGTACTCTTCCTGCCTTTACGGGGGGGAAGAGGTGACCTGTGACATCAAGAAGAATGAAGTGGTATTACAGGTCCCCAATGACCAGGTCACCACCTTAACCAGAGACCTCTCAACACAGCTGGAGGAGGCCGCTGAGATCACAAAACCTGAAGTCTTTCCAGGCTTCAGGCAGATGGTTAAAGAACGGGTCAACCTTGCTGATGCCTGTGAGACTGAGGAACAAAAGCAAAAGTTGAAACTGGTGTTTTTAGATTTTCAAGATATCTTTGCTATGGACTCGTACGACTGTGCTCAATTCCCATGGAACCCGGAATGACTCCTGTTAACGTGAAGCAATATCGCTTGCCTCTCGCGTCTATGGAGTCCCTGACAGAAATTATCAAAAACCTAGAATCCTGTGGGATATTTAGTCCAGTCCACAGTACCTTTAATAATCCAGTGCAGGGATTTTTAAAACCAAATGGCCAATGCAAACTTTGCGCAGACCTTCGGGAGCTGACCAAACGGGTCCACATGTCCCGATGGCCTCTTCCCTACATTGCCCAGGGGCTGGCCCAGATCCAGGGGTCAAAGGTGTACACCACCATTGACCTGACCAATGGATACTGGACCGTGTCCGTCAGTAGGGAAGACCAGTACAAGCTGGCCTTTACCTTCGAGGGGCAGCAGTACACATGGACCCGGATACATAAACTCCGGCAATGAATTCAACATCTTCCTGCACAAGGCCATGCCTGACTTGGGTGAAAGGGGTAACCTGGCCTTTTTGAATGATGTCCTGATTAAAAGCTCAACTGTGGAGGAACACATAGCGGAAATCCGCTATGTTCTGACCCAGTTGAGGGTTGCCAAGAAAAACTGTCCTACCAGAAGGCACAGTGGTGTAGGACCGTGTCAACTTCTTGGGACATGAAATAACCCCTGAGGTTCTCTATAGCCAGGCGAAAAAAGTGGAAGCATTACTAAAACTGAAAGACCCCTCAACTCTGCATGAGCTAAGAAGCGTTCTTGGACTGACCAACTGCAGTAGGAAGTTCATTGAGGATTACGCAGAGGTCACAAGACCCCTGGTACAATTGTTGAAGGGGGGTCAAGTGGGAGTGGGATCCAGAAC
This sequence comes from Ambystoma mexicanum, assembly GCF_040938575.1. Taxonomy (NCBI): domain Eukaryota; kingdom Metazoa; phylum Chordata; class Amphibia; order Caudata; family Ambystomatidae; genus Ambystoma; species Ambystoma mexicanum. Next base: position 1,002,102,095 of record NC_090928.1, read on the forward strand.
AAGCTCAGGCAGTAAAACTACTCAAAAGAAGTCTCTCACAAGCACCTTGTCTAGCTTACCCTGTCAAAAACAAGGAGTTCTTCTTGGTGACAGAGTTCTCCAATACATGCTTGACTGCAGTATTATATCAAAAGCATGACAAGGTCAATAAAGTAATTTCCTATGCAAGTAAGACTTTATCCTCTGTGGAGGAAAAATTCAACGATTGTGAGAAGGCATTCCAGGAATCGGTGTGGGCATTGAAAAATTACCGCCCATTCATCCTGGGGGAGCACATCATAGTGAAGACTCCACACCAGCCTTTACAATACCTCTAAAGCGACAGAATGCAGTCTTGAAATGTGAGTAATTCCAGAATTACTTCCTGGATTCTGTCCATGCAAGGCTTTCCTGTGAAGGTCAGATATGGCCAAAACTAGAAGAGTCCACTTGCGCAAGGTCTGGCTGAATTGCATGATTGTGCCAGAGAAAACTGTCTGAGGACGAAGGTCTCAAAACTCAAGACAACATGGAGGCATACCTGAATTCCCTCCACTAAGTCTATGATGAAGACAAGTGCGAGGGGATGTCCACAGTTTATGTGGACAGGTGCTCCTACCATGTTGACAACAACAGAGAAAAGGAACTAGTGGCCGGCGTTGGGAATGCCTGGGTGAATGATGCCCTGGAACCCTCGGCTGGGTACACAATCGGTCCCGGCAGTAGTCAGGTGGCAGAGTTGATGACAGTTCACCAGGCCATCCTCACTGCTGTGCAACAACGACTCCACAAACTGGTCATAATCACTGATTCAGATTATATCTGGAACTGGTTCGTGGAGCACCTGATCAATTGGAGAACCAGAGGTATGCTGTGTGCAAATAACAAACCACTTAAACACGGCAAGCTCATATAAAATATTGATGATCTGGTCACCTCTAATGGGATGACCTTCTATTGGAAAAATATTAAGGGTCATTTCAGAATAGAGGGGCCAGACAAAAGTGGACACAACCTGGCTGATAAGTTGGCCAATATCGGAGCCATCCAGGGGGATCTCCTTGTGATCGAGTCCCTGTTGGGGGATATCCAGGTCACTGCTGTCACCAGGTCCCAGACAGATGCTCTCAATTAACTCTCAACTGCCCAGTGGAGTAAGAAGACCCCAGATGCTGATTTAATCATGGCATAAAAAAGGAGATATGATTATTGGGAAATTTTATCAACACATTGAGGACCCTGAGAAATTTCCTTTGATGCAAACCGATTACATTGGGAAAGAGGACCTCCGGGTGTTGATGAAGTGTCCCAAAATGTTCCGAATCCAAGACGGTTTGTTGGTAAGGAGATCCATCTCTGGATGTGACCAGTGGGTGGTACCTACCTCATTCCAAAGCCTGATGCTTAGTCACGCCCATGACACAGCCACAGCTGGTCATTGGGGGTTTCATACTACTCTAGAAATCTTGCGGTAGGTTGCATACTGGTCACCCATGGGCAGGACCTCAACCAATATTTGAAGGGCTGTCTTGTGTGTACACAATTTTAGCCAAGTTTACTCACACACCGAGCTCCCCTCCAGATGACACTGCCTTGGTAAGATTTACAAGTAGATGTCATTGGGCCTGTGATTTGCTCCTCTAGGGGGAACAAGTACATGTTAACAGTAACATGCTTGTTCACCAAATGGGTGGAATGTCTCCCGGCCCCAAATTGCGAGGCACAAACAGCAGCTGCCCTGATGATCAGGGCATCTTCTCACATTTTGGCCTACCCCAAAGGATTGAGTCTGACCGAGGAAGTCACTTCACCAGCGAAGTGATGACCAAGATGTGGGAGATACTTGGCGTAAAAAGGAAACTCCATATTGCATACCACCCTTCCTCTAGTGGGGGAGTTTAGAGGTACAATAAAACCATTGTGAGCATTCTCAAAAGGTTTGTGGCTGATTCAGGGCCAAGTTGGGACATCCGATTACCACTTGTCCCAATGGCCATCAGATCCTCACCATCTTCTGCGACCAGAATGCCTCCATTTGAGCTATTGACTGGACGAAAGATGGTGCTACCTCAGCATCTGTTCTACAGAACACAAGAGCAGACACTGATAAACGCCTCCACAACACATGAATATGTTGAGAATCTAAGAAAACACCTTTAATATGCTGTTGCGTACGCTCAGCGGAATCTGGAGAAGTCAGCAGAGGGGATGAAAACTCAATATGACTTAAAAACAACAAAAAAGGAATACCAAGTAGGAGACAGGGGGCCTCATTAAGAGTTTGGAGGTAGCCATGCCATTTTTACCGGCATGGCTACCCCAAAACTCGGGTCCGGGTCCCAAAAAATAGGAATTACCGGGCCATTCGGACCTTTGCAGACTCAGTAATTCCCATTCGCAAGACCCAGACCCGGTACCTCCCCATTCCCATTGTGCCCCCATAGGGTTCAATGGGAATGGGGAGGATGGTAACAACTGTCCTGTTAATAACGGGGCCGTTGCTACCATCCGGTACAGCTCGTGGATGCCATTCTGCACGTCGGGTCTGACTAGGCATGCAGAACGGCCCCCGCGAGCAGAACACGTAAACTTTGTGGTGAGGTAACAATGGCGCCGGTAGCACTACCAGCGCCGCTGTTGCCTTACCGCAACACTTATAATGAGGCCCAGGGTCTACTTGCGCAATTTTCTGAGGAACCAGGCTAAGGAGCGGAAATGTCTCCCCTCCTGGCACGGTCCCTTTGAAATTGTAGACATAATTGCACCTGTCGCCCACAGAATTTGCATCCCTAAAGGAGAGCGGTCAGAAGATAAATGGGTCCACACTAATTAGTTAAAGAGTTTTCACCTCAGACACACTTTGCGGCTGATTGAGGAGCCAAAGGAAAGTCAAATAGAGGAGACACTTGGAGAATGACAGGAAAGAAAAAGAAAAAGCAGATGGGAATAGATAGGTCCCTAGGTTTATCAATCTAACAGGGAGTACTTTTCTTCATGGTTATTGCAAAACTGTGTAACGCAACCATGATGTAAAAGTTCAATCATGTCTTTTCCTTGTTAAGTAATTTGTTTGCTGATATTTTTCAAATACTTCTGATCATTGTAAATGTATGCCTTGTTCCACTGATGTCAACCTTCTGGAAGACTGTCAGTGAAAGATCCTAAAGCCTGTTTCTATCTATCTCCTATTATATTACTAATTCCATTCCCTCCTAGACCGATGAGGACCTGGAAAGGGAAGGAGGGAAAGGGGATGTTGCTCCACACTCTCCAATGAAAGACGGATGGAAGATCTTAGCGTACTGCTCCCTGATGAAATAAGAACTCCACCAGATGAAACCCACTTTGCCCTACTCTCCCTCAACAAGAAGCCCCGGAAAGCAGTGGGGGGGAGATTCTGTGGGGTACATTTACCAGTCCAACAGAAATCACCTGCATCACAAAACTGCATTTTCAGCAGTTAGAAGAATAATGGTTGCGCTGTGTCTGCTGAGCACATATGGGGCGAGATTAAACATAGCCCCCTAAGAATGGCTGCATTTTGTTTCCTCATGTTAATCCAAAGAAAATAAATTAAATGCAGAATGGCTCTGCGCTGCGGTGTTGTCATTTTGAAAACTCAAGGCTGCACTTAGAAAGGACCTGCATTTAAAATGACATCGCACTGGTTATAATTTCATTGCAAACCTCATACAATTCTGTTCTAATTCAACACAGCCCTGCCCATAATTTTCAATTTAACATCATCAAATGAGGGCCTTCCCTCCCTGAATGGCATTATTGTGTCAAGTAAAATCTATGAAGAGCAAAGAAATTCATTTCAGGCCGCACGACGAACATTCAATTTTGCAACAAATTAACAAACGCAAAGCTCTTCAAAGAAGCTCTATCTCTCCCTTTGCCTGGTGTCAGTTTCAAAGAACTGATTTCTTGAACATATCCCTGAATATGGAAATTGACCAGGGCTATGAAAGCAAAATGCGAGCAAAACCGTATTTTGTTAAATAAACATGAAAATAAAATGAACCGGTATTACACTGCTTTGAAAGAAAGAAATGAAATTACATTATGGAAGCTCAATGGGAAAGAAAACTGTCAAATGCCCAGAAACACAACTGTACATTTGGGGAAGAAAAGCTGCAAAAATATAGGTATATTTTACTCTGTGTTAGTTTATTTTTCCTCACAAAAAGAACTTCAACAGACAAGCTGACGCAGGCATTCCTGTTAGACCAGTTTGGCTTAAAGGCTGAATGTCGTACCTCACAGTGATTTCATACTGCTAGGGCAGCAACTCAGGGGTTGGAAAGTCTGCCCACTTTTGGGAACAAAGCCAGCCCATTTGATTTTAAAGACTTTGTACATTAAGACATTATTTCAGTGATCGGAATAAGCAGTGATGTGAAATTATGATGGTCTTTAATGTAATTTTTGTATCAGCAAGATACAATGATGTGGGTCTTCCTGGATTTTCTGAGGAGAGCGTACATGACACAGATGTAAAATTTGATGGAAATATGCCCGGTCTTGATAGGCTTCTACATATCCATCTGTGCCAGAAGGGCAAAGCATAATCGCACAGACTTGACGTTTCGACAGGCATATTCCTTGTGAAATATGGGGTTTGCCTATCTGATTTTGAGGAGGATAACAATTGTAAATATAAGGGTTTTGTTTCATAAATTATCTTTGCAAAAGTAACTGTGGTGAAACAAAGCATGTCATAAAATACCCACACTTAAACCGATGTCACTTTCTTCTGTCCAATCAGCTCAGAGGGAGGTGGCGACAGCAATAGCCTGACCTATGCCATCCAAGAGGTAATGTCTAGGTTAATTAGTAAAAATCCTCTGATGTCATCCTGCCTATAAAAGGAGGAAGCTTGGAGAGAGTCAGGAGATTCAAAATCCAGTATCCAGACCTTCAAACATTCAACATTCACCCTGCAAGACTCCAGACTCCAGACTCAGGCCAGAGGTAGCTGATCCAGATCCAGGCAGAACCTCCTATCCAGGAAGAACCACTATCCAGAACTAAACCCTACAAAAATCCCAATAATTCAGGGAGAAAGGGGGAAAGGCTGCTGACCCTTTTGGGAGAATCCAGTGACCAAACCTTGCAAATTAACCTCTTTGTGTACTGGTCTTTCTTTAAATATCTAACCACTAAAATATAGTTGCAGTAGAACCAATCATTTTGCTAGCAAAATCAAGTTTGCCCGTGAAAGTGTTTCCCTTTTGAAAAATCCGATTTTCCTATCCTATAAAGAATCCCATGCTGTCACCCATCAAGAGTCACCCTTTCATTTTAGTATCATACCTTTTATGTCTCTTTGTACCTCTTCTGTAAAACCAATTTCTGATTTTGACTGTTTAGCTCATTTTCTAAGCTGTTTGCTTGTTTTAAACCCGTGAAAACTAAGAAATTGCAATTCTGCCACGTGTGAGTTTGTCTGCACTGTTTTTTCCTTCCCAAAGTCGTTTTTCTCACATATATATCTCACAACAAGGTTGCCTTATAGCTAGTAAGTTTGCTTGCTTCTTTAGTACCAGCACACAAATTCCTGTCTTATTCATTTAACTGCACATGTAAAATAACTATTCAGTGAATTCTGAGTGCCATTTTGCTAACTTTTCAAGGGTTCAATCCGATTTTCGCCTCCCATTCAGGGGTGGTAGGTCGGATTTCCAATCTGATTTTTGGCTATTATACATGACTCCTTGCTACTCCTCTCCAGCCACACAAAGCCTGGTTCACAGGGGTTTGGGGGAGTGTTTGGGGGAGTGTTTCAGGGGGAATGCATAACAGTTGTGCCATCTAAAAGTATTACCCAAAAGTAATCTTGCTCTCATTCATTTTGAATTGATGTGTCTGATGATAGAAAAGTTAAATTAAGTGTAGCCTATCATTTTACTCTGTAATTATCACCACACTGGTGATTGCTGCCCTATATTCAGTCTGATTTCATTTGAATTTTTAAAATAAATAAATATTTCATTATTACACACCGGCCTGGTTCATGGTCCATTTTGACACGGGTGTGCGTCAAGGGGGGCGTGAGATGGGTTGGCTGCCTTCTCAAAGCTGAATCTGAATTAAACTTGAAAGCGTTTTTATTGTGCGCCACGTCCCATGGCCAGTAGAAAGAGTCCTGGTCTGGAGTGTGCCATGTCTTTAGAAAATAAGCACCAGGGGGAAATTAACCAGAAAAGGTAAAAAGAAAAGGGAGGGAGACAAAGACAACAATGACATACACCTTGTTAGTTCAAGAATTATTATACATTCCAATAATGTTGCTATTAGCCCTAGGCCATTCCCATCATTAATATGTTCATATCTAAGCTCAAAAACTATTTAGCCTATGGCCACATAGTGCCACGGGTCATATTACTCTTCCATTTTGTGCTCCAACCATCATCTCCTCATATTGAGTCATGTACTTGTGTCTAATAGTGTGATCTATTTTCCTATCCTATATTCCTAGTGCCTATACACAATGCTCTTCGCCATTGACCCGATGCCAACGAACCACCTTCACCAAACCAACTGTACTAGAAGTTGCATGAAATTCTCGTCACCTTGGCAAACCTTATGTGTCTGAACTATCATTGCTCAATATTTACCTTTTTATTATACTTCTTCTTATTCAACTCAATTATGGATTACTTAGAGCTACACGCAATGGTGTTTTCCAACCTAATTGGGATATAATCATATACAATTAAATATGCAGTGTATCTCCTATGTAAAACCAACATAAAAATAGGATGGAAAGGGAAGAGTGGCTCTGCCTTCCCTTGCCATGGTGGCGATTTTGGAAAAAGATTTTTTTTAGCACTTCGGGTTACCCCTTGGCAGCCCGGGTGCTAATAGCCTTAATTCCCCGTTCCAATGGCTGGAACGGGAAATAGCGACCGATAACTTCGCTCAGGCCGATGACTTGGGCTGCTGTGCCGTTACTCCCCAATGGCTGGAACGGGGATTAATGCCATATTAGTAGTTCTCAAAATGTTAACATTCTTTATTTGGTTATTCGCAAAGGTTCCACCACTTCCTTTGATTTCACTTGGAACGAGGTCAAATTACATCACTTCCTGTGTCATCAGATTGGTCAACGGCCGTGCGAGATCACTTTAACTACCCCTGGCCTTTTGGTGAAATGATATCCCTGGTGTTGGTGCTACGAGGATGATGGGGTTGAACTCACTCTGGAGATCTGCACCTTATATGGAGGCTAACTCTGCATCATCATGCCTCGTGTTTACGTAACTATCTGGAGTAATGACCGTATAAAAACCAACTAGAAAATGTTATCCTATACATGTTACTTTGTAATAATATGGAAGTGAAAAATGTAACGTGGTGAAAAGGAATACCAAATAGATGTAGGTGAAGGTGCCCAAAAAAAATATATCACACACTGAGATGTGTGAAGGGAAAACGGGAAGGAAAGTAATATATTTGTGGAAATGGGTTGCAGAAAAGGTTCCAAGATAGGCACTAGTGCAACATGTTAAGGTGAACAAGGAAACACGGCTATGTACGTACGATGTCAGTGAATACCATCTGGCCAATACAAAAGATAAAGCAATTGTAATTGTAACAAAGCACATATGTATAGGCCATTGCTTTCACAAATGTAAAATTCCACAGAACATAGATGAACAAGAAAAAGAAGCAGGAGATCTTGTCACAGGCGAGAAGAATGCATTCCCAGTAATTGGGGGTCATTACAACCCTGAGGGTAGGGGGGTAACAGGTAGTAGAGCTGACGGCCCCGTTAACCCCCTACCGCCTCATTACGAGGTCCGCTCGCAGTACCCGTTAAGGACGCCTGGTAAAAACAGGCGTCCTTAGCGGGTACCGAGAACGGTCCAGCATGCTAACAATGGTCCCGTCTTTAACGGGCCCGTTGTTAGCATGCTCCCCATTCCCATTGAGCCCTATGGGGGCTCGAATGGGGATGCACAGGGTCTGGGTTCCCTGAATGGGGACATACCGGGCCCTCCAAGGTAGGACTGGCCCAGTATTTCCCCATTCAGGGAACCCGGACCCGGTACCTGAAATGGGGGTAGCCATGCCGCAAATAGTGGCATGGCTAACTCCAGGGTCGTAATGACCCTCATTGTCGCCTGAGAACCAAATAGTATGGTTCTCTGGTGTGAGTAGACAGGCAATTGGAGAGTTATACTACAGTAAATACAAAGTATAGGTACAACTGGGTCACTGTTGCGAGGCATACATTTACATTGGTTCCATCTCTTGCGTAGCTGTCAGGTACAGGGTTCCCACTTCTCTTGTGGCTGTTTTTTTTGTGGCTGTCTTTTATCTGTGATGTAATGTGTAATGTTTAGTTTCATGGAACTATGTTGTAGAATGAATGTGGGATAGCTGGAAGATGCATACAGAGTTCTAATAAAGAACTACAGTGCTAATTGTATATTCTTAGGCAATATTCCCTGAGACAGCTGAACAGGCCAGAGTGTAGTGAGTGCTTTTAACACAGAGATGGTTGTTACCGCCCACTGTGGCCTGATTCTGTAGACAATATAGGCCTTAGTTCTCTGAATAATGTCCAGGGGGATGTTTTTATTTTCAGTCAACGACAGAAACTACAGCCAAGTTGCCCACCACTAAAGAGAGAAAGGGAGCAGACAGAGTTCCTATTCTATTTCCATGGATGATATGGAGTGGCAAACGAGACACAGACCAATGAGTGGTGCCAGCCAAGTATGTGCACTTTGAAAATAGATGATTGAGTGCAGAGGGGGATGCAGTGAGGAGGAGGTTGGGGAGGTAGATAAGGTGATTAGGAAGCACAAGATTATCCAACACCTTGCTTGCAATGTGGGCTTCCACTAGAGGATTCTCCCCTCAATTGGGGAAACCTGTTTGGCTGCTGTTCCGCTCCATGGTGCAAATGAATGACAGTGCAAAGGGAGGGTGCCATCCCAGTGGGAAAGGAGCTGTGGAATTGACAGGATGTCCTAGGGAGTGGACTGCAGGAAATGTGTGAAATATCGGTTTTAATCTCTCTCATTTGTGTTAAAACCTGTATGAATCATGCAGCTTGAAAAAATGATAGTCCACTTGTAAAGTTGTAACAATCTAAATTGATTATTTATATCTCGTTTCATGCTGGACTCCAGCCTGTAAACTCAGGACCGGATATTGAACAGTGTTGTCTTGTTCCCAAGACAAGCGCACTGCCCCGTAGCCATCTTCCCCTGCACTTGGGCTGTGTTGAGTTAATGATGGATTTATATAGTTCTAAATAGCAAATGTTATTGAAGTTGATAATTGAAGCCTGGATTTCCAATGTCTGGCATTGTTCATCCTCTCTGTGACTTCATGCCCCCTGCAGGGGGTAGCTCTTCTGTAGACATGGAAGCGCATGTTATCTTCCTATTTGAATGCACCGAAGAGCACTTTTACAGGCAGAGGAAGAAACTCTTAGACACAATGGTTAAAATGATTCATTACTGTGCGCTGATGGATCTATTTCACATGAAAATGCAGTGACTGCAAAGAAATCATTGTTTGGCAAGAGTGGGATTGTGCCATTATAAAACGCTTCTGTGAATCCGGACGTTTGTGCCATTCAGACCTGTGATTTGGGATGTCCATGGTGCATGGATTAGAGGAAAGCATCTGATGCAGGTAGAACAAACATATCCTTCTTTCAAAATATGTTATTCATTATTTTTTATTGATTTGAGAAATTCATAAACAACAAGCAATATGAATCAGTCACACGAAGACGGTAAGTCATGCTGCATAAGAATGTTTAGGGTGCGTAAAGGTGCTTTGTCAACAAGCACGGCATGCATTGCTGCTGCATTCTGACATAGAGGTTAATAGTCTTTTCAGTCTTGGGTTAGTCATATGGGCTTCCGGCCAATGCCCAAAGGGTAACTGGTTTTGTAGGCTTGACAATGGACCTGTTTTTTTAACATATTTTATTTATTTATTTGATTTTGTTGGGCATTTGTAAGGCGCTTATGCATCAAGTAAATTGTCTCTCAAAGTGCCCACAGGACAACAGGGAGGCGACATGGGAAAGAAAACTAAATATAAAAGTGAAAGTTAGAGGCAGGCCTACTAGGCCTTGCAAGCATTCAGATCACGCACGTGCATGCACCCCCATATTGTGCACTCCAATTAAAATGGAGTTTCATTCTAGCAGCCTGAACTGCTTCCTGGTATCTGCAGTCTATTGATTTAGGGTCATGCTTGTGTGCTGAGAGGTCACGAGGAGGTCAGCTGCTGCACCCCAAAGCATGTTGCCAAACAGCCAGCCCAGCACCAGAGGCACCGCCATTAACTACAAGTGTTTATTTCACATTTCCACCCTGCCCTTAAAAATGCGTTAGCAGTATGCATGTTTGTGTGAATTTCTTTTGTTTAAATGTGTGCGTTTCAAATCATGTTCACTCACTGTTCGGGCCGAATTCATGGAACGTTTAGCGCATTTCAAAGCGACGTTGCTCTGCACCGCTCTGTGAATTAAGCCCAGTCCAACGTGTTCATTATGTGCAAAGACACTTTGCACTGCGCTGAACGTTCCACGTCCCTTTGTTTGTTAGTGTCTGTTGTACAGACTCGTGCTTGAAAACGAGTTTGAAAACGTGTTCATGCATGCGAGTCAGAGTGGGTGCCTGTGTGCATGTCAAGTGTGTGTGTTTGTGGGAGACAGAGAGTGACTGACTGGCTGAGTGCCTAGAAAGTAATACATTTACCATGGATGGTGCCAGGGCCTTTGTTGTCAACTCTTTCAGTTGAATAAGGCTCAAGCCTTAGGGGAGAACCTAGCTGCTGCCCCATGCACCTTAAATGTGAGCTTTGCAGGATGCACGTTGCAACATTTCAAGGTGTTTTTGCTGGCACCATCAGGCCATCCAACCGTATCCAACCGTTCTTATCAGATGTAGACTATATTAGCATTTTGCTCACAAAGAAAGCTCAATGCCTTTTTTTTGGCACGGTCATGCAAAGGCCAATAAACATGCCCCATGATACTCTGAGGCTACTCACCCCCTTCCTCCATTGCTTTATCTAGGATTTTGTCATAGAATGAAGTCACAAGTTTGGGGCTGATGATATGCATGCTCTTTGGTGTGGAATGGGAAATATGCTGGAAGATCAATTCGTTAATTAATTACTCATATATATGTTCTGTTTCTCTTAACATCATTACATCAGCACCCTAAAAAGTACAAAACCATAAAACCATTACTTTATCAAAAATAATTTCTTACCAATTCATTACAGTAAGAATAAATATGTTTGACGATTAAAGAACTTCCAGATAGGGCTCATGTTATGCAATCTCATTGATAACACTAGGAACATCACCCATTGGAGTTTGCATTAGTAAACTTCTCCATTATCAAGAGTGCACTGCACAGCTGCCTCAGGTCGGTTTTTCTAGCTCCGGAAAGTGGTCCCCCAAACATCATTTTGATATGAGCCCTCCAGGAGCCCACACACATTCTCAGTGGGCCCCACAGTTTGCATATGTTGCCAACATACTTAAAATATATAGCCAGGTACTATAAGCACCACACCATCCTTGAATACTTTACCCAGCCTGCATCTGACAGAACATCTACCCCATGGTAACAAATGGGAGATGTCATACTCATCATGGACAGCAAGTGCCCAAGGTCCCCCATGCAAATTGATACCACCAGTTAGGGATGCAATGTATGTTTTGTTTAAATGGCAGTTCCAGGTTTCTTGTAAACCTGAGGCAAAGAGGGATATCCTAGCAGTAATGCACAGCATAAACCTTCACTTCCTTGACCTCTCTTGTGGGTCTGTTGTGCATGTTGTCCACCTTGCATTTTCAGCACAGAACATCTTTGTGACTGACTATTGGTAATGTAGTGACCACTTGCGCCAGACCACACTTGAACTCAAATATTATATTTATATTATATTATATTATATTATATTTAAAGTCCCATTGACTCAATAAATAGACCAATATGCATAGATTAGCTTTACTGGACAGCCAACACGTGTTTCGTGGCTCCAGTCCAAAAGACGCATGTGTTTGACAATGGTTAATCCCAAAATATGTGCTAATTACGAAACGAGTGAACATTTGTGTACATATATGAGGGTATGTGAATATAACATTACCTCAAACTGGGTGATGAGTGGGCATTCTTGGCTTATGCTCAATTAATTTGATTAATGTAACAGATTTGAATGGAACAAGTGGTTCCCCAAATGTACTAGATTGTGTGATTTTTATTTTTATTTTAGAGAGCCATTGAGTTAAGAACCAGGAACCACAATTCTGCCGGGTAGTTGATGTCAAATTGACATATAGAAGAAGTGGTAAATATTTACCAGATTTGTAATTGCTAGAGTTAATTGCACACCAGGTTCACTCACTGGTTGAGGGGGTCCCTGCTGGTGTTTTGGAGGTGCTCGCGGGGCAAAATGTTTGGTGTGTGTTTCTTGGATTGTGGTAATTAACATGTACAAGTATTACTCATAAGAGGAAAAATGTTCATTCTTTGTGCTTCTCCTGGAATATGGGGTGGAGCACCAGTATTCAAGTACCAACATGCACAAGTGTTACTTATATGAAGATAAAATGGTAAAGATTTTTTTTGTCAATATGTCACCCTTACGTTGTTATGTTTTTTTATGCAATGTGTTTTCATGTATCAACAGGTTGGGATTATCCATTGTCAAACACATGTATCCTTTGGTACTGCAGCCCTGAGGAACACCTTGTGTAATAAAGTCAAAACACGTGTTGGCTGTCCATTAAAGCTAACAATTATATATTTTGGAACTCTTTGGTCTATTTATTTGACTTAAAATATAATATTTGAGTTCAAGTGTGGTGTGGTGCAAGTTGTCACTACATTACCAATAGTACATTTTAAATGACCTTGGGTTTTGGTCACTCCATCCTGACCAGTGCTTGCCAACCCACGATTCCAGAATATAGTATCTTTGGAGATTGGAGAACAATCATTTATTATTATGGTAGATAGCTCGACGAGGCGGTAGGCCAGTGTCTAGACGTTTTGTATCTTTGGGACTGACTGGGCAGAAATGATGGGTACTCGACTTGCCAGCACACTGGCCTGTTAATGACAGTCATTCCTGATCCCCTCTGCTCACCTTCATCTGTGTTTGCACCTGTTTATGGCTAGGTGGGCAGGTAGCCTGCAACGTCGACAAAGGTATGACTCTATGAACTGGGGTAGGTGGCAGACAACTAGCTAATTAATAAAGTGCCAATGGTTTCCCAGATATTATTTTGAGGTGATATGGGGATTAGTAAAGGTGGTAGAATATATAATGAGAATTACCGTTGCTCAGAATACTGGTGTGAAGCTTTGTGACAGGGTTACCGAGCATGTGCCAACATGTGGGCTGGCGTTTTCACATGCCATATTTACATGTGGTGTATGTGACTTTGTTTCTGTTGTGTGAAATATGCTGATCTTTCTATGTGCTGCCATGTAAAAGCGCTGTTCACTAAGTATTACCCTATCTCTATACAAGCAGAATGTTGTAAGAAAAGATGTACCTGCACACAGAATTGTTACCTAGTGCCCTGGAATTAGGCATACATGGGTACACCATAACGTATACCATTGTTATTAATTTTGACGCACTTTGAAGCAGCCATGGGGCAGCATAAAGGCGACCGAAAGAGTCACTTAAGGTAACACAGAATCAGCTTTTTTGCATAATCCTGCAGAAGCATACATGCACCGGAATTGTGTCTTGACACTGATTACTCTCTCAATGACTTAATTCTTTGCCTTGTGTGAATGGCTGGACAATCCAGGATGTAAGAGGCAGTTTGAGAGTTCAGAACGGTATCAGGCGATATGATCTCCTTATGATGCCTAGACTTACTGAACTGCAAGTACCAGCATGCCACCTGCAATCTGGCGTCATGTGATTTAGTGCTCTTATGAATGGTCTGGAGTGTTATGTTATATTTGAGGACATATGTAAAATACCGTTTCACTCCATGCTGGGCTGCATACGTGCTTTGCCTAACAGTTACAAGAAAATGTTACTTTTTCAAAGATAGTGCAGGTATGGTTAAGAAGGTTTGAGCAGAATCTTACCCTGGAAACACTCTGTTCTCAATGAAACCATGAACTTTCTATTACTTAGCCTAATTAATCAACTACTTCCTAATTTATTACTCTACCGTTCTTATGCTTTTGTGGACTGTGCAAACAGCGTATTGAGGCCCACGGGTTTATCACTCGATACAATGGACAAATAAATAAATAAATAAATTACCAAGCATGTGTATGACATTTTCATGTGTGTAATCTTTTTTCTCCCATTTAAACAAATAATGCCCCATTCTATTAAATACTAGTTTGGTATTGTTGACGTGTGTGCTTTATGTGTGGTGCTGGCCTGGATATGCTAGGTTCATAATAGTTTCATTTTTTTGCACTGTTTTATCTTGAAGATATGTTTGTGTGAGGTGCTTATATACTACATCTGTCTCTTATGTTCAGCCAACACTACAAGTGGTGCTCCAGAGTAGCTTAAATGTGAGACCTTTTTGCCACACGTCTTGCAATGGCTATGATTTGTATTAAGGTTCTTTTAGTGGTGCGTCTCATGCATGGTCATGGAGCATTGTGGTCTGGGTTTTTGGAAGGGCATGTTGCAGGTTTATCCTCACACATCAGTTACATTTCGAGTGTGCTGCTGTGAACTTTGCATGTTTTACAGTGGCATGATGGCAAATATTGTGGGTTACAAGCATCATGTAATTCTTTTACAGTGGCAATGATGGCATACATTTTAGGCATAGGCATCATGAAAAGGCTGTAAGATCCCGTGTCTACTATTGGTGGCCTTCATCTATTAGATTTTGTAATGTGTTACCCTTCAGAAACAAAATATGATTATGTGTATTTCTCCGGGGGACGTTTATGGGAAGAGAAACCAGCAGTGCAACCACAACTTCAGCCATTTACTGCCACATACAGGACACTCATACCTCACCACACACCAGCATTCTGAATTACTGCATTCTTTGAAGAGATACACTAACATCATCTTCAGAAATGCAAATGCCTATTGTCCCTTCTTAACACATGCAAACAATGTACAATCACACATAGAATAACCAGGGTTGAACACAAAGTTAATGGAAGAGGACAAAAGTAGGATGTATGCCAGTATTATCAGTGATGCTATAACGTTTCAATTACCATTTGCCCCCACTTCTTCTTCATTTCAATAAAAAAGCAATACATCTAGATATATATATACAAGTGAAAATGTGTTTGTAGTGGGATTTGTGGCGAAGGTTTGTTCTTTATACAATGCCACACTGTTTCACCAATCTGCACCCAATTTTGCATAGTTGCCTATTAGGACCCTGCGGACATTACTAGCTACATGATATTTGGACACCCCACCCATTTCCTTGGATTTCAGCACCTTCACGAAATCGGCGAAAATGAATGTGTTTATAGAAGGACCGGCCCGACACAAGGAACAAAACTCAAGGTCCAGGCCCTAGGATGCACAGTTTCCAAGATATTTGCACCGCAATGAACTGCACCACACCAGAGTGAGGTGACAGGTGGGGAGAAAGCACATAAGCTGCCAGTATGCACCTGCAGATGGTTATGTCCTGATGTAAATTCCGAATGTTTTCCTACATCACATTCCACTGTATGTGTGTCACAATCCAACAGGGATTTCGCCATAGAGGGTCATGGGAATGTTGGGTTTTCAATTGGACTGTACTGGTGGGTGTGTCAGAGCTGGCAGCATAGCTGTAGCTCCGTGGGGTTCAATAAAAGAGTTTACCTTAAACCTTCCTGTTGTCATCTCTTCAATGGCAACGAGGATTGAGAAATCGAGGCCAACGGAATGTTGCCAGTAAAGGCCGATGAAATGAGAGGAGTGAAGATGGTCTGAATAAAGAAGCGCACCGGGAGAAATGTGAGCGGCCAGAACGAAGGAACAAAAACCTGCAAGTAAGCTGCAGCACAGCACCAGCAATAAAGCAACATCCTCAGCGCTACAAGTAAGGTGCGCAGCAGGGACTTAAAAAGTAAAGAGCGATAAGGGCACAGAGTGCGTGACATACACGGCCCGATCCGAGGAAAGGAACCGGCGCGTGCTCACTCAAGAAGAAGATACATTACCAAGGGAACCAAAGAGTTCTACAAGGATGCGTAAGGCATCTACAACCAACATACAACAGGAAGAGGCATATCAAGCAATCTCAAAGCAGATTGTGCACAACTATTAGCAAACAATTATATTCACGTTGAAAGCAAGCCAGCGACATCCTACTACATTAAAGGGTGTAAGGAATAAAAAAAACAACAAAAAAAAACTTTTTTGCAAAAAGGAAATGAGCAAAAGGAACGAAAGAATCAAAAAGAATAACAATGGCCACAGCGAGCATTTCCCCACGACCACCTTGCCTAGCAGAGCCAGGAAAGCCTCCATTAAGGTGGAAGAGAATATTTAACACTTACCTGCTTGCAATGGGGGGAGGGGCAAATTTGCCCCTGCAAGGAAACATGTGTTACTGCAGCACAACTTAGAAATTGGAGGCATGTTTGAAGGTCTATCGGAGCCCACAACGGAAGGAGCAAGTGAATTTCATGACTTTAACCAAAAGTACAAATGTTACAAGAACACTATGAACCCAAAAAGAATATAACATTTGAAAGACATCTGTTTTCTGAGAGGAAGCAAGGGCTTGCAGAGCCAGTAGAGGGCTATGTGGCTGTGCATCGCACACTCCTTTACACTTGCGAATTGGAACAATTGACACATTCTCTGTTTAGAGATCAGTTGGTAAGGTGCACAAATTAAAATTCAAGGAAAATTGTTGGCAAAAGACTTAAGACTTGAGCAAGCAGTAGAACTCAGTCGCATCATCGAACAGACCGCTCACTACATAAAAGACATGAGAGTTGAACAAGCAGAGAGTGAGGTCTGTGTACTGAGAAACAAAAGGACCAACAAAGGAAGGATTTACAATGCTTCAAGTGTGGTTACACTGGGCATATATTCTCAAGTTTATTCTGCCCAGCAAGGAATGCATCTTGCATAAAATGCAAACGCAATGGACACTTTGCCAAAGTGTGTAAGGAGAACACAGTGAACACCATTGAGCAGCCAAGTGGACCAACCAAGCCAGAACAATTGTCTTTGACAGAGAACAGGAACACACATGTCCGACATGTATTTGAAACTTCAGCCCTGGGAGGAGGAAAAAAAGGGCCCTGAGATGAGTTTTGCATCAATGGGAAATCACTAATGATGAAGGTGGACAGTGCATCCCCTTGGACAATTATTTCTGGTGAAACCTTCATGAATGTCGTTGGTGGAAGAATACAAGACTTACAAGAGCATGAAATTCAACCACATGGTTATGGAGAAGTTGAAATTGAAATATTGGGAAAATTCAATGCTGAAAAAGAATATAAAGTCCGAAATTGCACAACAGAAGTGTTTGTAGCAGAAAAAGGATCATCTCTATTAGGATGGGCTGAACAAGCAAACCTGGGCATTCAAATCTAAGCGAATTCACATGAACCAATAGCAATTGCAGAATTCCAAGATAGAATGGAAAATGAATTTCCAGAGGTTTTCTCGGAGGAGTTGGGAGAACTCAAAGACTTCGAGCACTGCATTAAGCTTCAGACCCATGCAACTCAAATAGTACAGAAAGTACGCCCCATACCTCATCACTTATGAGAAAAACTCAAGGAAGAATTATTGTAGACGTAAGAGATTTGAATAAAAACATTCTAGTAGATCGACATCCTCTGCCAGTGATATCGGAAGCGTTCGCACTCCGAAAGGATGCCAAGGAATTTACAGTAATTTACCTTTCTGCAGCATATCATCAGATACCATTAGACAATCCTGCCAAGAACTTATGTTATTTATTACACCAGAGGGAACTTTTAAGTACCGCAGGATGCCTTTTGACTTAGCTTCAGCGGCCGCGGTCTTTCAGAAGGTGATGGAAAAGGTTTTTGAGGATGTGAAGAACATCATAATATTCCAAGGTGACATTTTAGTGTATGCACCATCTGTGGAGGAGCATGACAAATATGAGAGAAGTGCTACTCAAACTAAAGCACTCAGGATTGACTATTCAGAGAGGCAAATACAAAATTGGAGTACAATCAGTTGAATATTTAGGGCATAATATTTTGACAGGAGGGATAGTCCCAAAACACAGCCTGGTTGAGGCGATCAAGTCAGCTCCAGAACTCAAAGACAAAGAACAATTGCGTTCATTCTTAGAATTATCAGAATACTACAACAAATTTGTTGAACATTTTGCAATTCTATCCATGCCCCTCAGGTCACTATTTAAAAAAGGGGTGAAGTTTGTGTGGTCCAAAGTGTGTGGGACAGCGTTTGAAAGAATCAAAGAAAGTACATCATTGGAAAAGATTTCAACTAAGAGTAGAACATTTTTGAATGTTGATGCTAGCATTCTAGGATTAGGAGCGTCATTGACCCAAAGGGATGGAAGTAGATAGGAACAAGTGGTAGGGTGTGCCTGCAGACCTTTAAAAGGCTCAGAAAGCAATTACTCTGTTGTGGAGAGGGAAACATTAGCAGTATTCTGGGAAATTCTACACTTTGCATTTTTCCGGTGGGGTCACAAATGTGTGGTAAGGTCGGACCACAAACCACTAGTGCAGATGCTGGCCAACACAGGGTGGAGTAAAGGTTCTCCAAGAATCTCTAGGTGATTGTTGGGTCTGCAAGGGTATGACTTCTGTGTCTGTTATCTACCAGGTAAGAGGAATTCAGTGGTGGATTGTCTTTCAAGATTTCCTGTAGAGTCAATAGTACAAGAAGAATGTCAGCATGTTGATTAGTCAATAGTTGCGAGCATTGAAGAATGAGCGTTTTGTGAAGAGGAATGGGAAAATGCAACGGAAAGTGACGCTGTGTTGAAATCAGTTTAGAGTGGACAGTCTTTGGATGGCCTGACAGGGAGGTTCTAGATGGGAGGTTTGAACCTTTCATTGTTAGGGACCAAATTTAGGAGGGAGTAAAATGTGGGCCTCCAGAGGACTTCAGGAAAAAGTTGATTGAACTGGCACACCAGGGTCATTTAGGAGTAAATGGCACAAAAAGAAGAGTGTGTCAGAGTTATTGGTGGCCAACTATGGACAAGATGGTTGAAAGGGAAGTGAGTGACTGCGTAGCGTGTGCCTTGAGTGACAAAAGTAAAGTTGTGTGGGAGACACCATTGATTCCAGTAGAAGTACTGCCTCAACCTTGGCAACCTGTGGCAGGTTGCATGTTTATTTGCGATAGTAGATTACCACTCCTAATGGGTGGAGTGATATTGATAATGATATTGATATTTTATTTCTATTGCGCTCATACACAAGTGTTTCTGAGCGCAACAAGGCAAGGGGGGGCAGGGGAGAACAAAACAACAATCTAACTAGGTGACGTTGAGAACGTGCAAGTGCATAGGAGAGGGGTGGGGAAAAGTGAATGGAAGGGGGAGAGGTCGAAAGTGCGGAGCAAAGGAGAAACAGATAAATAATAAATAAATAAATAAATAAATAAATAAATAAATAATAAAGTCAACAAACAGTGGTAGTGCAGCCAGCAATTGGCAAGTGCTGGGTTTAAGGCAGCAGACAGGGTAGGTCTGATGAGTGCAGCAAGAAAAAAGGGGGGGCTGTATGGGTACAGATACAGACCCCAGTGCAAGGGGTGGCTCGGAGGCAGTGCGGGAGGGTGGCAGGATAAGCAGGTACCTGGGCCCGGAGGATAGAGGGTGGCCAGGTGCACGGTGCCAAGAGAGAACAGACCAGCAGGGTAGAGGGGGAGCAAAGGCAGAAGCAAACACAAAGGTCTTGAGGTGCTTCTGAAACCAGAGATGCTTCTCCTCAAGTTTTAGAGTGGCAGGGAGGCTGTTCCAGAGGGAGGCCCCTGCCGAAGACAGAGGTTTACCTCTGGCTCGTTTTTTTGAAAAACGACTGACCCTGAGGGAGTTAGAGGTAGAGGAGCGAACAGCTCGAGAGGGGAGGAATTTGCGGAGTGATAGCTGGAGGTATTTGGGACCCAAGCCCCAGAAAGCCTTGAAGAGGGTTTTGAATTTAATCCTTGCATCCACTGGGAGCCAATGGTGAGATTTCAGAGCTGGAGAGATACGATCCAAGGGCTTGAGGCCAAGGACAAGTCTTGCAGTTCTGTTCTGGATTAGTTGCAGAGGGCGAAGCGTAGGTAGATAAATTTAGAAAGAGGCTGTTACAATAGTCCATCCTAGAGAGAACCAGACTTGGGAGACCATGAGCTTCTGGGGGAAGAGAGGAACGGCAGAGTACATCTGAGGATGTGCAGTAGGAGGTTTGACTTTTTAGAGACATCAAAGATGTGAGCGGAGAAGGAAAGTGTGGAGTCAAAGATGACCCCAAGGTTCTTAGCCTCACAGGTGGGGGTAGGAGGAGGGCCAAGGGAGGCTGACCAGAGAGTGAGGGGAAAGGATGGTGAAGGTGTGCCAATGAGGAGGATCTCCGTCTTGCTGGCATTCAGACAAAGATCACTGGTGGAACACCAATCTTGAATGGCAGTTAGGCAATCACAGATGAGAGCAGGAGAGGAGGTGCCTGAGGGCAGACTGAAAATAAGTTGCGTGTTGTCAGTGTAGCACTGGAAATTTGAGCAGAAAATGGCAATGCAGTGGGCGAGAGTTGCCAGGTATTGGTTGAAAAGCCAGGGTGAGTGGCCAGATGTGAGAGAGGCCACCACTAGCAAACTGATCAGGTTTCTAAAAAACGTTTTCTTCGGAGACGGATTTCCAAGCACAATACAGACTGATAATGGAGTGCAATTCATATCTGAAATGATATCAAACATTTGAAGACAGCTCGATATCACCCCAGAGCAAATGGCTTAGTGGAGAGGGTGAATAGATGTATTAAGGGAGGGATTCAGTTGGCGATAAGAGCGGTGCTAAGACAATTGTTTTGGGGTTATTGCACCACACCACATTCTGTAACAAAAGTCTCTCCATTTCTTTCCTTGAAAGGGTGTGAGCCAGAGACCAAAGTGTGTCCCGGTTGGACGGGAGTAGCAACACCCGTGTGTGTGGACCGGGGAGATGAAAGTAATATGGGACCAAAGTGTTTGGAGTCTACGTTTTTAGGGATGAAGAAGATTTCTGCTGTAAAAGAAGGGGTAGTGATTATGGAGAGTGTGAGGTGTGGGCCAAAGGCAGGCTGGACCCGCACAAGGAGGTGGCAGGGAGTAGTGAGGGGAATGAGGTGTTAGGAGTGGAAGTAGAATTGCAAATTAACAATGCTTGTGGACAGGAAAGTGGTGCTAGGTTTCTGGCGGGAACCGGTGCTAGGGTTCTGGCTGGAACCAGGATGAGTTGCAGAGAAAGGAAAATGCCAAACCATTTGAAGGATTTCATTCAATAGCTCATTGAAACAGTTGTTATTGTTGTGTTAAACATATCACTTTTAAACATATTATTGCTGTGATAAATCCCAAACATCAAGGTGTTCACAAAGTGGGGAAACCTCACCAATGTAACCCACAAAGGTTAAATTTCAAAGGTAATCTTGTGGTGCCATATCATTATGCACCAGTTATGTTTGATGTACAAAGTTGAATCGTTAATGTTCTGTTGTGGTAAAGATGTCCTTTCCTGATGTAAATTCCGAATGTGTTCCTATATCACATTCCACTGTGTGTGGGGGAATTCTCCATAGAATACATTAGGTCATGGGAATGTTGGGCTTTGAATTGTACTGTCCAGTTGTGTGTGTTGAAGCTGGCAGTGTAGATGTAGCTCCATGAGCTTCAACAAAGGAGCTTACCTTAAACCTTCCCGTCGCCGTCTCTTCACAGACCAACTCTTGCACGCCCCCAACATCTGCTCCAGGGTATGTCAGCCAGCCACACGTGCCCATTCTTAGTGTAGTTTATTTCATGGTGCAAAGCACATCAAGAGATAAGTGATAGCAACCTACAGGATCAGTATTATCATGTCTGTCCACAGAACCTATTCGGTGAATGAGTACATCCGCTAGTATATTTATAAAGACAAACATCATTATAAATATGACAAAAACATACACCAACCTAGGCATGTGGGTGATTATTTAACAAGTGAGACAATCAAATCCCCATTGAATGACTAAGAAAGGTAAGCCCTATACAATATTTTTGAGGTACAATTGAGGTATTGCAGGTCACAAGATATGTCTAGTTGTTCGCATTACACACATCTCTCTTCCATAAATCGCCACATTGTATTCTCTAAATTCATTATTTTATATACACGTTGGTGTTCTCCTACATTGAGATAAAGAAAACAATATTGCAACTGAATATAAAGTCGAACATGAAATACATAGATCTTTAGGTCTTTAGGTCATTCTGAAGTAGACAACTCTTCCTACATTAATCCCTGATTCTGTGACCACACAGGATAGACTGCTGTTCTGTGCTTGGGAACCTTCACTCCAGGTGCCATGATGTAATGGGGTTCTCCGTTGTGATCATAATGTTCAATGCCACGTTTGTTTGCTTGGGATTGTACAAGTTCTAGAATGCGATGTTTTTAATTAATGCTGGTGTGCACTTGGGAAACTCTTTCCAGATTCAGGATACAATGATGGTTTACCTTCTGTGTTGGAAGCTAAGTACAGGTCTGGGGAAAAATGTTGTATGTCTTTCGTCTTCACCCTATTCTGGTATGCATTTTAGAAGCACGCTTCAAGTTCAGGGATAGAACGTTTTTCTTTTTTTGCTTTCCTTTTCGCAGTGCTCTACAGTTGACTGCATGTATTTTGGGACCATACTCCCAAATCAGAATGCAACATATTGTTACTGTCCTCTTCACAATGCTCAATGGTTTTGGTTATTTGGGACCCTCTCTCTAGGTTCAGGCTCCAGTGCCTTGTTGTGTTCCTTTTCCCAATGTTCAATGGTTGCGGGTGTGTGTTTGAGAACATTTGTCCATGTTCTGGATGCAACATAACTTCTCTTTGGTCACCAAGGTTACTGTTACTATCTTGACAACCACCGCTAAAAGTTCCAAACTGCAGCACTCATTCGCCAGCTCTCACATTTACCTGCTGAGCTTCTCTGACCAGTCTTTTCAATTGCTTGCTTCCCCAGTCACTGTTTGTACTCCAGTGTGACTTGGTGGGTGGGACACCTTCCTGATTCCCCTGATTGTCTTTGATGAGCTTCTGCCAAATTCTCACCTCCTCTTTCTGTTGTTGGTTCACCCAAGTTGCAACATTTTATGGACCTGGTATTTGACATCCTCCTGTGGATAAGGAATGTCCAGCCGTCTTCTTGACTGGCACCTTCCTTTCTCTGGCTAGTCTTCTCCTTGCAAACCCTCTTCTGTCCTTCCCCAGCTATGACACCTTTGCGTAGCTCTTCCACTCTAAACGTCATCGCCCTCGATAAACCAGCCTCTCCCCACTCAAGCAAGAATCTCCATCCATCCGCCCGCTACTGCTCATGTATGTCTCTCTGCTCTAGTAGGAATATCTCTCTGGTCTTCTGGTAGTTTTCCTTTGGACTTTATCGTGGTCCCAATTGTGTGACCATAAATATCAAAGGTAGACTTCAAGCAAACATCACATGTGGCACTGAAGTCCCTGTTGTATACATTATTAGAGCCTGAGGGCATATAGTTTGGCAGTCACACAACAGGTAGTTGTCTATATTTTTCCATGCACAAACAGTTAATTCTGACCATTGTATGGATGACATGGGAAAGATGATGAAAAGGACGAGCATGAGATTGCTTTCCCTGAATTGAAGTGAAGTGCTTCAGCTTCTCTCCTATAAAGTAGAAAAGCTTTAACAGTCAGTGGTATTACTTCAGCCTACAGCCACAGGCAATCCCTCCAAACCTGTATCTGGTAGGGGCGTAAAACCAGCAGCATTTAGCAAATACCACCTCTCTTACCATAACTATAAAGCCCGTAAAAGGGCCTGACAATTTTAGCATTGCTACTTAACCAATTCTCATAATGGGTCATTAGCATGCAGAAAAATTGTCAGATGAGAGCTCGCTGTTGTGATGTATGCTCTGGTGACGTTCTCGAACTACATGGTTCGAGAATGACAGTGGAGTCAGTTATGATACCTGCATGAATAGACTGCACCTTCCTGGGGGCTCTCTTAATAAAGTATTTCATTATAAACCTATGGTCTCTAGCGCTACAGAACTTAACAAGTGGCGACAAGGATGCACTTAAGTGCAAGACAAGAACATCCAGGGACCCAACGCCTGCTTGGCGCGCCCAAGAAAAGGAGCAGGCAGTGTGGACAGGGGACCAAAGGAGTTTGTGGGCCAGCCAAACTGAACACAAGATAAAAGGAAGTGGTAAATCCCATAATGAAAGTGAAAAAATGATGGAAACAGGGTATATACTACGCATCAAGAAGTGGCGTCTTTTAACATTACGACTCTGCGTGCGCATAACGCCCATTACTGAGAAGATAGAGGAAGGGACCTAAATATGTCCCACAACGTGACACAGCCATTTTGTGTGTCTGGTCGCCATGGCAACACAAGCACGCTTTATTGAATTAAAGGCTTTCCAACATTGCAACGTGAGGCAATACACCTGCTCACCACTTTGAGCTGCAAAAACTCACAATACCAGGGAAAGGTACATACCACGTACAAAATAAATACACCTGAAGCACAAAAAAAGGGAAAAGGTGAATAGAACAACAAACCGGACTAAAGCAATGCAGAACACTCCTGCTCTCTGCCCTTTCGTTACCAATCATGGCAGCCTCACCACACCATGGTAGCAGTGGGTGTATACATTCCAGGTATATTTGGAAGCCATTGGTGGAGCAAAGTTCAATGATGACCTTAAGGAGGCCACACTACTAAACTGCATAGCAGCTGAAGGGCTCAGGATTTTCCGTACACTACCCAACCAGAGTAATAATAATGAGAGAGCAGGAGATTCTGCTAGTACCAGTAGCAATAGGCGCTTTGAAACTGCACTGCACAAGCTCACCGCACACTTTGGGAACAAGACAAATTCGATCCAGAAAGCAGAATAAAGGAGAATCAGTGGATATCTATATTGCGGCTTTAAGGGGGTGGCTTGCAACGTGCAAGTTTACCAGCGTTGCAGACGAATACCTAAGAGACCAACTGGTACACCGCCTATCCTCATATTCAGCAAAGGTAGTGGCAGGCAAAGGACCTCACACTGGACCAGGCAGTAGAGATTGCCAGGAGAAAGGAATTCGTTGTTAAGTGCATACAGACTGTACAGAGTAAACAGGATTTAACAGAAATTAAGAGTGTGGCAGTAGAAAGAGAAGAAGATAAGACGGACAACACCATAGTAGCATTGATAAGGAAGATGTCCACAGTGGCTTCCAAAATGAAACCTCACGAGAAATCTAGAAGAGAAAGAGAGTCCTTTAATAAAATGCAATGGAGATGTTACAAATGTGGTCGAAGCAAACCCCCCAATGGTGACAGAGAATGCCCAGCATATTCGGCAGAGAGTTTCAGATGCAGCAATATTGGACATTTTGGGAAGGTTTGCATGAACAGCAGAGGATGGGCTCAAGTAGCAGAACATGGGAGGAAGGTAACCACCCAAGTAATGTCAATATCAAAGCTTTGGAAGAAATGGGTGGCCCAAGCAGCCTGTTATCCATATCAAGTTACAGAGAAGAACAGGAAGTGCACATATTGACAACCTGCTCAGAAGGGAGGTCCATGGGTGTGCATGAATAACAATGTGATACCTATGAAAGTGATGGTGGACACAGGTTCACCCTACACAATGGTGGATGTTCAAACATACACACATGAATTAAATGGGCGACCCGAATACTTGAGAAAAGCCAGTATCAGAGCCAAGAGTACCATAAATAAATGGGTCCATCTCAATTTTAAAGGTAGAGAAATGTACTGTAAGTTATATGTCACAGAAAATGGATCATTGGTGGAACGATGGGAGGAACAGGCAGCCCTCTGAGTAAAGATATATTTGAGTGAGGTGACCCATATATTGTGTGTGTCCAGTGAAGACTTTAATACCAATGAAGGATTAGCGAGAACCTTTCCTTTGGTATTCAATGAGAACATTGGGATGCTTAAAGGTTTCAAACATAGGATTGTGTTGAAGAGAGGTGCTAAACCAATTGTGCACACAGTGAGAAACATTCCGGTTAGGACAAGAGAAGCATTGCAGACAGAAGATTATTATTATTTTTTATTTTATTTATTGTGCATTAGCCAAAGAAGGAAAACATGACTTTTTGTACAAATCGAAAGATAAAATGATATTTCGAGATCATAACATTAAAAGATTAATTGACTAATTCATACAAAAGATAAGGATTCATAAAAACAAAGAAAGAAATAAAAAAGGAGATTCATATGGCCACAAATCACTTCAGTGGAACAAGTTATTTAACATTCAGATTTCTATCTCCCTTATTGACAGTCAAATTGAGCTCCTTTAACAAAGCGCCCACCTCCGGAGTAAGAAACATTTCCATTCCCGAATCAACCTGTCCCAGAATGTGTTGGAGAGAAGTGAGTAAGGGTCATGAACAACCCTGTGAAATTTCAATACTCTAAGGTGCCAAGTTCCCGAGCATTCTTCAACAAATGGTGAATAGATTGTGTAACATTTGCATCACATTTATCACAGAAATTTGTCGCATAAACATGTCGGACATGCAGAATTTCACTAGTGGGGAGCAGATTAAGCCTTAATCTCAAATAATTCATCTGTACCACTGAATCCGGAAATTCCCTTAGATATTTCGGGACAGTTCACCTAGGTTTATCAATTACAGATGGTGATGACTACAGTTTGCACAACCTCATTTTACCTATAGTCCTGATCCAGTCCATAAAATGGAGAGCCTCCTTCACTTTCATTGGATTTGAGATTAGAGTGTCGATGTTAGTATCGGCCACAGCCAACATTTCATTACATCTAAGTCTTAGTTTATTCAGAAAAATAGATGTAGAATTATCTAAGGCAATTGCACCTTCCTCAGACAATGAGGATTTTGGGGGGACCAGAATCAGCCTGTACATCGATACCCATTCCCACTCCATCCATGCACCGAGGTTGATGAGGCCCAGTTCAAATCTTAGACAAGAGATGGGGACACTATTCGGCAGTGTCAATGTTTTTTTTCTCCAGATGTTACTCTCTATTTTACCCCATTCGACGTCAAGTGCCAACAGATTGTATTCCATTCCAAATGTGATCGCCGGGACGACCTTACCAATATAGAATTTGAGAAGAGGGAGCATGGAGAATTTACAGTATAGGAAGCTAATTTTCTTCATTTCAGCAATCAAATTTACAACCTTTAGATCTATGGTCTGGAGGAGATCGACCTGGGTGGGGAAGGCTTTTAATCTAGAGCCCAAAAAAGTTACCTCTTTTGACATAGAGATGAGAGAAGAGTCCAATTGCCAAACAAAAGATTTTAGGTTCCTTAACGGGTGTTTAAATACCATAATTTTTTACTTATTTGGATTTATTTGTAGGTCATTTTCATTGGCATATTCTGATAATACAAACAATAGGCATTGCAGACTGATTTTTGAATGATCTAAAATCACAATATCGTCAGCATATGCTAGCCAATTGATGTTCATGCTGCCCAATTTAGGAATCACCAGGCCGCTCTTCTCCAGCCATTGCCAAAAATCAGATAAGTATAAGATAAAGAGAAAGGGCGCCAACAGGCATCCTTGGCGCACCCCCCTTTCTATTTTAATAGACTGTGAGAGGAGACCTGATTTGGAAAGGCAGCATTTTAGTGATGAACTTTCATGTAGTTCTATTAAGATAGGTAACAAATTATCCGGAAGACGCCAAGATTTTAACTTCTGCCAGAGTTTATTTCTATTAATGGTATCGAAAGCCAGGGTTAGATCAATCCAGGCTCCGAATAGGGGGGTGGCTCGAATTAGAGTACTAAGGGTGGTGGAAAGTACTCTTCTAAAACCTGTCTGTTGTTTAGGAATAATGGTAGTTGCCTCCGCCCATTTTTCTAATTCGCCTAATATAAGACTCGAGAAAATCTTCCCACCCACATCAAGGAGCGATATGGGATGATAATTCAACAGGGATTGCCGATCACCTTTTTTGTAGATGGGGATTATGATTGATAGTTTTGTGAGAATTATCTTATCAAACAAATTCTTCAGGACTCTGGACCACAATTCTGGGTTTAGTTTAAGGACTGCATTACTCAAACCATTAGGGCCAGGAGCCCCAGAGGCAGAGGATTTTAAAATAAATTTTACAATATCCTCGCATGTGTAACTCAGGGACCATATTGAGGATATTTCAAAATTACGTTCCTGAGATTCAAAAGAGCTGTATACTACATACAAATGTTTTATCCAGGTCGATTCCTGGGATTGGCCAACTGATATTTTAGTCGAGCTCACAATTGACCAAAAATTGTGGGAATTTCTCACACAAACGGCTTTCAACATTTCTTCCCCCTCCTTCTGTCTCCTCAGGTATCTATATGATCTCAGCCAATACCTATGATTGTTATTTACTTACTTCAAATTCCAAGGTTTTAGAGTCATGTACGGTTCTCCTTAGTACCGCACTTTGACTCCTCTTTAGTTTTTTTCTTTCATAGATTACTGAGTCAAAATGATATTTATTCTGTCGGCGAGAGATAATAGGGTCCGAGGGGGGGGTTTAAATCCCTCAGAAATTGACTGAAATGGGAAGGCTCACAGTAGTTCCCCAGTTGTTGATCTGTGAACTCATTAGTTACTAAATCTAATTTGCTAGTAAGAGTACGTCCCCATCTCTCAAACCTTCTCAGACAATTACCTGCGGAATTCACAGATAATTTCTCAGAGTAATACAGAGACTGTGTTCCTTGCTTAAGGGAAAAAGTGGCTTCTAACATGCGATGGTCGTCTACGTGTCACTCTGTTATTTTAAATTCTCTACAATTTTCAAACATTTGAATAGAGGTGATAGCCTCTATCATTAATCTCTTTTTCTGAGGTGTTGTTCCTTATTGTCATTAGGCACTGGGAGTTGAGATCACCCATTATGATCAGCTGTTCATCCAGAAAGCGAACTGAGAAACCCACTACGAGGTCGGAAAGGTAGCCCAGAAATTCAATTAGAGGGGTAGAAACGGGGTTCCAATATAGATTAATTATGATCCAATTGGACCCAGGATGAACACCTCTTCTTTCCACCCTGATCGCCAATATTCCCTTAACATCACTAGATAACAAGTTAGAAGCACCAAACATCAAATTGCTACACAAAATAAGAAGGCCACCACTAGTACATCCTTTTGATCCCCTTGATGCCATCTGCTGGAAGACGGAAAACCCATCTACATTTAAGACATCTGAAGACAAAGTTTGTTGAAATAGGACCACGTGAAAGTTTTGTAAAATATTGCACTTCTTCGAGTGTTCAAAGAAAGAGTTATAGCCTCTTGAGTTCCAGGATAGGCATCTTACTTCATCCTTCAACTAGAGCTTCGGCTCCAGTAATCCCAGCTTCAGAAAAACTTGAGATATCATTTCAGGGACACATTCCCACATAGCTGGAAGTGATGTAGATGAATTTACACTATTCACCACTTCAGGGGCTTCCTTTCCCTTTAATTGAGGGGGAACAGTTGAAATGTTGAAGCCTCTTGATGACCAATCTTCCTTTGCTCCTAAGATAGTTTCAAATGCCAACTTTGAGTTCATGCGAAGCTCTGCCATGCTTTGACTCAGACTGGAGAGGAAAGCTCAGTTGTTGAATAACAGTAATTTAAGGTATTTAAGTATTTTTTTAGGAATTTAAGAGCTGGCATGGTATTCATTTCCTTTAATACCCTTCAACGATTCAGGGGCGAGCCCTTCCCTGAATCGTTAGTAGAAGGAAAGTATGTGAAGCCTGTATGTGCATTTTGCAAAGAGTTGTTCCAACTTGGAAGATTCTGATTCATCACTCTTGCCGAGACTTGTTTACTAGGCTCATGTGTGATACCTCCATCGGTCATGTTCATTAGGATTGGATTGTCCCTTGCTGACGGCTCTTCTATTTGGAGAGCAGATTGCTGTTGTTTAGTTGATGAGCCAATAGACAGTATAAGGGTATGATTTTTGTCCACCAAATTATCGGTGGACATCTGGGGAATCTTTCCTGGTTGAAAAGTCTTCAGAAATATGCGGGCAACTTTCTTGTCTGAAGGGATGGTGTTCAGTTAGTTGCTTTTTAGGTTTCAGAAAAATTGGGGCAATCTTCCTAGGAGGCAATACAGATTCTGTTTGACTACCGACTGTAGCCGTGGGTAGTTGTAGACAATTACCTTTAGTATCAGCATTCATTGGCTATTAATCAGCCAGCTTTTTTGAATTGTTGCCAGCCTTTTTATCGGAACCTTTTGGAATTGCTTTTTTTAGGGCCTCTAAATTCTTTTCTTTCTGATTCTTTGATCCACAATTCAATTGGGTGCTCCTTTTCTTTATTAGCTTCATATGGTGCTGGGCATCCCTCTTTGAGGAGCTTTTAGATCCCTTCATTTGTCTCTTCCTCCATTTCCTCATTTTTCCATTTGGTTTCTTCCCCCTTTTACTCTTCTCCTGGTTCACCTCTGAGATAGCTTCCGTATTCGGTCCATCCTCTATTGAAATAGGAGCCTCTTTAGACTCTGCTAGTTGAGCTAGGTGTATAATTCATTCATTACTGAACTGGATAGAGGAGTGTCGTGTGCTTCAAAGTCTGAGATGTTTAGACAGGGATACTGCCTGCAATTAATAAAACCAGTCTTATCCCCCTCTTTTGTAAATTCATCCATGTTCGTATTCAGGTTGGTCATCTCATCTTTTAAATCAGCATATTGGTTGGTTAATAATTCAATTTTCCCAGCTTGTGATTCCAATGTCACAGTCAAAACACTAGCAGTTTCGCCCCTGTATTTGTTAATTGCCATTTCTAAGGCTATGATAGACGTGTCATTCAGTTCCAATTCTTTTGTGACTTCCAATAGAATTCCAGTGTGTTGCTGAACTTTTTGTTTCAGGTTTTCAAATACCCTAACCAAGGAGGTCAGCACAAAGTTTAAGGCCACTATATAGGTAGGCCCTATGCCCTGGTCCTTATCTTCGACTGGCGGGAGCCCTCTGACAGTGGCGTCCCTGTGAATCACGGAGGGGGGGAGAGGAGGACTACGCGCATCTTCAACCTCCTCCAAGATTGCTGATATGCCATCCAATTCATAAGACGCATCAGTGTGTATTGATGGAGCCCCATCCCTTACCACCTCGAGCACGGATAGCTGCTTATTTGTCAACATGTCCACCGACTGAGGTGGAGGGTGAGGGCTGCCTTGTTCAGTCTCTTGAGGATGTACAAGAGAGCATGGTATTGTTTCTTCTAAAGTAGGTGGAAAATAGTTTCCAATGGCGGTCTTCAATGTTGTAGCGATTAAAGTGCAGTTCATATTTGAGGGAAGAACATTTCTCACCAATGGATTTATTGGTGTTGAGGCACTGGTTGTGATCACAGCAGACCTTGCATTATGAACAATACCCAAGGTTGTACGTTCTTGCAAATCAGTTGCAAAGAAAGCTCCTAGTGGGATAGAAGCGTCCCCTCCCCCATTTTTATAGGGCCTAAATGAAGATCCTCCTTCCTTTGTAGTTAAAGTATTGAGCGACACATTTGCCAAGTGTTCCTTCATACTTGAAGCTTCGGAAGTCACATTGCTTCTTAGATTGTAGGGCTTTGACATGCTGCTCCTTTTTTTTACTTCTTATTCCTTGTTTGATCTCTCCTTGTTGAGTAGACAGAACACAATAGGAAAGATGAGTGCTGTTAGTTAATTCCCCAAAGCGCTGTTCCAAGTGACCAAGCACGGGTGAGTCAAAGGCACTTGCCCACATATAATATGCACTTCAAGATTAGACTTTCAGGGTAAGATGCACACATTTTACCACTATGCCTCGATTAAGTGTGTCAAAGAATTCTATAGTGCTGAAGCTGAGATAAATACAGCCAGGATCAAAGGATTAGTCCTGCAGTCTCTCGGCTGTGACTACTCACGAGACTCGTCTCTAATCCAGTAGTTAAAATACTGCAGTGGTGCAAAATATGTGCAAATAACCACCAAATGGAAAGAGGGGACCGGGAACATACAGCAAACTCTCTGACACCCAGTCTCCAGTCTCCCAAGATTATTAACGTTGCCATCACAGTAATTAGAGCGTCAATAAGGCATCCTTTCTTAAAAGGTGGATATATGTAAATTGTTTGAGGTCGCTGCTATTCTCAATGAGCATAAGGCAAGGATACTCAAACGGTGGTCAAGCAACACAGAAGAAGCACAGGGGCCAATTTCAAGAAACACGCCAGGCCAGGCACAATCTGACACTGTCGACAGTGCTTCACTCCCAGAGCATCCAATTAAGATCTTACCGCTGCCGCTTACCAATTATCACTAAACCGCTTTACCCATTTTTCCACGCAGTCAGTGGTCTATGGCCTGCGGTGTACACTCTGCATTCATAGGTGACCAGTCTCATGTTCTCTTCGGTCTCCTCTCCTTTCATCAGCAGCAGCAGCACTTGCTTCCGTGGCAATAGCAATAGCAATAGAATCAAAGTCGGAGCGAGTTATATTAAAGCACCTCTCCCATAGAAACGGAGCACATTGAGTACGTCAAGCTGCACCGTGAGAGCTCGCAGGAACTAGAACCGAAGACAAGCTCAACAACGGACGCTTCCGACACAGGTCAGAAGATTATAAAACCGATTGAGTTCTCTGTATAGTTATCCCCGATTGTAATTGTATGCAAACCAGACAATTCCATAAGGATGTGTGTTTACCTTTGAGATCTTAATGCTAGTATTTAGATAGACATGCATCCTTTGCCAAATATAAATTAAATGTTAACAACCATGAAGCCTGCCAAGTATTTACTACACTTGACTTGTTGTCAGCATACCATTTAGTGGTTTTAGACAAGAGTTCAAAGCATTTAACTTCATGTGTCACTTCTCTTGCAGCATGCAGTTATCAGCACATGCCTTTTGGCCTAGCATCTGCTGCAGCAGTTTTTCAAAGGTTTATGCAACAGCTTTTTGGGGGCCTTGATGGCGTATACTATTTCTAGGATGGCATTTTAATTGCAACAATGACAGAAGAGGAATACAATGCCAACATATTAGGAGATCTGCATGTCATTCAAGAAAAAGGACTTACATTAAGAATTGATGAGTGCAGAATTAAACTGAGAGAAATTACGTATTTGGGACACATCATCAATTCTGAAGGAATCAGCCGGAAAAGGAGTCAGGTCGAAACGATATCAGATATGCCAGCTTGTGCCTATAAAGATCAATTGTACAGTTTTTTAGGGTTAGCAGTATACTATTCGAAATTTGAACCACATTTTATGGACAGAACGCAGCACATGAGAGCTCTCATGAAAACATTAACAAGATTTGTGTGATCTGATGTGCCAAGAGGAACTGGAGAACATGAAAAAGACCATAAATGGTGTACCAACACTTAGAATGTTCAATAGCACAGCCGATAATGTAATCACAGTTGATGCCAGGAACGTTGGACTGGGCTGAGTTCTGGAGCAAGCTCATGAGAGTGGTATATTCTCAATTGCCTTTGCTTCATGTGTACTGAAGGTGGTACAGCTGAATTATACAATCATACAAAAGGTAGCCCTGGGAGTGAAATGGATTCTAGAGCATTTTAGGGGATTGATATGGGGGCTTCCAGTAACTGTCAAGCATGATCACAATCCGCTGATACACATCTTAAATTCTACGAATCCACACTTAGTACTTAGTCTCCCATAGAATTCACAGGTGGATCCTTGGCATAATGCAATTTAACATAAGGGTAGTGTACATGCCCGGTAAAATGAATGTCATCGTGGATTGCTTCTCCAGACTACCATGAGATAATGGAGAACTGGAACAGGACCAAATTGATGAAAAGGACATGACACGCAATATTGCACACATTGAACCAAGGATTTCAAAGGAAGAGTGTGCCCAAGCATATTCTGAGTAACCTGATGTAAGTGATTTCAATCCAGTACTAAGTCAATGCCTAGTATGGGATGCCCAATGGAAACCCTTATTTATGTATTTTTATATCAAAAGTTCTTTTAATTCTGGATGATGCACCCTTATATAACACCCCTCTCTTTCAATTCCCCCATCTCACTGAACCAAGAAATAGGTTTGTTTTGCAAATTAAAAGATTTATTTGAAGAATCGAACAATATATATATCACACTTTTATAAATATGGATAATATCTGAATATCACACTTATGAATATGAACAATGATCGGCAATGGGTAATATGACAATATCAACAATTTCTCTAATCAATTTGGAGTAGGAATAGGAAGAATAATGTAGCAGAGAATAACTTTGTGTGGTTCAAGGAAATGCAATGATAGGAAAAAATGCAACACAGAAGGAAACTTGATATGAATTCAACCAAAGACAATATAATCCCTCTTTCCCCCTGTTGTTACTCACTCCCCCCAATATGCAATATGAAGAGATGAATGAGGGCTCACAGGTATCAGGACTAACAATCAACAATTACAGTTTCAATCCCGATTCCCCCCAGCAAGCTCGGAGAGAACAGTAATGATTTTAAAACAGGTCATTTGCTTTTAGATGTGGTTTGAATTGGAATGGAAAATGCTAATATGATTTTAATTTGCTAAATGAGATTCAGAACTAGTGAGAGTTGCTTTGGATTGGTTCAGGTCAACACTAGCAATGATTGTTGAATGGTTTACAGATGGAAAACGAAATTCAGAAGTTGAATTCAAGAAATAGCTGTTTTTACATGTGGTGAAATTTAGCCAAATGCAAATTCGCAGCAACATTTGCACATGTGAGAAACGCGATTACGGAATAACTATAGAATGTTTGTTTGAAAGCTGAGGATGCTAGCTTCAAAATGACATTTAAATTCCGTTCCTAGCACATACGGTTCGTAAGTTACAGAGGTTTTAGTAGAGGTCAATTTTTCTCAAAAAGAGTCAAGATATCTAATGAAATTGCGCTTTGAACTACAAACAGGTTGGCTTACACTAACAATTATCACAGGATTAGATGGATGAGAAAGGATTCTTGAATGGACAATTCTACAATGCAGTCTGAATATGTTGGAATGGGTTGGATGGGTTACTTTAAACTAAGAGATGACTATGGACAGTTGTACGCTAAATACTCACAACTCTGGTTTAAAATGGGCCCTTCAAAGATCTGGTCAAAGGTTTGGACTGGACTTCGCTCACCACCAGACAGGTCTCAGGCGCTTGGTTCTGCTCTCAGCACTCTGGTCTCTGAGCGGCCTCTTGGACTGGATCTGATGGGTTCTGGGTTACAGCTCTGCTGGACTGATCTGGATCTTGGTTCTAGCAAAGGTTGTTGGCCAGAAGCAGCAAACAGCTCAGCCAGGCTGTTGAATGGGTTAGGCCCCAAGGAAGTTTAGGGGTTAAATCAGGTTGCTAGATTTTAAAGGCCTGCTGAAAAGGGTTCAGCTTTTTGGGTTAGCCTTTCTGCTTCAGAGTTCTGGAGTCTGGATCTAGGTTCTAGAGTCTGGATCTAGGTTCTGGAGTCTGGATCTTCCTGCAGGGTGCTTTGCCAGTGGATCAGTTGATGAGTGAAGGTGTGTGTCTCTGGGTCCTCAACAGTCCCTATTTATCCATGTTCTAAAGTGGGTGGGGAGGCTGATTGTCTATGCCCAACCCTGTAAGGATCTGATAGGTCAGAAAATTCCCCATCTCCTGATTTGAGAAGGGAACAGTGTGTCATGAGGTGTCATCATGTGTCAGAGTGACACTGTGTTTAGGGTCCAGAAAGAAATCCCTCCCCTTTGCTTTTACCCAGAAAATCTATTTTTCCCAAAAAACATATTTTCAATATGCACAACTTGTTAATAATACATATACACATCACAGATCGCCTAAGGTACGTTTCTGTCAAAATCTTATCTTCTTCCGAGTTCTGGATCATAAATGACAATTTTTCGCGCTTTTGGTTGGTTACACATTTTCGGATCGGTACCATTTTTTT
This sequence comes from Ambystoma mexicanum, assembly GCF_040938575.1. Lineage (NCBI taxonomy): Eukaryota > Metazoa > Chordata > Amphibia > Caudata > Ambystomatidae > Ambystoma > Ambystoma mexicanum. The sequence continues at coordinate 1,002,138,206 of NC_090928.1, forward strand.
ATACATACATGCACATAGCATCTGGGCATATTCCTGTAATTTTTCATGTTCTAACATAATCACAATTGCTAGAATATGAACAATTTTAATGGTTAAATCTCTGAATGTCTCACAGATTCCAGATTAGTTTTAAACTGTGAGCAAATTTCTCATTTTAATAATCTCTAAATTTCATATTTATGTCAGTTCGGTACAATATTGTATAAGTCTTTTCCTTAAACATATATTTAGTCCAATTTAAAATACACATTTTCAGTCTGGCCCGCCTCCAAAGCTTGGCTGAGTCAGAGAGTCACATGGCTTGTCTTCCTGCCAGGGCAGTTGATGTCAGTCACACCCGAATTAGCATTTCACTTTCTCTTTCCCAGAGCCACATGCCAAAGTGCCCCTCCCATTTCCTTTCACACTTGCCTGTCAGATACTCAGCAGAGCACAGGAGAAAAGACTCCTTTGTTCAGGGAGGAGGTGTGGAATGTGTTTGAAGCTCAGTGTGGGAAACCTCTTGGAAGTTTAGCTGAATCAGGTTACCTTATAGTCCACAATTACAGTTACAAATTTAAAATAAGCAAACATATCTTCAATTCCAGTCTTTTTCAACATGAAAATCAATTTGTGGCACCCTATATTGCATTTGATGGAAATCCCCTCTTTGGCATATTTATCTTTTGAGACACAGTTTCTCCTGTCAGATTTAGAGATCGCCAGCATCTGACAGAGGCGAGTAATGGTATTACACCCATTTTTGACAGATTTCTTTCCAGCAACCATCTTCAAAAGTGGACTTTGTTCAGATAACATATACTTCTGCTGACATCATATTTATGTGGATTCTTGAAGTAGAATGATGTTCAACACCCAACAGGAGGTTGGATCTTTTGGGTGGTTTGTGAACCATGATTTTTACAAATTTGACAACCAAGCAAAAATTGATTTTCACACAGCTCTGTGTTTCTTTTGCAATCAGCCTTGCTCTGTGGGCAGCCAAATGATGGGTTTTGGCAGTGGTCTCCTGTGTTACCACTGACATAGGCAAAAGTGGTTGGTGGCCTATTTTTCAGATTTTTCCTGCGCACTTCTGGATGATTTCTAGCGAGCAAAATGCTCTCCAGCGGCCATTCTGATGTTCCTGATGCAAGCAGCACACAGGAATGTTGCAGGGCCTGGACTAGTGGAAACATCCCACACTGAGCAAAGATTACTGTGGCAGGCTGTACAGGAAGAATGGGAGAAGATTGTTCATGCTCTGAAATAATGCGCACAAATTCAAAATGAGATTGCGGAAGATCCTGTGTGTGTTTTTAGGGAAGACCGAGTAATTCCACCTATAACTTTAAGGAAGAGGATCATGAATTTGGCACATGAAGGCCATCCTGGAAGGAACCTTATGAAAAGAAGGATCAGTGAATGATATTTATGGCCAGGAATGTTGAATGAAGTTGAAAAGTTGGTAAGGAATTGCCAACCGTATGCTGTAAGTGACAAGAACGTGAAAACACAAGTGACACTGTTACAACATGTGGAAATTCCAAATATGGTGTGAAAAAAGCTGGCTGTGGACATCACAGGACCCTATGAGACATTGGATACACAACAAATATATATAGTAGTGTTAATGGATTACACGTTGAAGTGGGTTGAATGGGGAGTCATGGAGGGCACAATAATGACAAGAAAGATTGTGAGATTTATGGAAGATGTGTTCAGCAGAGACGGATATCCTCAAGAAATTGTATCCGACAATGGGGCAGTTTATGTCGCAGGCGATGCAAGCATTCTTAAAGGATCGAGATATCGAACATAATGTTACTTCACTATTCTATCCCAAGGTCAATAGAGTAGTGGAACACATTAATGGATTTGTAAATAACGTAATCCAACTGTTATTGTATTACTGGCTGTCGCTAATTCCTAACCTTGAAAAGATACACTCAAAGAAGCACTAAATCGGTATAGAATGACTTTTCAAAAAAGGTAGCAGGTGACCCTCTCCAGAAAGAACATGGCATGATAACCTGTTCTGTGGTTTTTTCCCACTTTGAGAGTTTGCAGCCATTGCTTTTTGCTCTCTGTACCTTCCAGAGATGGGAAATATCCATTTGCATATCAGTCTTTGTCCCGCCCACATAGATTGTCCAGCACCGAAATGCTATGGCAATTATGAACAAGTGTACCAACAGCAACTGCAACTCCATACACGTGTTTCAGACTTGATGGGCCTCATCAGTGAGGTGGAGCTGTGCCTCTCTGAGCACAGTGAGCAAGGAGTCAGGTCCTGGTTCCCCCAGGTAACTTTGGGGGACCAACCCAAAGTTCGTTGCAAAACAATTTCCAAAAAGGTAGCAGGCACCCCTCTCTATAAAGAACATGGCATGATAACCTGTTCTGTGGTTTTTGTCCCACTTTGAGAGTTCGCAGTCATCACTTTTTGCTCACTGTACCTTTCACAGATGGGAAATATCCATTTGCATATCAGTCTTTGTCCCGCCCCTCCAGCACCAAAATGCTATGGAAATTCTCCTCTGAACAAGAGTACCAACAGCAACCCCATGCACGTGTTTCAGCCTTGTTGGGCCTCATCAGTGAGGTGGAGCTGTGCCTCTCTGAGCACAGTGAGAAGGGAGTCCACGTCTGGGTTCCCCCAGGTACCTCAGGGTGACCAACCCCAAGTTCCTTGCAAAAATGTTTCCAAAAAGGTAGCATGCACCCTCTTCCAGAAAGAACATGGCATGATAACCTGTTCTGTTTTTTTTCCACTTTGAGAGTTCATAGCCATCGCTTTTTGCTCACTGTACCTTTCACAGATGGGAAATACCAATTTGTATATCAGTCTTTGTCCCTCCCACATGGGCAGTCCAGCACCGAAATACAATAGCAATTCTCCTCTGAACAAGAGTACCAACAGCAATCCCATACCATACACGTGTTTCAGCCTTGTTGGGCCTCATCAGTGAGGTGGAGATGTGTCTCTCTGAGCACAGTGAGCAGGGAATCCACGTCTGGGTTCGACCAGGTAACTCAGGGTGACCAACCCCAAGTTCCTTGCAACATTTTTTCAAAAAACGTAGCATTCGCCCCTCTCCATAAAGAACATGGCATGATAACCTGTTCTTTTTTTTTCCCACTTAAGAGTTCGCAGTCATCACATTTTGATAACTGTACCTTTCACAGATGGGAAATATCCATTTGCATATCAGTCTTTGTCCCACCCACATGGGCAGTCCAGCACCAAAGTGCTTTGGCAATTCCCCTCTGAACAAGAGTACCAACAGCAACCCCATACACGTGTTTCAGCCTTGTTGGGCCTCATCAGTGAGCACAGTTAGCAGGGAGTCCGTCTGGGTTCCCCCTGGTAACTCAGGGTGACCACAGCTCCACCTCACTGATGAGACCCAACAAGGCTAAAACACATGCATGGGGTTGATGTTGGTACTCTTGTTCAAAGGAGGTTTGCCTGGCATTTCGGTGCTGGACTGCTCTTGTGGGCGGGACAAACACTGATATGCAAATGAGTATTCCTCCTTTGTGAAAAGTACAGTGAGCGAAAAGCCCTTCATTTTTATGCAAAGCAGCCAGCATCCTATGTTCATGGCACGCACATCATTCAACACCCAGTCCCGTCCACACCACTGACAATTCACTCCCCCCCCCCCGGGAAAGGAAAGGCTCAGTAAATGTCCTTTTCCAGCAATGGTGCTGTGCAGAAGCGGCAGGCACCGAAAGCACTGTGCCGGAATGTCCACTTCCATTTCAGATAACAAGGACTTGCCATTCATTGAGCACTCAGCCTCTGGTCTGTCTATCCTCTATCCCTTTTATTACAGGAAGAGTGTGATAATCATTACAATCAATATACACAGCTTTAAGGGTTAAACTAGCTATCAAAATGTAAAAATCTCTCAAATGTCTTTTTAAACCTGGTATTTTCTTTGATTAAAGGGATAACACACTTTTCTTTATCACCCACGATTAATGTGATGCTGATGTTAGAATATCAGGCATATCCATACATTTTTCCTTTTACTCGAATCTGAACCAATTGTGTAGTGCTCCATCACTATTTATTGTTATTTATTCCACAATGCCACTTACATTTTCATTTATTTGAGTCCTGTTTTACTAAATAGATATATTCACTGCTCACATTCAGTCTACATACCTGTATATTCACGGTCCTAACCAATGTCGGTCCCTATGGAAGATGAAGTTCCACGTCACTTGTGTTTATTCAGTTCAAGGTTGAAGCCTAACATAAGTTTCTTTAGGTCAAGATGTTTGAAATGGATGACGCACAAGCGAAGTATGATCATTACATCTGATGTTGATTTAAATGGGTTAAATAGAAGATGTGGCCAACTTAGGCCTACACATTGTTATTACCAAAAGGAAGCAGAGTGTTCCTAAATGCAGCATCCGTTTCTGCTTGTTCAAATTAAATGCAATTCTTGGATATCTAAAAGCATGCATGCCACATATTGAATTCTCATGCAAGTATGTTCTGCATGTTGGAGTGCCATGCTAGGTTTTAGATTACTGTTATTATTCCTGTTTCCTGGAACACGTGCATTCTTAATTATCAAGTGTTCTTTTTTGGACAGTTGAATTCTGAATATAATGTGCAATGAAAGTAAGTTTCATTTTCAGAAGTGTATATTATTTCTTTAATTAAGAATGAATCCTCTAATTCCAATGGGCAATATGGGTAGTTAAATGACTGGAAGCCTGACCTATGAGCCCACGAAAAGGGAGGGGGTAGAAGGAGGGCTCCAGGCACATAACTAGCCATACTATACATGGGCAAGAAGCCACTCGGAGATAGAGGGCAGGAGGAAGATGCAGGCAGAGAGAAGCCATTGTCTGTGCCAGACAGAAGGACAGAGGGATGCAAGCAAGCCAGGTGGGGATTATGAGAACAGTGCAGCACATACTTGTAAAACTACTACTACTAATAATAATAATAATATCAATAATAACAATAATAACAACAATTATATTATTAACAATTATAACAATAACAACATCACATTTTCACATAGCACTTTGTGTTGGATTAATCTGACTTTTCCCGCTTATTGTAGCTGAATACAATGGTGCTAAATGTATTTACGTAAAACATATGAAGGCCTGAGTCAAGTTAAGATAATGAGCTATTTTAACAATATCCAATTCTGAAAAAGAACCTGCGCCAAACAAATGTGGGGGGGGGGCACTAAATAAGTTAGGTGAACTATGCATGTCTTTGCAAACCAGGGATGAGAGAAGCGTCATTGCCACACACTGACGTGGTCCAAAGCATCTCCATCTGTCGTGCACACAAGGCTTTATCCACACAAAATCATTACATTCATAGTAAATAATGTAGTTCCAATCCTCTCAATGGTACCTATTGTAAAAATAGTGGGATCTGGAAGCTGCCAGGGCACACCACTGATCCACTGATTTGTAGCGGCTGTGACTGCCAAGCATGCATGTTGATTTCATGTTCTCAATGTGCTTGTAGTTTAGCATTAGACTTGTGGTGGTCCAATGTGGGTTGCAGGGTCCCGACAGGTGCATAATACTTCACTAGAATACCCAGTAGCTCAAGATCAGGTGCACTGGACAACTCTGTGTGGGGAAACGCATGCCCAGGTACATCGGGTAGGAGGAAGTGAGTGTTTTTCACAAGAGCATCTGTTGCAATCTTAGAGAGTCCCTCTACGTACACTACCCATGCCTGAAGGGCGTAGAGGCCAAAGCTACGCCTCACTGATGATGCCCAATAAGGCCGAAACATGGCTGGGATTGTTTGCTGTCTCGTGCGGAAAGCATGTGACCACGCAGTTTGGGCTGGACTGACCCTTTTGGGCTGGGACAAAGACTGATTTGCATATGATCTTTCCTCTTTCTGGCAGTTTGAAGAATGATGGTATGGAGGGATGCCCAAAGTGATGATAGAGGTTAAGAGTAATTCTAAACCTTCCAGCCATCACCTCTTTTGTTCTGCTAGGCAGATTTAGAAGTCTAGCAACTTGAGCATAAGAGTTAACCAAGGCTAATGAGATGTTGATAAACTAAGAGGTCAATAAAGTGCTGTAATTGAAGGATCTTACATGCATTAAAGGTGCAAATGTTTAAGATGATTTCAAATCCTTTTAAGGTTTAGCACACATTTTTATTTTCAGAAATATATAACTAGAGGGTGTTGCTTTTTATACAATTATAAACATTTCCTTTCGTTATAATTAAGCATACTTAAATACATGCTATTGTGCGATGAAGTAAAAACAAAAACGGCAACTCCTGCACAAAACTTTGTTACACAAATGCATATTTGCAATTTGAACGAGTCTGAATGTCATGTCAACATCTATTGCACGTTCACTTCCAGATTTCTCTGCTGCTGGGTATTGATTCCAAGCGTGTGTGCTTCATTTCCGAGAGTGTTCAGGTGGAGTAATTAGCTTCGAGTTTCCAGTCTCTTCATTTGCAGACAGTTATTTTAAGCGGCTATTTCAGAAATACTCTTGGAACGTCCTGCTGACTGAGCTGCCCAGTGTAAAAGAAAGGAGCCGCAGCACGGCTAATTGGCGCCATGGCTATTCTTTGTAAGGGTGTGTGTTGTCGTTTTTTATGTTACTGTTTCAGGATGTATTCCTTAATTCATATTGGCTCATTTCTGTATGCAGTCCTTGCCCCACCCCTCAGTGCTCACAGCAAAAGCCATTGTCCTTGTCTTGTCGTCCAGCGTCGGGGCTTTGCCCTCTGCCCAACCCACTTGCAGTCTCCTTAACACCTCCCTTTTTGATGACTCTGTACCCGCCTCCTTTTTGGCTGATGGTTATTATTCCCCAAATGAATCTCTTTATCATCCCTCCTCCCTCCACGACCATCTTTCCCTTCGTGACCAACAGATTTTTTTGCAATTTTTCTGAAGCCTTTTTGCAGCCATTCACCCATTTCCCTGCGGTGTCTCCCTTTCCACCCCGACCTCTTCCTTACTTTTTTACTTGATTGGCTGCACATGCCCGGTGTCACGGCGGGGCTGTTTCCCCTGCCACTCTGTTGTGCTGGAAAAGCACTGCCACAGGATTGACCTATTATGGTTGTGCTTTCCGTGAGCTGGATCTCAGTGAAAGATGATTTAGGAAGAGAACATTGTCGTGTTTGTTTAGCCACTGTATTATCCACATGAGAGTTTCAGGGTTAATGTTGTGCGTTTTTTTTCGATATTTGTTTGCTCGGAATTGATGGACACACTCCTTCTGGATACTTTACTTCACGTGCCTGGGCAGAACCCTACCCACTTATTTCCAAGATATAGTCGAACCCCATAGCCGAACCCTATTGACATTTGACATCCAGAAAGCTAGATGCAAACTCTGGAGAGACCGGTATTCCACAGCCCTGGATCTCTCCCTGTGGAGCATCCTTCCTGATGACCTGAAACATGCAAACACCCTCATTACATTAAGGGCCGGTCTCAAAAGTTTCTTGTTTTGGCACCTCCTGAAATAGGGAGGGAGACAGGACCGAAACACATTGATGAAGCACCTGATGCAGGCTCAGATTGGCCAATCCCAAAATGCTAGCGCGATCCACTTTTTGTGGTCACAGTGGGGCGGTTTTCTGTCCATTATTGCCAGTTTGTTGTGTCACTTCACTGTGCGGCTACTAGTGCTGACCAGTGTTACAGATGCAGAATGTGCAACATATAGTACAACCCACAGCCCACTTGGGTACTACTCAAACAGTCAGTGACAAAAAAACATCGATTACTGTGGGCCACTTTTCCATTGGGGCCCCAGCCAATGTTCAGGCCCAGTCCAAGCCTGACCCGATGGAATTGGGTTCAGCAGGGTTTGTGATACAAATTGAGTAACGTTAAAACATAAAACAAATGAGATTTCACATTATTAAAAAATGGAGGTGATGCTTTCCTACTACTACAGAACATTAGAGTATGTTGTAATTTTGGCTTCTTACAAAGCTTTAACACATTCACCATTGTGTAAACGAACATTTCATATACATTTACCATTGTCAAAAAATAGATTTTTTTTCAATATTTAAGAAAAGCAAAACGAAAAACACATTTAAAATACATATTTTCCAAACAACATTTTAAAAAGTGACAAAACACTCTCTACAATGGATCTGTTTCAACACTTTCTGCCTCATCACGAGTTTGGCGGTAACCCTTAAATGTGGTGGTAACGCTATTGCTGCCACATTTAAGGGTCCACCAAATCACAGGTTTGGTAGGATTTACCCCCAGCTCTGAGCTGGGGCAGATCCGATGTGGTTTACAAGCCAAAAATACACTTTGCACAGTTCCATGAATCAGGGTTTGTGTTGGTAGTGCAAAGACACTTTGCAGCAGTGCAAAGTCACTTCGAACCGAGAAATAAATTCATGAATCGGGCCCTTAGAAGCTATATGTCAGATGGTTTCAATCTCAGATCCACATAACCGGCAGAGTCTCTCTGCCTGAGGTACACTTCCATGCACCTATTATCTCCAAGGTAGGCATCTAATTTAGGCGCAAGCGCAACACACAATCCCTGACCATCTTATTACATTTGACCGTTTATTGACAGGATTGGGAAATTGAAACCCCTTCCTTACATACAGCAAATCTTTAGACTTAGCTGACACGTATTGAATGTTGACATCTATCTCAGAGTTTCCCTTTCACTTCAAATTCCCTCATGGCTATTGTTAGAATATAAGGCTCTGCTACCGTAAAACCAATATTATCATAAAATGTGCAAATTTCCAATTAATAATCTTTACAACCTTTTGGTTTAGACAGTTTTCCTTTATCCATAAGTGCATGTTGTAATTAAAAAAAAGTAATTATGAGGATTTAATTTTCCAAGGTCTATACACAGATAATATTTACATGATGTACGCTGTAACAGATGCCATGCTTTTACTAGTAATACAGTAAAGCTATGTTTTTCTGTAACACATATGGGTAGATTCCCATATGCAATTGACTTTTAATAACACGAAAATTGTAGAGCACTCTTGTGAGCCTAAAGCTAGAACCTGAAGCAAATTAACTTTCAAATTATTTAAAATAGAAGGTATGATTTCTGTCCATTGACTCACATCACACTTCAATTTTTATAGAGGAAAGTCCATTGTGAAGAAGAATATTATGTAAGACATGTTTTATTTTAATATTAGGGTTTGAATTTATTTCCAATGCAGTGCAGATATGTTCTTTCTAGGTTGTCCCCTAATCCCCCTAACTGTCCCAGTTACTATGCTCACCCTGCACCCTATTTCTAATGTCTGTGTGCTTCCCCTTTGTACAGCACTCCACTACTTCACAGCTAGATTTGCACTTTATAAATCCCATACATAGAGATATACATACATATGTATTTAATTCAGGAGATAGAACTTGGTTTACCTAATTGAACCCCATTGCAGTTGGAGAGAGTGGTGACAGCATACAGTGGTGCTAGCAGAAGAAAACTCCAGCCATCCTGTTCAAAAAGAAATTGAACATTCCGAATGCAGTGCACCCAAGGTGTTTTTTGAGCCAGGTATAGTTTTAGATAGTACAAGCGTCAGGGGGGGACGGAGATCTTGTCGGAGCAGTAGAGTGAAAGGGTGTCTAAGTCCAAAAGAACAAGAGGAGCAAAGAGACAACATGGTTTTCAAATGAAGCTCTGTACAACACCAACAGAGAGAACTTGAATAAGAGTTAGTACAAAAAAGAAGGTGGGTGAGGCGCGCACTCCCGGTCCTGGTCAATTAAACCTGTTGCAAAAAATAAGTAGCTGGGCCACATCCCAAAATGGACAAATATTCACAGGGTTAGATCCCTTCTGCTGCAAATCAGGTACTCAGTATTAACAGGTTAGATCCCTTGCTGCAAATCAGGTACTCAGTATTAACAGGGTTAGGTCCCTCAGCTGCAGTTCTGTGGTCTGTAGTTGTTCTCCTCCTAGCCCTTTCTTATCTCAAATAATCATCAGGGAGGCTGTTGAGCAGGTGTGTCTAATTAGACTCAAAGGATTCTGGTAGCTGTAGTGAAAAAGTGTTTTTCTGTTCAGGTGACCAGCAACCAACACCCCTCCAAAGCACAAGTCCTTCCCAAATTTGGGGGTGGGGAGAGAACCATCTTTATGATTCTCCAAAGTGGGGCACAGGCACCCCGTGGTGGTGCCTCTGGAGCCCGGGACTACCATAGCATTCAGTACAAAAAAGAAGATGGGTGAGGCGCGCATTCCCGGTCCTGGTCAATTAAACCTGTTGCAAAAAATAAGTAGCTGGGTCACATCCCAAAATGGACAAATATTCACAGGGTTAGATCCCTTCTGCTGCAAATCAGGTACTCAGTATTAACAGGGTTAGATCCCTTGCTGCAAATCAGATACTCAGTATTAACAGGGTTAGATCCCTCAGCTGCAGTTCTGTGGTCTGTAGCTATTCTCCTCCTAGCACTTTCTTATCTCAAATAATCATCAGGGAGGCTGTTGAGCAGGTGTGTCTAATTAGACTCAAAGGATTCTGGTAGCTGTAGTGAAAACATTTTTTTCTGTTCAGGTGACCAGCAACCGACACCCCTCCAAAGCACAAGTCCTTCCCAAATTTGGGGGAGGGGAGAGAACCATCTTTATGATTCTCCTAAGTGGGGCACAGTCACCCCGTGGCGCTGCCTCTGGAGCCCGGCGCATTCCCGGTCCTGGTCAATTAAACATGTTGCAAAAAATAAGTAGCTGGGTCACATCCCAAAATGGACAAATATTCACTGGGTTAGAATAAGAGTAAGCCTATCCTAAGCACATATTTAACAGGAAAGCCAAAACATACACTGCAATACTATTTACCCAACAATGCAGTCTTACGTTTCAACAAAGAGGTGGTTAAAAGCTAAATTAGAACTACAGTGAGGAGATCTATTGGGGATAACAAAAGATAAGGGTTGGTATTGGGAAAAAGACGGTTTCCACATGTAGAGTAAGTACACTACTCCTGAGTTTTTCATTTAATATATTAGTACCCGGCGAGGCTGAATCAGAATGAATGGACCATTCTGATTGGCCCTCACCTGGGCTTTACCCGGCAGGAAATCCCTGGATTCCATGCCTTTGTCCCCAGCAGGGGGTGTGGAAGCGCCTCAGCCAATGAGGAGACTTGAAGCGGGGCTATCCCAGCTCCGAGCCTCCACACGGCTGGAGGCCGCCTTCGTCCCCTGCCAGGATTCAGGCATTTATTTTTTTTGTCCTCCCCCCTCCCCACCCTTCCTCCCCCATTTACCTTCTGCCTGCTTTGTCCCCGGTGGGGGACGATGGCAGCCTCCAGCTGTCTGGAGACTCGAAGCGGGGACATCCCCTCTCCAAGCCTCCACACAGCTAGAGGATTCCATCGTCCCCCGCTGGGGACCCAGGTATGTTTTTCTTTTTTCTTTTTTTCCCCTCCCTCCCTTCCGCCTTCCCACCCCCACTTACCTTCTTCTCTGTCGTCTTTCTGGAACGGACGCGCTGGGAACACTTCTGTTCCCAGGGCGTCTGCTCCCGATGGTCTCCATGGAAAGGGAAAATGGACTCCTTTTTCCCTTTCCCGGCGACTATTTTCTTGGTCATTTTTTTTTCTGTCCTGAAACGCTGCAGCGTTTCGGGGCAAAAAAAAAGCTTTTAGTGCCCCGGTCACACAGATCTTGCGGGTCAGAGTATTAATAGCTATAAGCCCCTCGCGGTGGGGGCATTACCAACTCTGGTAATGCCCCGGGGCTTTTGTTAACTATGGGCCCCAGAGCATTACCTGAGTCAGTAATGCCCCCGCCACTCGGGGCATATTGCTTAAGTGCTGCTCTCCTAATACTGCATTTATAGCTTGTAATATCTATGGTTGTTTTGCCCATTCTGAAAGACTTAAATGGCAAAAAAAGGGCTATGATTTCTGCCAATTTCAAAGGCATTTTTAAAAGCAGATGCTATCTTTATTAAAGTTTAGGTCATTTGTGTTCTGTGAATCATTTCTAAATTGTTACTGTTTCATGGTTGCTTACTGAAACCATAAATAGAGGGTGGCCCATAAATGCAAGCTGTGTTGGGGTCCAAAGGGTTTGCAATAATTGCTTTCAGAAAAATAGGAACCCGGCGTAAATCAACATCAAATAAAGCAAAACATAATTCCAAAATAGTTTTGAAACATCTAGACATGCACCAGAGATAGATTTAATATATTTTTTTTCAACAGGTACACAAAGATTAAAAAGGAATATTTCCCCAGAAATTCATGACAATAACAGTAAGGAGCATATCAGCCCCACCAACAATGAAATATCTAACATCACAACACCACTTCTGTAAAAAATAGATACATAAACACATTGTTGCTCCTGTATTCAGAGGAGGAACCAATAAACCACACACATGAACAATCAGATAGAACATGAATGGTACAGGTCAATTGTTTCAAACATACGTTCTTGTTCACAATTGGTTAGGTGACATTACAGTAATTCTAGTCACATGTAATAAAACATCTGCTTTGCTTCATGTGCTTCAGTCCATATCTTGTTTACTTATGTTTCGGCTGTTGATGCCTTTTGTATAGGTCCCAACCTTCTTCAGGACTACTACCATATTGGTTGCAGGCATCCTGTGAAATGTCTGGGAGTTGAATATCTAGAATTTAATTAAAACACCATCATATTACCTATTTTGTAAAACATCTACTAACGTAAAAAATCCTTTATACAAGTATGCCTTTATTTTATCATCTTCAATTGAGGAACAAAACCGGATTGCTAAAAGTGGCATGGTTACCTCCAACCTCCTGATGAGGGCCAATGTAGTCAATTAAAATACCTGTTTTTTTAAATGGCCTGCAAAGTCAATGTTTATGTCACCAGTACCACTTACCAATAAGTCTGTACATAAACAAATCAATTCCTTAAAAAAGTGCCCTGACAAGAGCCTCTGCGCAACGTCTCTGTTGGCAGACCATGGTTTGATTTACATTATATCTGATGTGCAATTGGACTGCAAAATTTGTCAGTTAAGGCTGCACACATTGCATGTCTGTGAGCACACGAACAACTAGACCGTGTCCGCTCAATATCTTATGGCGATAGAGCTATTATCCTAGGCTTTCACCATCAGTGTAGGTTATCATGCTTTTTCATGAGGCCGCCATTGTTGCTAACTGCCTCTGCATTCAAGCATATGCATGCCTATTTATTTTATTTATTTCGAAAATGTCCTATAGTGTGAACCAGGCTTGAATGCATCAGAGCACTTTACAGGCTTTACATGTGAGTCCAGAAATTGGCTACAATAAACCATTTTGTTGTAATCATTTTCCACGCACGAATTTGCAGAAAATTGGGCCATCCTATTCAAATTTGTTTGTGCTCTTTTGTCATTTCGTATTGGGTTAATCCATTCACATATTTATATAGGTCTGTAGGTTAAACTTCTTCTCACATGGACAGAAACATTCCACACTCTTCTAAAGGTTTAGCTTGCTTATATATTCCATAGCAAATGAAATAATTACCATTTACTATGAGAATGCTATTCTGGTGGCACCTTTAAATCAACATGTCTGGGATAATGCCCCCTTTATCATACATTATAAGGATATGGCAATTCACTGAGAGGTTCAGTGACCAAATAGAAGAATGAAGGCATCATAAATGCATTGAAAAAAGAAACAAGAATAAAAAGGTAACAATAATCCAATAGCAATAATTTAGCATCATTTAGAAACTTGATCACAACAGCTCATAATCTCCAAATGGTAGCGTAGTCATGAAGAGACTATTTTCATACACAATGCATTGCATTAAATGCCATTCTCTCCAGCCCTCAACACATCCAGGCTTTCCAAAGAAACACTGAAACACCATTCACGGCCCAGAGGAGAACAACACGTTTTACCCCATCTTCAGATTTTCTAGGGCACACCTAATAACTGCTTCCCACAACAGAGGGTACAGGGTTACAACAACTTGCCTTCAGCACGTTATACATTATTTGTTGAAAAACAAAATGTCTGAGTCTCCTGAGCCTGATAATTAAGCACACATTAAAAGTTATGTGGGACGAAGCAGCTCCTTTTCCCAATGTCTGCAGCCAATGGTAAGGTGCCATTTCGATATCTTACCTTTCAGCACTTATGCTCCTAAAATGGCTCCTAAAATCAAGTTAATCTAGTGCAGTCCAACTGCAACCTGACACTGCACTTTTCAAACAAATGCACTGTTATCCTGCCTCTAATGTATTGCAAACACATATTGTAAAATGCTTGATAAAGGTTAGCTTTTGAGGATAAAATAAGGGATAGTGTGTGTTAGGAATTGCCATCTGACAGGGGTGTAGAAGCCATCTTTTTTGAGTTCTATTAATTAATAAATATGATTCTGGTAACTCCATCTCCGAAAGGATATTCTGTTAATCAGATTCCTATTTCATAGACTCCATGCCAAAAGCATAGTGCACACCTTTGTCATGCTGCATCAATAGCCAGACTTCTAGCACCAGCTCTCCAAGAACATGTCAGATTCAGAGGTCACAGAGGCCCATCTGACAGCTGCAGTCGCAGCCAGGCCCCTGCATCAAAGGGGATGCATTTAAGATATACACCTGTTTTTTCCATAACTATGAGTATTCTATGCAGGTGGCCAGTTAAACATTTAATATAAGCCATACCTGGGTTTGAGGTATGGTGGATAGCATCTCTCATAATTATCCAACCCACAACAATTTATCACACTTGTGCCAGCCCTGTGAGCCAGCTATCCTGTGAAAGGATGACATGCATTCCCCCTGACAGGCTGTTCTTGCTGCCGCAGACGGTAGCCCTGAATTTTGCCTCTCTTTGTTCCTTGTGAGGGCAGGCAATACCCTCCCCAGAGAGACAGCCATTCCATAGGAAGCTGTCCTGCGAAAAGGAATCAAAGGGAACATCCATTCACAAAGGGAGAAGCCTCACATCAGGGTCTTGCATACCAAAGGGGCCTTAGATTCTACTGAGAAAGGAAGAGGGCTTGGTTAGTGTTTACAGAGGGAGCTCTGTACAGGTAGAGGAAGATTTTGACATCTTTATTCTCTCTGCGCTTATCTTTCCTTCCTGTCCCCTCCATTTCCTGTAGCACAAAGTACGTTGGGTGTGATGTGAGAAGACAACGTCCACTTGTTCCAAGGACAGACATTGGACACCTAAAGCAGACTTTCTTTTGACCAATCACCGGTAGATAGATGGCCTAAAAAGAAAGGGTCTCCACTATTTATTTTATTCACTTTTCAACAAGCACTTAAGGAAGCATTCACTGGACCTCTGTTGTGATGGTTCATTTGCCAGTAAGGAGAAAACTGAGTGTCCAAATCAGAGTCAACCACTGCCCCTAATCATGCTTAGAGGGCATTAGGGGTGAAATGCTGCAGGGACAAGACCTGCCTCTCTGCCAGCCATAATGGTACCCTCGATCTCACTGTGCGGAAGGACCCCAGCAGTTGTGTGCCAGCCTCCCCCATGTCTGGGAGGCCTAGAACAATGACTAATCTCTTCCTTGATTCCCTAGATTGGTATTTACAGCATCTTGAGAGCCAAGACTGCCAGTAACACCATTTACATCACCTCAAACCGGGTTCACAGCATTTAAGAAACTACAGGACCCCCGGTGCTGACTGTGGTAATCAACTGAACTCTTCAAATTAGCCTGCTTGCATATTGAACCAGCACCATGCCACTTTGGCTTTGCAGAGCGCATCACCTGCTTGATTCATCGCTCATCGCTGAACCACAACTCGAACCACTGGCATATCATTCACTGATTTGAACCATCAGTTATCAAACGACTCAACCCAGCTCTACCTTGAACTGCCATTTCAAAGCACTGCACACCAGAGCATCAGAATTATCACTTCAGACCATCGCTGACCTTCGACTAGAACCCCTGGTACATCACTTGCCGACCCCACCCAGTGGTTACCACACTGGCCCTCATTACAGGGTTGATGGAAAACCTGCAGGCAGGCAGCTGGTTTTGGGGAACCCCATAACAGTTGTACTGCCGCCTGATATCCCGGTGCCACTGTGATATCACAATGGCAGAAGTAACTGTTACTCCCCATTTCGATGGAGTCCCATAGCACTCCATGGGAATGGGGACACAGAAGCACTGGCACCGTTGCTTCTGGTGTTGGTGCTTCCGTGACAACCATGCAGGTAGGCGTCTGTAATCCCAGCAGGTCAGGCCTGTCGGGGGAGCCATGGCCCCTACCAGCATCGTTGTAGTATGGCGGTCTGCAAAGGGCACTAGTACGTTGCTACTGGCACCCTTATTTCTGGACCGCCATACTCGGAATGAGGCCCACTGTTGCCAAACTAGCATGGCCCGAATCAATCCTGGTGAGTTCTCCAACCTGCATTGCTCAAACACCACTCTGAGCCACTGCATTCGACCCAAGTCAACGCCAGCTCCCAATTTGCATCAACACGACTCGCTGCACCCGAACTTTGCTTGAACCAATCGCACAACAGTTTGAACGAAGTCTGGCTCAATGCTGTTGAACTGCCAATAACTGAAAAAAGGTACTATTGACTGCTAACTGCTCCCCTGTTCTGTGTTGGACCCTATAGACTGGCTAGGTCACATGAATCCCTTTTTGCAAGTGAAGAACATATCCTTTTTGAAAACATGTTTTATTTCATTTTCTCCCCCTGTCTCATTATCCAGAGTGCTGCATCTTGCTATCTTGTATGTTCTGTGTTCTTTCTGCAGGGGTGGGTTTACGTTGTGTTTTTCTATTTAGTTATTGTTGGTCATTGTACAATACTGTACAATGTACATTGTGCTGTGTTTAATTAAAGTATATATATACATTTATAGAATCTTGATTGGCCATTCCTCAATTTTGAACTGATATGCTTCAATGTCTGGGATGCTTCTGAATCACATTCCCACTGCTTTTGAGCCTTCCCTGGTTCCTCGTTACCACAAAAGTCCAAGGAGTTCTATCTCTTAACTGTACCTCTTTTACCTCTATGATTGTGTTGGCTCTTGGTGTGTTGGAGTGTGAAGGCTGAGTAGGTGCGTTTGCCTCTACTCATTCTTAGACTCCTGCAGGACAGAAGTCAATTTGTCACAGTGTGTAAATAAATCCCTGTTCTCTATACTAGAATCCAGCCGTGCTCTAAATAAATACACTACCCTAAATAGCGCTATGTTAATGAATGAATGTGAATGGTCAGAGCAAAGTAGTGCTGCAGAAATAGATCAAAAATACAACTCATCGCTTTAATTACGTTTTTAAAGATGAGCAGCCATTACCTTTAGGGAAATCCTTTTCACACTTTGTGTCTCTTGCAGCAGATATTGTAACATTACAACTCACGGTCAAAACTGTATTAGTTGAGTTCTGTTTTAATTATCATATTACAGGTGAGGAGTTAGGTCACAAAGGAGACAGTAATAAGACAATAATGTTCAGGCTTTCATAAAGACTTTGCAGGCAGACGAGTTCTTTCAAATATATATTATGTTATTTGTCTCTTATAGTGCACAAATCACCACCATAGTGGTCTTAAAGCGCTAAGCCTTATCAGTGTAGAAGAAAATGATGATGCTGCTCAGGGTTGCAGTCAGACCATGGCCTCTGTGGTGAAAAAAACAAAGTGCAGGAACGAGGAAAAGGGGAAGTGTTGGAAAAGTGAGGGAAAGGAAATGCATACTAGATTTACACTGACTTTAAGCCTTGGCTTACTGCTCCACCTCTCCTAAAATGATTCCCATTGAAATATGGAAGAAAAGGAAAAAGAAAGCTACTTAAAGTTAAAAATAAAAAAACAAAATAAAATGCAAGTATTTAAATAACAGAGAGCAAACGACGATGGAGCATTGCAAACATGAAAACAAAATGCAAAAAACAATGATCAAGATGAAGTAAAGGGGGGGACAGAGGTGAGATGGGGAAACAGGATGCTGTGGAAAAAAGAGGCGGTATAATGGTGGTTTCTCACATTTTAAATCAAGAAAGAAAAGGTATAACAAAGCAAGTTTGTTTGTTTTAATATTTGTAATGCGTGCCAGACCCTAGGGTATCAGGGCGCAGTAGGCATCAAGAGGGTTGTTCAGCTTCGGTTACATTGCTGTATGAGATCAAGCATTTTATACATTTATACATGAAATTGAGGACAGGCATTGTGTACAGCATGCAGGCATACAAAATGTAGGTTGCACACTAAGGCATAGACCTCGTAGACAGTATATACAATATGTACAATCGGAACAGGTATAGCATTGTGGAAGTAGTGACAGGTCATAAGTCATTTTCCTTAATCCAATAGATGAGGTTAGTCCTGAAGCGTGCGTAAGGTAGGTCTTCCCTCAAGGGTGGAGGGAGGGAGTTCCAGTATTGGGCAGCTTTGACCGGGAGGCTGCTACCACCAGTCTTCGTGCATTTAAATCTGTGCACCGTTAGAAGGTTGGCGTTTGCAGTTCTCGTGGGACAGTTGGAGGGTTGTCTCGTAAATCTTGCTATGAGGTATTGAGGGGCAGCATTATGGAGACATTTGTTTGTCAAGGAGGCTGTTTTGAGGAGGATTTTATCTTTCATGGAGAGCCAGTTGTTAGATCTTGTGAGGTTAGAAATGTGGGCTTTCTTCAGCATGCTTAGGGCTGCTCTCAATGCATTGTTCTGTAAAATCTGGATCTTGTTAGTGATGTATTTGTTACTCCCTATTTATAGGGCATTACAATAATCCAGTTTGGATAAGACAAGGGCTCTTGCTAGCGTGATACAATTGTTAGCGGAAAGGAAAGGCTTGGCTGCTCCGATTAATTTACAGGTGTAAGCAGTAGATGAGGCCATGGAATTGTCTTGTTTTTAAAGGTTAGCATGGAGTCTAAGTAGAATCCAAGAGTTTTGACCTCCTTGGCTACTGTAATGTTATTGCCGTTTATTTTGAGAGTGGAGTAGTTGTGGCCCCGTTTGTTAAGTTTCGCAGGGGTGCCGAAAAAGTTCAGTTTTGTCATCATTCAGGCATAGGCCATGAGAAGCCATCCATGCCTGGATGATGAGGTACACTCTATTCACAAAGGCCAAATCCTTATTGTAATCGCCCGTCAACGGAATGAGGATCTGTGTATCATCGACATAATTAGTGTAGGTGATACCCAGGCTGCCTAGATCATCAAAAAGGGGCTTTGTGAAGATGTTGTACAAGGTAGGGGACACACAGGAGCCCTGAGGCACACCACAGGTGATGGGTATGGGGTCAGCGGCTGCTAAAGGCGAAAAGACGCGCATTGTTCTATTGTCAAGGAAGGATTGTATCCATCCAATCGCTGTTGTGAGAAATAGGCGGCAGAGTCCAAGTGGTTGCATAGGATCTTATGGTCCACTAAGTCGAACGCTGCTGAAAGATCAAGCAGCAGCAGTAGTGCTGCCTTGCTGTCGTTTCTCAGTGCGTCTATTTGTGCTTTATGGTCAATAAGCACAGTTTCAGTTCCGTGTTGTGGTCTAAAACCTGACTGATGTACTCCTAAGAGGTGGTTACATTCCAAATATTGTTGGATTTGGATGTAAACCACCTTGTCTAGAATTTTAAGCAGAAACGGGACTGTGGTGATAGGGCGGTAGTTCATGGGTATTGACGGGTCAAGTGTTTTTTTTAAGTAGCGGGAGGACCCAAGACTGTTTTGAGTTATTAGGTATGGAGCCGGTGGAGAAGAAGTTATTGATAAGTTTGGAGATGAAAGGGGAGAGGTTGCGTGCAGCATCTTTTATGATCTGGGCTGGGCAGGGGTCGCCGTGGCAGTTGGAAGGTTTGAAGGTGAGGATGATGTTTTGAACAGCTAGGATGGATACTTTTTTGAAGTTGAAGCAGGGTGTTGGTAAATTAGGAGGTGGCGGATTAGAATGGGGCTGAGGCATAGGAATTTTGTTGGGTTTAGCGGCAAGAAGGAGGGTTTCTTTTTTATTGTTGATCTTAGCTTGGAGGGTCATTACCTTGTTAGATAGGGCATTCTGAATGCTAGTGCACCATGTTTTGTTCTTGAGACAGGTGTCCGGGGCTTGGATAGGCATTTCTATCTTTTTAAGGATGGTAAAAAAATTTTAATGTTTGAGTTAGCTTGAGTGATGCAGAGGTTGTATGACAATTGTTTGGCGAAGATCATTTCTTTTTTGTAAAGGGTGGCTACTTTACTAAGGTTATTTTTGTTGGTGTCAGAGGGATCTTGTCTCCAAGTTTGTTTGCTTTTGCATTTTTCTAGTCTAATTGCTTTCAGGTGGGGAGGGAACCAGGTATTCACATGTTTTTTTAGGTTTGCTCTTTCTAGTTTTCAATGGTGCTATGACGTCTAATGAAGATAGCATTATTTTGTTGTATTCCTCAACCAATGTGAGGGGATCTGTGTGGTCAGGCAACAAATTCAGAGTGGGAAGAATCTAGGGAATGAGTTTTTCGGCTGTAATATTCCTTTTGTTTCTGGTGGGGATGGCAGGAGCTATGCTATTGGCAGGTAAGGGAGGTGTAGCTTCTAAAGAGAAGGAAATCAGGTGGTGATCAGACCAGGGCTGTGGTGTTATGGAGGTAATGGATGTTTGGCAGTTGTGCTCTGATTTCCAATCGAGGGTCCTACCTTTGTGCGTGGCACCTGTCACTTTTTGGATAAATCCTAATTCTTCAAGTGAGGCATTGAAATGCATTATTTTTTTAATCTAGTTGGTCGTTGAAGCCTAAGTTGAGATCTCCTAGGAGAAGGCATTGTGAGGAACTTTTAAGGTTGTCAGATAAGATATAAGTTACATCTTCTTTGAAGGAGCCTAAAGGGCCAGAGGCTCTGTATATGAGGTGTATAGAGAAGGTCTGAGTGTCAGAGATGGTCAGCTTGGCGGTGAGGGATTCACACGAGTCTACGTTTAGTGGTGTGGTAAGTCTCAGAGCTAGACTAGCTTTGGCAATTATGGCAAGACCTCCGTCTCGGGATGTGGTGCAATCTATTCTAACGAGGGTGTAATCCTCAGGAATGGCTAGCATGATCGCTGGGCCTGCTGCTGGATGAAGCCAGGATTCAGTGATGGCGAGGAAGTCAATTCTTTCTGTCTAGAGTAAGTCAGCTATTTCAGTGATGTGGGCCACCATAGAGTGGGCGTTTATAAGAGCACTCTTTATGCTAGTCTGTGTAGATTGGTAGTTGGTGGTACTGGTAGATTCCTGAGCATTATGGTGGAGCTTTGGGTGGGTGTTAGAGTCTCGGGTGAGTTGGCTGTTAAGCTGGAGTGAGTGCTGGGTGGAGTTTTTAGTACTGGGCTGTGGGCAGCTCGGGGTGCTGGTATTATTATTTAAGAGAAGGCGTGATGTTTTAGCTGAGGGTTTGTATATTTTAGGGAGTCTGGTACAGAGTTTGCGGTTTCTCTGGAGGAGATTGCATGGTCTAGTGTCCAAGTGAGCCTGACTTGTGGGAATGTTGTAATAGGTCGCAGGAACCGCTTAAGACAGGGTGTGTGCCATGATAGGGTTTAGTGTGCTAATTAGATTTAGGATGATCCTTAATAGGATGGTGTAGAGCATAGGCAGATGCATGGTTTGGACATATGTGGCTATATGTTGGCAGGTATGACAATGAAGACAGGGATGGGTGTTGGTGCAATGGTTCAGAGATGGGGTAGCCATAGGTAGAGCAGATAGGTAGAATCTAATGTGGTGTTGAGTAGAGAGCGAGCTGTCTTGGGCAGAGTGATGCCGCAAGAGCAAATGCAGATGTGCAAGATTAGAGCAATACGGCAGTGGGCAGCACTAAGAGAGATCAGGGTAATAAGCCAGTGGGCAGCACCAAGAGAGATCAGGGCGGCAGGCAGTGAACAAAGACAACTGACCGAGGCAGCAGGCAATGGCTGGGACAATAGGCAATAGGCACAAACAGCACAATCAGGTAGTTAGCAACAGGCACTAGGCAGAATTTGCAACAGGCAGTAGGCAGAGTCAATAATTGGCAGTAAGGCAATGGACACAATCAAATAATTAGCAGCAGGCAGTAGGCAAAGTCGATACCTAGGGCAATTGGCAATAGGCACAATATGCACGATCAAGTATTTGGGACTGTGGGCAGGGACAACTATCTGAGGCAGCGGGTAATGAGCACGATCAACTGCAACTAGGCAGGATCAGATGCATTGGGAGAGGAAAGTTTGGGTGTGAGCTAGTGGTCGGACGTGGCCCGTGCTCGGCAGGCAGCGTACTGGAGGATCACGTGGCAGGGTGCGGAGTAGGCTTTGCGTGCTAGTCCGCTGAGGACATGCAGGAATGAAGGGCAGGTAGTGAAGTAAACAGGGCCTTGGTAGGCAGGCCAAGCAACATTCTAGGTTGGGTGGTTGGTCGAGCGATCTGACGCAGTGTAACAACAGATGTAAGTTGCATTAGTGCAGAGGATAGAGTTACAAGGTGCGTCAACTTAGAGAAATGCAGTACATGGTGTGTAGCGACAAATATGGTTTAGGTGCATCATTAGTAGCTGCAAGCGTGGTATAGCGAGTGGGAAGTACAAGGGTTCAGCGGTATAATACAAGCATCTTGTAGCTGGGTACCTGATTTCGGTGATCATATTGTTCCGTCATAGAGGCAGAGAGTATCATGGTTAGAGATGAGCAGAAGCTGAGAACCAGGCACTGGCTGCTCTCGGTCAGCTCAGTCAGCTGGCCTTCTTCCTAGGCCTTACTCTGCTGGCTGGATTCCACCTGCCGGTGATTGGTCTACAGCTAAGAGGAAAGGGTCGACTAATTGTCTGGCTCCTGGAGGCCTGGTGCCTGCAGGACAGGGTCAGGCAAATCAATAGACCACGGCAGTGGCCATTTTAGAAACAGGACGCATCTATGGATTTGTGCAAGAAAGCAGCATGGGTTGCCAAGTTGGTAATAAAGGTAAGGTAGGGCACAAACATCTTTCAAATCTGGAAGCTGGTGGTAGGGTAGGCAGTGGGCCTTGGAGGAGCTGCTTGGCTACAGTTAATGCGCCTAAGCTTACCGCTGCTCCCTATGCTGGGTGCTGCTGGGTGCACTCCTGTAGCACAAGGCAGGGCTGGGAGCTCCTGCTCCCGCGATGGTGATGGTGGACTGTAAAAGTACATTAATAAATCAGAGCAAACATTCCATAAGCTAGCTTGCAGTGAAATGGCCCAAAAAACATATTAATTGAAATGATTTAATTGAAAATGCTTTCATTTAAATGGCATTGTTGTGACAGTGACATGACTTTCATTGAACTGTGTTAGATCTCTTTCTTATCAGGATGACAGCTGCAGTTGAAGTTGGGGGCTGTCTCTCGGATACTCTACCACAATGGTGTAGAGTCCCACGGTGGTCCTCTCTCTTGCTACTGCTCTTTAATCACTATCTATGCCCCCTTATGAATATCATAAGAAGTCAGAAAGTTAGTTTTTAGTCTTATGCAGACGACACTCAAGTGTGTCTCAGGCTACATGATGTAGATGATTCCCTGACACGGATTAGCAGGTGTCTGGAAGAAGTAAGAGGATGGATGGCCACATATTTGCTACAACTCAAGGCAAATAAGACAGAAGCAATTTTGTTTGGTCCAAAACACCACACAGGTGAGAACAGAGGCCCACCCAACCCCATTTTTGTTTAGATCATAACTCAAATATGCATCTATGGTAAAGAAGCTGGGGTGCATATGACAAAATTACCTGGGCTGCGAAGGTCAGGTATCGGCCAAAGTACAGGCCATTTTCTATAACCTTCAGTTACTCTGGCAGACTCTTCTCTATGTTTGCCAGAAAGACCATGCGACCGTGGTAGGAGTCCTAGTTAACTCCAAGCTGGACTATTGTAGCAGTCTACTAACTGGGGCTCCTACCAGACAAATACACTGACTGCAAAAAGTCCAGAATGCAGCGGTCAGATTAGTTTTCAGGGTAGAAAATCGACACCAACTTCTGGCCTGTGCCGATCCGTTCATTGGTTTACAGTGGAGGACCAGATAAAGTTTAAAATTGGGTGTACGATCTACAAATGTCTGACCAATTTAGCACCTAGATAACTAGCGAACAAACTAGCGTGGTATTAACCTACACAGTCTTTAAGATCAGTGGACAAGTTCCTGCTGTCTGTTCCATCCACTTGATGCGTGTTTAGAGGTGGCTGCTGTGGGCTACATTGGCCCGCTCAGCAGAAATCCCATCCATGACCAAGCTGCGCTTCTTCAGTAAACAGAAAAATGGCTGTGCTCGCTCCTTGGAGCACCATTGCATCAACACTGCATTCGGCGGCGACAAAGGGATGGTGGCACCATTTTGCCAAACACCTATTGGGTGAGTTGGAACAGGGTGCACACCGAGAAAGGTGCCAGGAAAGAGCGCTGCTCTGCTGTTTGCAAAAAGTTCCCATTGAAAAGGGAATATTGTACACTAAAAAGAATGCTGCCCTGAAGCTATTTTCATCTATTCCACATCACATTGCTTTTATCAATAAGGCTCTGCCATGCCCATCCATATTCACATTGTGCTTCAGCAGAAGAGAGCATTATCCCTGAATGACAGGCTGTGCCAAGCCAAACCTGGACTGAAATAAAAGAAACTTCACTTTCAGCCGTGCAGGAAAACATTTAACGTTTGGGTGCCAAAATGTCAAAAATCAAGGCTTTAAAGAAATCCTAGGTCTATGGGCATATGTCAATTTCAGTGAACCTGTGGCTTGAACAAACTGCTGGATAAAAGAAACTGAATAGGGCTACAAAAAATATTGGGAAGGCAGATGGAAGAGAGAAAAACCAAATTTAAAAGAGAAATCCTAGCAGCTTTCACCATGTGTCAAAATGGGCTTTTACAAACCAAAAGAGAATGCCTGTTTTAAAAGAACAATGTTGAATAAAAACTTGTCCCTGCCTAGCAATGTAAAGGGGGTTTTGCTGGGGAACATATGTGGGATGTTTTATTCAACAGGCTTGTTTTTGATTCAGAACAAAATAAAAGCAAATAAAGGAATTAACGTGCATTGGCTGGATTTTGCAAGCTCCAGAACCGATCTTTCTGCTGGCTAAACTGAGGCCTTCCCCCAAAAGGAGCCACCATAAACTTCCGGGACACATAAGTGATAATTGCTAGATTGGAAAACTTTGAAAAGGACCAGAAGGCTGCATATCACATACTAATCAGACTTTTGTCTTTGCTCCAGGCTAAGACAATAGAATCTGGGATGCCTACGTGTGAAGTGGGGAAGTGGAAATAAACATTCAATCAAACTGGGAAACCCTCATGACCACCCTGGGCTGAAATGACAGTTGGTGTTAGCTGAGGAAAGAAAATGGGCCAAGTAAAGGACAAAGGCCAGCCCCATTTATTTCAAAAGACTATTTTATTAAGAAACTTTGAAGGCTTTTATCTTTCCAACAGGACGTCGCAAGAACGTAAAAAGTTAAGTTTAAAAGTAATTTGGTGGTTTTTAATTTAAGACGTAGCCTTCACTGCCATATTGGGAACAGAAATGGAAGAGAATTGCATGTTCTAAGGAAAGTGTACATGGTGCCACTTTGAAATTCAATACTGATATGCCTAATAATAATCTATACAAATGTATAAAGTTATAACATTTTGGCTGGATATTTCTTACTGAAAACGACGAAAAATTGTTAAGCGAGTGAAACAAAGTCTTACAAACTGGAGAGTTGGATTGGCACGCTCTGCGTAAAATATGTAATCTGCCCATGTGATTTGTTAAAGTGCCACAACTGTACAAATGTGTAAATTATGTTAAGACTGACTTTTGGCAAAAAGATCTGTGAGAAGACTTTCCACGTCATAAAGTCCAACTCCATAAACTGGGGCACCTCCTAGAGGAGGCAACCAATATTGGTTGTCCTATCTTGATCTAAGGGGTAGGCCTAGCTCAGTTCTGCCCACCAATAATTCTATGATGTCACTGTGTCTTATAAATAAGGGTGGCTGAGAGAACTCTAGACACTCTGTTCTGAATTTCCTGAGCCTGCATATACTGACATTCCAGATCCACCTTTGCAAGATTCCAGACTCCACTGCAATGTCAAAGCATAGCTGATCCTATCCCAGCAAGGCCAAAGCATAGCTGATACTATCCAGCAAGGCCTTTATCTGGAAATCCCACTAAAAACCCCATAACAAAATCCCACTAACTTCAGCTGAGGCGTCGCCGTGCGGTGACCAGACCTTTGCCAGCTGTCTTTTGCCAGGAGAGCCCGCTATCCGGTGACCAGAACCCGGTTGGCTGTCCAAAATCCCAAACTCAAGTGTGGACTGTGAGTATTTCCCCATCCCATAGCAACACATAGCCTACCCCATCTTGACCCCTTTGTCTTTGCACTATTTTCTAAGTAATCCTATCCATACCCTGATAACGTGCCTAAACTGTTCTAATTCCCTGTGCACCCTGTCCTTGTTTTTCTAGTGTTAGCGCAATTCTTTCATTCACCTCACCTTGTAACTCCTTAGCAATATTTGGAATAATTTCAATTCATTCCCACATAGATCTGAATGCGGGATGAAAGGGTTAAATTGCCAATTAAACTGGGATCGTACCGTGTCTTTCTTTAACAATTTAGTCTGAATAATTTCATTTAAGTAAAACTTGTCCTTTTTCTTTCCAAACCGATTTGCTCCCTTTAACGGCTTTATTTTACAAAAAAACGACCCTCCTTTTATCTTGCAGTTCTTCAGCTATAGCCCTCCTTTCACTTCTATATTGTCCCTGTGATGTGCATCCATTCCCCAGCCCAAACCCCATATTCCAATTCAGAGTATTTCACCCGTTTTTCTGAAAAACCGTTTTGACATTTAAAACTGCAAACTTAAAAAAATGCAACTTTTCCATGTGTGATTGACTGCACTGTGTTTTCCATTTCAACCTGCTTTGTGAACTGTATGCCTTGTGTGATATCTTACCTTATAGTTGCTAGTGACAAGATAGCCCTGAGACTGTGATATAACATATGTACATCATTATTTAATTACACATATCATTAATTATTTGTTAAAATCCGAGTGTCATTTTAGGCCATTGCAAAGGGTTTAAAATCATATCCCTGACTACATGCTGCTTCTTTCTATCCACTCAGAATTAGATTAATTTTGGGTTGAGGGAACATTGCAGGGGGAAACCTTAACTTGTGTGCTATCTATCCTAATTCAGAAAGTGCTCCTATTCATTTGTGATTTGGACATGTGCTTTTAGAAGGTTACCCAAATGTATTTCAGTGGTTTTCATTGTAATTATCACCCATTGGTGATTGCTGCGCCATCTAAAAATTGTGTGATTTTCTTTGAAATTAAAATAAATACATATTGTGTTACCACCCACCGGCCTGGTTGATGGTCCATTGTGACCTGGGGTATTTGTAAAAGTGGGTGTGAGACGGGTCGGGTATCGGCTCAATTTGAATTAGTTGAAAATAAAGAAAAAGCATTCTAATTGCGCGCTACATCTAAGGCTGAGGGCAAAGGTCCTGGTCCGATGTGTGATGCCCGATTGGAATCCTTAACACTGCAGATTCTTGGGATTTGGGCCAAAATTGTGAAACAGTCTCCCATTGGAGCTGAGAAAATTTGACTCTGTGACATCATTTCATAAAAAAATCAAAACGTGCCTGTTTAAATAAGGGTCAGGAATTAGATAAATACAGAGGAAATGTGACTTTCTATGACTGTGACGGAATATTTCCAGTCACACCTCCAACTGCACCTTGATACAATTTGGTTTGTTTAGCCACGTGATACAAATTACTTAATCAATCAATCAGATCTGGTTTACAGCGCAAATTGTAACTAAGCTTGCCTCTTTGACTCTCGGTACCTCTTCAATAATGCTTTCAAAACCTTATAACGTGGCTTTAAGCACATTACAAAATCTAAAATAAAGATATTTTACAAATAACAATTCTCATGTTATTTAGTTATTTGTAATCTCCAT
Organism: Ambystoma mexicanum; assembly: GCF_040938575.1. NCBI lineage: Eukaryota > Metazoa > Chordata > Amphibia > Caudata > Ambystomatidae > Ambystoma > Ambystoma mexicanum. Next base: position 1,002,166,114 of record NC_090928.1, read on the forward strand.
TAGCCTGCTGGAAGTCATCTTACCGGTGTTATTAGCCACCAAGATAATAGAACATCACAAAACAGTAGTTGTAGCTCTTTTTGTGTTGACATTATTAATAGCATGGTGATATTTGAATTTTAGAAGCTTATTGTAAATGTTCGCCTGCTGAGTTTTTTTCCACGTATGTTTTTACTTTCACTAAAATTATCACAATTTGAGTTTATCGTGTGGGTAATTTTCTATGAAAGGCAAATTGCATGCGAGTGTTTGCCAACATTAGAAGTTACATAGCATTGGGTAACCAGCATGGAATTTTAAGTATTTGGAAAGAGTAGTATACAGGTGAAGAGTAAAAGCAGGCAGAATTACCTGTAATGACTTTCCTGCTATAGCAAACCATGGGCGTCAATTCACCAAGATCTCTGGGGTAGTGGAAAGTAACACTCTATGCCCAATGACATAATAGCCAGTGCTATCACTTGACCTTTTGCCCTGACAACTTGACAGGAAGTTATCACACAACATAAAACTGCTCAAACCACAAGTTTAAAAAATGAAAAGATAGTCACAAAAGCAGACCAAAGGCTAGTTACCAAGTAAAAATTAACTGGTGTGTTGCCTTGAGTTGTAATTTGTGAGATCTTTCAATACCACGGCAGGGCTGTGCGAATCTGTTTAGCTGTGGCGGCAGTGTGACCTATTTATTCATTCTACTGTGCTTCACTTATTGGATTGTTTGGCGAGCGAACGGAGAGTAAGTGGGGAGTAGGAGGCAGTCTCCTTCGTTCCACCCTGCAGCCGGCAGTTACTTCAGAACTTCAGAAAAAGTAAAAGGTGAAAAGGACGCCTTTACTTTTAAAAAGCACACAAACTTTTTCATTTTTTTTTTTTTTCTTCCTGTGACTCGCATGTCACGTGTGTAGCAGCTGAGCTCATTAGGACACCTGGTGCACCCTTGCGGCGAAAGCCCTGTGGCAGAAGGGCTGTGCGAATCTGTTTAGCTGTTTGGTGGCTTTGGCATGCGTGCCAGAACTTACATCATGAAAGGAAAGCTCGAGTGTGAGAAGGGCAAGTGATTTATTTATTTATTTATTTTTTTTTAATTTTCTTTTCACTGTTTGGCGGTTTGCTGCTTTGTTGCCTGGCTGTCTGGCCGGATTGCTTCCCCTGGGCAACTTGTGGCTATCCGAGAATAACATAAAGCACAAGAAAGTACTGTTTGCTGTTTGCTGGGACTGAATGCTCCTGCATTAAGGATTGTGTTTTGAAATCTGCCGCCTTTGTAGAACAGCTGAGTCCTCGCCGAGCGGACGTTTTTTCCCGCGGCACGGGAAGCTGCCTGACTTCAACCTGTGAAACTATCTACTGATTGGGTCGTGGCTCTTGCCTTTTTTATTTTTTATTTTTTTTTAATTTTCTTTTATTTTTTTTTATTTATTAATTTATTAGTTAAAGTTGTCTTTATTTTTTTAAGTGGTTTTTGTGTATCAATCTTATTTAAGTGTGTTGGGATTCTTGTGGCAAACTACGAAAAGAGAAAGTTAAAATCCTTTTGCGAATTGCACAAGTGAATTGCTAAGTGCTTTCCTGTCTCGCTGTGTCTCGCCGGGTTGCCAGAGGATTCTTGTCGGACAAACACATTGCTGGACACGCTTTCCTGCTTTTGAAGGACTGATCCTATTGGGTTTTACTTTATAATGTACCTGTGTTCTTATTTGAAGAATTATACAATCTTTATTTATGTCAGGTCAAATCAACTCGCTAAAAGCGGGAATGCCTGAGTCTGTAGCTAATACGTATAACCTAGTGCCACGTTTACCTAAAAAGACCTTGATCACTAAAAGAATTAAAGAAAATAAAGAGAGGAAACGAGCAACTTCTCTTAATGTGGATATTCGTTCCTATTGCATCACAGATGTTGTAGGATCAGAAAAAACTTCAGCAATGCCCTTACAAATGGAAAAAAACTCTGTCGTCAATAACTGTTTCCTCGGCGCCAGAGCTAGCTATGGCCAATCAGGTGATTTGCCCTAATGTGTTTGAGACGGCCATTATTCAGCACTTGGTCTGTCCTAACACTACAATTCTGTGCAGAGTCTCTCCGCCAATAATTCCTGTCTCTGAAGAGTCTGTAATAAATTCAGTGCCCTTAAGTACTAACTTAGAGATGGATGTGATTGCCTCAAAAACATGTATTACTAGTGTTTAACTTCAACATGCAAGAACAGAAGTAGCGGATGCCTCAATTGCATTAGCCTATACATCAGGTGAAATATGCACATCACAAGCAGTTACTACTGTAGCGGCTAAACCGTATGCACCCCCCCCTGTACCTTTATGCTCTGTTGAAGCTCAGCAGTTACTACGAACTGAATATGCTAAATTGACAGCGGTTGGTGAATTTGGAGATGATACATTAGCATCTATCTTAGCATCCAGTCCTCATGAATCTGCAACACCTGACATAATGTATATTTGCTCAAACACGGGTGATCTGATTCAATTGGCTGATCACTCACACATCCATACAAGCGAGTGTATAGATCATGCTCAAAAGCTAAATACCACCCCACCAGTTGAGACTGAGAATCCTGATTTATACAAATCTCCGGTCTTATTCGACAAATCTCCATCATCAATCTCAAATACATCTTTTGTGGCCCCAACACCTAGACGTACCAGGTTCATAGAACCTGATACTAGTTATCCTTATTTTATTCGTGATAGTCAGATGCCATTTAAAGAAAATAGGTTCTCTTTTCCTGAAACACCAGCTTTAAACAACACGTTGAGTGCCATGAATACCGCCCTATTGTCATTGGCTAAGCTTTACGAATCATTAGATGAAAAGATGCGTTGCCAGAATAGCGAACTACATGTGTTACACATGCTTCTTAAAAAAGAACAGAAGGCACGCGTTCTGACATCTCGCTCTACTATACTCAAGATGACAAATCAATCTATGCAAACAAATACAAGTGATGCACTAGATGTGATGGTAGGCTTGCCGTCAAATTCAATACCAAATATAAAGTCAGTCTCAAGTATCACCCTTGATGCTGGAGCTCATTTAGTGCCCATCAATCCTTCTGAGGTAATGACAAAAGAACAGAGTATTTTGCCTCCAATTCCACACGTTTCTATCCAGTCAGCACCTCTTATGCCGATTGGGATAATCCCAAAAGTACAAGGTGTATCATTTGCTCCAATATTCAGTACCTTGAAAGCTCTTCCTGTGTCCATCTTAGGTCAAACTCTACTTGAACCGGAACCAAAAAAGCGTCTACCATTTGTCAATACAAGTTCTAAGTTAAAAGTAAAGAAAGCTGTTAGACTTGTGACATCAGTCAGGAAAAAACGAAAATTGAGCATAGACATTGAAAAACAGACTACACAAGATGCTTTAGAATATCAACCACTTGATGATTTGCTTCATAGTGTAACAACATTATCTCTAAATCCATTAGATCAGAGTATTCAGACTCAAAATGGGGCAACTATATCCCAGTCTGCAATTTCAGGGGGTCCTCAACCACCATCCGTTGAAGAAAGGACATTGTGCTGATCGAGTTCAATCCTCTGCTGCTTTTGAAAATGCTTCAAGTACTACTGATGACTTCTTACACGATTTACGAGCTGAACTACAAGCCTCTTTTGACAAACAGATTAAAGTCAATGAAGCTCTTGTACAGTGTTACATTGCGCCAACTAATGAGAATAAGATTAAACAAACAAATATTACCCGCCTGCAAGATGATAAAATGCAAGCGCTTCGTGCTGATGGGATCCTACAAGATTTGCGTGAGGAGATACAAGCTTCTTTCGCAAGATACACTAGAGAAAATGAAGCATTTACACAAACTGTTAGGTCAGTTAACCAGGGCTCACTGGGTAAAATTGATTTAACTGCCCAGGATTATCAAAGGGCTATACCCAGTACTGAACCCTTGTTAGTTGGACCTCCAAATCTTCAAAAAATAACAGCACAGGACACTGTGGATGTGGGAATTAGGGGTTCATCATCTTCTATCATGCTACCTATGAGCAAACAGAGTGAGCATATCCCAGGGTCATCTAGACTTGTCGGTAAATCGCAATTTAAAAATCACCATCGCCTTCTTATAAAATGTCGTGGTCACCCATTCCCCACTTATGACCTTAATCGAGCCAGCTTTTTGAATATCTGTGCTGATATCGCTGCTCTCGAAGATTTAACATCAGCTGATATTAGCTTGGTTGAATTTACTAGTGACCAAAATCTAACAGAAGCACGTTTATATGTACAATCAAGAGTGGTTTTAAACACGCTCTGGCTGGCTCGGACTGCCTTTTATAATTTGGGCTTTCTACTATCACAAGATGTGCTCCATAATGATCTGAAACAATCCAATAATCAACATCCGAAAAGTCGAATGTATGGTGACAACATAGCCTCCACGAGATCGGGGGCAGGAGCTGCACATAATGTATGGACCCGTGACAGTGACAATTTGAGATCGTAACCATCCCAGAAGATGGAATCTGTTAGTCTACTCTCTTGGAACACTAGAGGTCATAGACATTTTATTAATAATGGAAACAACAACCTCTTCCAGTTTGATATACTAGTGTTTCAGGAGACATGGCTTCGCGATACACCAACATGGGATCAATATAATATCTTTGTGGTACCAGCCATAGAGCCGGTGAAGGGACGACCTATGGTCGGGCTCCTCATGGCCTTCCGAAAGAATAAGAACATTGAAATTATTTGGCACAGATCACCGTCACCCTGCTTTCAGTATGTAAAGCTTCATGTTGGAGAAAGCTTTTATGCCATGATAAACATCTATTGGGGGAAAAAACATATATCCTCGAAGGTTTTCTTTGAAACTTTGATCATGATCCTTGATCAATTATTATTAGATGTTACCATTACCAACACGTTTATAATGGGGGATCTGAATCTTCACCTCTTAGCTCCTAATCTCTCGAGTCCCATGTCTGATGAACGTCGCTGGTTAACTCTAATGGCTGATCGCAATTTTGTAATGGTTAATGGATCTATACCTGGGGATGTACCTCCTAAACCTACATGGCACAATGTTAATAACCATGTAACGTTGGATTACATCTTTGTTAATACTCTTTTTTTTAATAATATAACTATGTTCTCCATTAAACCAACTATTCTGAGTGATCATAGTTTACTACATCTAAAATATGATTGGGCTGAAATGAAGAAACTCACTCAGAATATGAATGTGACTAATCTATACATTAATAATGCTGGTAATCGATTAAAATGGACTCACAGAAAATTATGTCAGCTCAGAGATACCTTGTGGGAACAGTATACTGGTAATAATGAATGCCTTAGTGGTTGTTATGTACATGCCATACAGCGCTTTTCAATACAGAGGGCGTGTCCTAAGGGCTCCACCCAGGTTCATCGTCATGCCTTCGATTTAGAAGTAAAATATAGAAAGAGTGAATTTAGAAAGCTTGTTAGGAGGCTATCAAATGGGTACACTCTTGTTCCGGGCTCTAAACAAGATCAGACCAAACGATTACAAAAGGAGTATAAAAATTGGCTTAGACATCGCTGTGCCTCCCAATACCAACTTGATGGGGAGGCGATGTTGAAACAAATCATCCCCAAATCATCGGCAGGAATATGGGCTCTGTTAAATAACACGGCGGTTAAAAACCAACATTCATTACAGGCGAATTCCATCCCCCAAGAATCTTGGAATGATTTTTATGGCAATATATACACCTCGCCTTTCCTAGATCTTGATATAACCTGGGATAACATTACAGCTAATCATACTGTTAATTTTGGCCGCGAGGATATACTGTTTTTTATATCTAAATTGAGTGTATCCAGAGCTGCCGGACCAGATGGGCTACATAATGCCATGATAAAGCAAAATAAACATTTGTGGTCAGACATTCTATTTCATATGTTTCAACACATTATGTTAACAGGTTTAGTGCCCGCGAATTGGAAAACATCAATTATTCTCCCCATATTCAAGAAAGGAGACAAGTCAAATCCAGCATCATATACACCCATTGCTTTGCTTGACTGTCCGGGAAAATTTTTTGCCCGTTTGATCCTAGGTGAGTTTAACCATTGGTTAAATCAACTCAATTACAGAGATCCTTTTCAAACTGGGTTTGTTCCAGGGTTAGGCACTGCCATCAATTTGATCACTTTAAAGTCTATTATTCACCTGAACAACCAACGCAACCAGCCAATTTATATGGCTTTTGTTGATTTTAGGGCAGCTTTTGATTTGGTCCCAAGGGAATTGTTATTTAAAAAATTGATGGATTTAAAGTGCCCCTGGCATATCCTAAAATGGATAATTCAATTACATTCAAACACCTCAATTTCTATTCGCCTGAACAACGAGGGCCTCTTGTCCGAACCCATACAGACCACTCGGGGTCTGAAACAAGGATGCCTGTTAGCGTCCGCCTTGTTTAATTACTTTCTTTTGGATTTTGGCACTAGTATTGAGGGACTGATTGTTGATTCTCCGAAATTACAAGGTGTAGCAATTAAGTGGCTCTTGTACGCCGATGACATGGTGTTACTGTCCAAAACGCCCATTGGCCTATGTAATCTGCTAAATGCATTAGATATATATGCTAAACGTAATTGTATTAGCATTAATACTAAAAAAACTCAAGTAATGCAATTTGGAGTTAATAGAGGTTAGAAAACATGTCGTTGGCAACTTCAAGGCACTGATTTGCTGCTTCTAAGATCATACATCTATTTGGGGGTCTGTGTGGCTAGCAAATTGTCAGATAAAATGCAGGAACATCGTCTGCAACTAAAACATTCGAATGCATTATCTCAACTACGTATAACCCGGGCAAAATATTGCAAATTTTCTATTGACCCTATGGTTATATTTTACAAGCAAGAATATGTGCCTACCATTTTGTATGGTTCTGAAGCCGAGATATGCCAAACATACACATATTGGGTTAAATATGAAAGCAAGTTTTGGAAAAGATCGCTCATGCTTCCAAATTCTGAATCTATTTCTATCATTAGATACGAACTGGGGCTTATATCCCTTTACGCTGAGTATAAATGGAAGGTTTGTTTATTATATCGAAAATGTATCATGAAAGATAGCACTAATGGGCTACTTGACATCATAGCTAGCTACTTATTGTTATCAGATGAAATCTTTCCAATGAAATGGCGTACTTCTGCTAGAAAATTCTTGAAAGGAGCTGATGTCTCTGAAATCTTGCTTATCGAAAATCCCAATAAAGCCAAAACTAAGTTGTGGGAATCCGACTGGATCAAAACCCGTGATGCATGCATGAAAATAATTAAATTCGGGTCGAATCCTTTTGCCTTAAAAGCACAAGGCCATATAGAAACTTATTTAAGACAATCTCCAAATCCGAGACATCGTGCAGATTTCATGCGCTTTAGATTGAACATTTGGCCTACAAGAGAGATCCTGTTTAGATGGAAGAAGACATCTGTCCAAACTTGTCGATTCTGTCATAAACAGATAGAAACGATGAAACACTTAGTGGTAGAATGTGTTAGTCTTTTATCATCACGAATAAATTATTTTAAGCACTTGATCAACAAGACGGTGGTTATGCATGATGAATTATGGTTAATATTTTTAGAGGACACTCAAAACAATTAAGGTATGCACTTGTGAATTATCTAAATTCATTGAAAATTAGGTTACCAGAGATTAATGCTGTTGAAGAAGAAGAGATGTAACAACTATATGTATCTCATGTTATTTAACTCTGAGAGTGAATCAGGTCCAAATCATGTGCAAAATCTGAAGGTGAATTATTTAAAAATGAGTGAAATTTAAGTTATCAGAGATTAACGATGTTAAAGAAAGAGCGATGTGATAAATCTTTTAATTTTATGTTATAATTTCGAAAAGTGATGTATGTAATAACTGCATAAAGATTCGACGGTTGTTTATTATGAAATATTGTAAAATTGAATGTAATATATTTATCTTTATATATTTTTCTTTTTTCTTTTTTAAAATTTGTAATGATATGTTGAAAGGTCAGGTTTTAATGATTAAAACAACAATAAATAAACATGACAAATAAAAAAATAAAAAAAAAATACCAAGGGTACAGCATTACAACAGTTATAGCCTTACATGCTAAATACTAGCTCACATTCCCAGACTCTGCCATAACATGCCAAGTACAGCCACCTACATCCGATGCACTCTTGCTCACATGACAGGTATAGTCATCATATGTAAGGTGCATTCTGACATGTCCAGATACATCCAAAATGTGGCAAGTGCAGTCTAGAATGTCCAGTACCAGCGCAATTTGTCTGATCCTTGACATAGTTGTTGTATGCAAATCACAGCCCCCAAACATTGGTGCTGCCATTGTATGCCACGTATAAATGCGTTCTTGTGCCTGATAAAAATTCGTATGCAAACTATGGTTACATGCAAGGAAGAGCATAGCATATCCAGGTTTTCAGGTAGATTAGTGTATGGTTTGTCTCCTTGTGGAGTGCGCTAGGACAACTATGTGGTAAATACGATGGCAAGCTGCATCCCTTTATCCCAAGGTCCGCTCATATGGGCCTTATTGGAATAGTATATAAAATGAGGTTGGGTTGGGGTATCTGTGCTGTGCCTCTTCAAATATGAAAAATGATCGATTAGCAATGAGGTCAGTTCAAGAATGGCTTCCAAGAAAAATAGTTTCTCTTCAATATCAACAAACGTGGTGGTCAGCTGACACGTGTTTTTCGACCTTGGTCGTCTTCAATTCCTTTTGTTCATATTGTAGTGAGTAATTAACCATGTATGGTTCTCAAAAGCTGTGATGCATCTGGTGTATCTCAATGAAAAACGGAATTGGATATTGATGGCTTTTTTCGTACATTCAGTATAAGCATTCGCTCAATGGCGACATCATGGTAAAAGCACGTCGGCTGTGCATTAGATGACAGTTCTCACACTATATACGAAATGCCAGAGGTTTTAGGACCTGTAAATCGTTACACTGCCAATGGTCATGGACCTTGGTGTGCAGTGTGAGAACTGGGTGAAAGCCTCCCATAGCCATAGATACACGTGTGCCCTCCAATGCACAGCCAACGCGCTTTTAGCATGATGTAGCCATTGAGCTAATGCTTATAGATCATGTAGTAGAATGAGGAGTTGTTTGTGAGAACTGACTTTTAATACGCAGACATACTCTGGGCAACACAGGTGTGACATTTCTGTTTGATAGGTGCAGGTTCTGTCTCCAGAGGTTCAATTGGCATTTGAAGATGTTCAAACAGTCATCTACTCTGCAGTAGCATATGCACTTTTTGCGAGATAGGGCCAAGACAGAGCACATATGCCTTAGTAACAATGTAGGATAGGCACACATTTGAAGCCTCTTGACACACAATTCTTTTTTTAGTTCTCAGTCTGCAGTCACACTTTTTATCTAAACTTCATTTTTCACCTCCTTCAAAATGTTATGATTTGGCCTTTCGGCCTACTATCAAAGATTATTTTTTGGGGGGTTTATTGTTTTCATGTTTGCAAACAATATAAAGCAGAAAATTACAGAAGAAAACACAGGTAGTATGTGGTTGAATATTTTTTATGCACGGAGAAGCATTTATCCTAATGGTTTAGATTGTACAGTGGGTCTATACACTCGCTTCCTAAATGGAGATAGTCCTTCCATCTGTCAAACTCCCCTGGGCTGTCAGAAATAATGCACCCACCAATAAAATACTGCAGCACAAGTTTGGAGATCCTTGACATTGAACAAAATATTTGCTTTATGCAAATGTTAACAATTAGCATAATTGAAACCTAAGGTTCAGATTAATTCTTCTACTCAAACAGATTAGGTCATCTTTTTTTAAAATTCTTTTCTTCAACTATATTATGCTTTACCTTTACTTTGTTCTTGAAGGGCAGTTTGGGTTCATAGTTGAATCCGCAACAGTATAAAAGAAACACATACAGAAGTGCTTGGATCATATTTTGTAGGGTAATTGTGGCATTGTGGTGAAATCAGGTGTGAGCAGATGAGGTGTTTTTGGCAGGTCTGGACACAAGCGACGGATGACTGTGCAGTACTTTTAGTGTACTAATCCGTGCACTGATTGCATGATTGCATGATAGAGCAGGCCTCTGTGTGCTTTCCTCATACTGTAGCTTCCAATCCCTACCATGTATTTGCTTCTCAGCGTGCATACAGCAACTTTCTCAGCCCCTCCAATCTTTGCCTGGTATCCATGCAATTTCTCATGACTTCTAAACTCATGCCTCAAGCCATATACTCTGGGGTATGTATTGTCTCTGTTACAATTAATCTAGGTTGAATACTGCATCTTTGTGGAGTATTTGTACCTGTTTCATAAGGCTACTGATCAGTTCCCTGGTGTCCTGTATCCATAGTTATTCTTCTGATTCCAGCTTGGATTAAGGGCCTTTAAGAGCATCTCTATGCTGACTGTATTTTGATTTCTGCCTGTAAAGTGATGGGGTTTGACAGGAAAGGAGATTGAGGGAAACAGATATCCTTGGATACCTTCATTTTCTTTTTTTGGTCGGGGCAAATTAAGCTGTGCCCCAGGCCACACAAACCCTTAAGACAGCTCTGAATTGAAGTGATGCATTGCACTGTGGCCTCCTTGTATGATGAAGGATAGGTACCACCCAGCATGCCTACTCTACCTTTGATCATACAGATTTACAGCTGGGATGATCTACAGAGGTTCCCGTCTGTGAGCCTCAGCACATCTTTGTTATAGAAAAAAGAACAACATTTTTAACCTTATAAACTTAACTTGCAGGGAGATAAATCCTTCACTGTTCGTACACGAAGTTATGAAGGTCACAAGACAATATCCATGTTAGCTTTGAGAAATTCTTGAGACAGGAAGTGCTGTTATGATACTTTCCCATGCTCATCCTGTGCACATAAATTGAGATTATACTGATACCTTACAGTGCCCAACTAGGGAATCCAAAATGGCGGGCCGAGGACAGAGATCCATGAATGCAAATGTTGCATTTGATGGTTACTAGGCACACACACCATAGTCTAAACAGTCATTGAATACATGTGTGGCTAATAATTCATCACATAAAAAGTCAACAGAAACCTCTCAATGTTGTTTTATGTTTTGATTGGTCAAGGTAAGCCCTGCCAGGGTGTACGTGTTTTGACTTGATAACACTGAGAGATGTCATGTTCCATTAAATCTGTCAATAGAACAACCATGGTCATCTTGTCTGTCGAAGCAACATCCCCTATATGCCTGAGAGCAGCACCGGCAATAATCACAGACTCTGCTGTAATCAACTTTTAATGTTGTGTTGCACAGTGCGTTCATGGAAACAAAGTGGGGGCACCAGCTATGAAAACATGCTGTTTTCTTTATTGGATAAACTGTGCATGCTTACACCTTTTATGACTGAAACCACCTCTGCATAAGTCATCCTCTGTTACCACAACTCTAACCCAATCACCATAGATGACCACAGACACTGGATTAGAGCAGCCACCTAACATCCACTGATTGGAAACCATTGGAAATCATTGACAACCAAACAAACTGCAGAGTCTTTAGGGGTAAGGGAGGCTCAACGGTAACAAAGTGAAGGCACTAGCCTGATGCAGCCACAGGGGAGGGTTAAAGGTTATGATGTCTTTGTCCACAACCGTACCCTATGCCTCCATTGAAGGGCCAGTATTAAAGTTGATGCCAATTGGTTGGTTTAATTCCTAGCGTGAATCCATCACTCTGTCACAAGAACATGGGGGCGAGCTGGGATAGAAACAAACCAAGGGATAGCAAGTGTGTGCCACTACTTTTGCCATGCTGCAATTAGAAAAATGCATAGCAGTGGTGCTGCAGGAATAGTATTCTAAGAGTTACGAGCTTGAGAGCTTCGTTCCAGAAACAGACGCAACACAAATGCTGGAAGTAAGTGATAACTAATGCTAATGGAACTGTAGACTACTCTAATTTCAGAAGGAGGGATACATATACTAACAGTAGTAAAATAGGACTTACAGCAATCATGAAAAAGAATCATGTCTAGAAATGTTGATAATTAGCACTGACAATAAGATGTGCTTTGAGGTGTTCTTAAAAAATGCCTTACCAGTTATCAATGGCTACAAGGTAAATTGTGTGTCATAATGTTGTTGTCACATTACACATATGCAATCAATGGGAACTGTTTTTTTCCTGCATGTGGACTTCCAGCAGACACTGAACTTTTGATTATGCTGGTGATGGCATACAGCTAACTTTCATCTGGTGGAAAATCTTCACCAGTGGTGGGAATTCTTGACATAGCTAAACATCCTGAATATATATATATATACTTTTAACCAAGAGCTGTAATCGCCAATACTGTAATCTAGTGGTGTGTTGAGCTGCTGGCATTATAGCAAAATGCTGAATTTAAGTCACCTTTGGTGGAGCGATATGGTTGGTAGAGCAGCATTTCACCACCACCAGTGGTATTTGCAGGTTGAGGACCTCAGTCTCTAACTGTTGCTTCTTGAAGAGGTTCTGCTTCTTCAGCTGACTTCTCCTGACGCTATTGTAGTCAGTTTGCTGGAGTTGGATGGTCTGGCTCACGCCGCTGACCTGGAAACCCCTAAGCCCTACTGCGCACTTCAAGTATATAGGTTATTTGTTTTTGCTTTTGAAAATGTAGGTGGCCTGCAGCTAAATGTCTCAGATATCAGCTCCGGATATGGGGCATGTCTTTGTCAGCCTTTAATTCTCCAGTAGATAACTTCATTTCCACATGATTTGACTTTGAGTTGCAGTATTGTACAACATGTTATCTGCAGTTCGTGTGTCCTGGTTGGGTGCTAGTGATGTAGTGTTATAAACATAATGTGTTGGTTATATGTGTATTTATCTCCACAATGTGTATGGGGGGCTGTTTGTTTGTTACAATTTAACTGTTGCAGTACAATTGGTGTCTTCTTTCTTATAATGGTGTGTACAACCATATCCAACTCACCTCTGCCCTTTCCACCCCTCCACCCGCTGCCTCACCCTTACATGCCCCAATACCCCATACGTATATATGTATATGTTGTGACAATACAACTGCCTCAACCAAACAGTTAATTCCTGTAGACAATCAAATACTCTTTGCAACGGACTGGCTGCTAAAATTCCATGTATTGTTCCAATGTCTGATCTTCGAAGCATCAGCTATCTCAAGTTGTCAGTATATGCATATTTGAGTTGTGTGTATACGTTTGCTTATCAGATAGGATTTATGATGCAATGCAGAAACTATCATCTTACCATGTTTGTGGACACACACACACGCGTACACACACACACACACACACACAATGTGTCCCAAAATTAAGACATTTCAGCCAGCCACACCACAAAGGATACAGTAATGCATCTCTGGTTTGCATCGATCCATGTCATCATACATTTTCACAGGAGAAACATTGAATGAGTTCTTATTTCTGGCTGGTATTGTAACAATTTAAAGTCAGCATAGATTCGAGGGGGGCATGTTGGGGTATGCAGCAATTCGAGACTAAGGGCCTCATTACACGGTAGGCGGTGGACCAAGGTGCTATTAGCACATTGGTCCATGCCAATAAAATACCGGCACCGCCTTGGAGGAAAGGGGAATTACCGCCCTATTCCAAGGTTGGCGGGACGATAATTCCCCCTTCCCCCATTGCCCTTCCCCATTCCCATTTTTGCCCCATAGGGCATAATGGGAATGGGGAAGGTGCTAATTACGGTACTGCAAATTGCGGTACCGTAATTAGCACCCTGGTCCCTTTGCGGGTTGGTTTTTAACGCCTGCTAAAAAGCAGGCGTTAAACTACCAACCCACAAAGGGACCTCGTAGTAAGGCGGTAAGGGTTAACGGTCACCGGTACCATTACAGGTGACCGTTAACCCTTAGCGCCTTCCGTGTAATGAGGCCCTAAAAGTTTTAAATGTTTTTCACAATATTGTATTAAAAACAATTGTTAAAGGTTATCATGGAAGTGTCTCAAAAAGTTATTACAATTTTACATAGATTTAAAAAACGGCATCTTGTACGATAGAAACTTGCATTCTTGATTTTTACACATCCCACAATCATTAGTAGTTTATTTTGGGCGTGGCATTTAGAAAGTGTGCTGTAGGGTTGAAACGCTAGATATGAGCACATAAAACATGTATTTTAAGGTGTCAATGCTGGCCAATATTGTGTAAACTGGAAACATGAATTATTATTATTATTATTTATTCAGATTCGTAGAGCGCACATCAGCCCGGGGGCATCGTGGCGCTTGTTACAGACAATATCTTAGTTACATAGGATACAGTAATTACATACAATACATAATTTACAGTAGGCATGTATACATTAGCAATGCAGTATATTTACATGGATTCCTGAGAGTTTCCCAATTATTTTGCAAGGAATGAGGTTTTCAGTTTCCTGCGAAAAATGGGGAGTGCGTTTTCCGCTCTAATGTCTGCAGGGAGAGCGTTCCAGGTCTTGGCTGCAATGTAGGGGAAACTTAGACCTCCGGCTTTGGCTTTTTTGATGCGTGGGATGCAGATTAGGTTGGAGTATTGCGTCCTGGTGGGACGGGAGGAGGAAGGTTTGAGGATGGTTTCTGATAGATAGGACGGGGCGGAGAGAGAGAGGCATTTGTGAGTGAGGGTGAGGATTTTGAGAGTGATCCGTTCTTTGACCGGGAGCCATTGGGCTGAGTGACTGGCCTGGGTGATATGCTCTCTTCTTGGGATACTAAGAGCGGCCCGGAGAGCATTGTTCTGCGTGACTTGTAGTCTGTTTATGTTTTTGGCTGATGTGCCTGCTAGGAGTGCATTGCAGTAGTCCAGTTTGGCTCCAATGGTTGCCCTCGCTATAGAGAGGCAGTTGGGTTTAGAGAGGTAGGGCTTAATGGCGTTTATGAGTTTGGTGGTGTGTGCGGATGCGGAAGTGATTGCGCTGACTTGTCTAGTCATAGATAGTGAAGAGTCAAGGTATACTCCCAGTGTCTTTACGGCTGTGGATACGGGGATGATGGAGTTGTCAATGGAGAAGTTGGAGTACAGTTTGTCAAGTTTGTCTAGGGTGTTCTGTTGACCTAATATCATGATTTCAGTCTTGTCACCATTGAGGCAGAGGCCATTAACAGCCATCCATGCCTTGATGACGGAGTAGATTGTGTGGAGTGCCTTGGCGTCTTCGTCGTATGATCCTGAAAGGGGTAGAAGTACTTGTGTGTCGTCCGCGTAGTTCGTGTATGTGATGCTGTATGAGTCAAGTTTGTCAAAGAGGGGCTTGGTGAACAAGTTATAGAGTGTGGGTGCATTGCAAGATCCTTGAGGGACCCCGCAGTGGATTGTCGTGGGAGTGGCGTTGGCGATGTCCGAGAAGACTTTCATGGCTCTTCCCTCTAGGAAGGAAGTGATCCAGAGGGCTGCTTCTTTGGAGAAGTTGGCTGAGTGTGTGAGGTGTGAAGTGAGAGTCTTGTGATCAACCAGATCAAAAGCGGCTGAGAGATCTAAAAGGAGCAGAAGAGCAGGCTTGCCTTTGTCCATGATTTGGGTGATCTGATTCTTCAGATCTACCAGGGCTGTTTCTGTGCCATGTCCTTTCCGGAAGCCTGATTGCCTAGTCCCGAGGATGGAGTGGGTTTCCAGAAAGTGTTGTATTTGGCAGTGTGCAGCTTTGTCCAGTAATTTCAGCAGAAATGGCACCATGGTTATTGGTCTGTAGTTGTTTGCTTGTAAGGGGTCGAGAGTAGGTTTTTTTAAGAGAGGCCGGACCCAGGCCTCTTTGAGGTTAGCTGGGATGATGCCTGTTTTAAAGGACGTGTTGATGAATGCCGTGAAGAGCGGCGCAAAGCAGTCTGCACAGTCTTTGACGAGTTTTGGTGGGCAAATATCGCCTTTACAGGGGGAGGGTTTGAGATTTTTTAGTAGGTTAATAACTTCTGATTCAGTGATGTCTCTGAAGGAAAAGTCAGGTATGGTGGGCTTGGGCGAGGTGGGGGGGTGCTGGTAGATTTAGTTTCTGTCTGTTGAGGAGGTGCTTTGCAGTGGTCTTCGATTTTCTTTTGGAGAAGGTCAATTTTGTGTAGCATGGCAGCTTGAATGCTGGTACACAAGGCTTCATCTTTGATTATTTCGTCCGGTGTATTAGGGGGGGAGATAAGCTCATTAAAAATGGCGAAGATCTCTTTGGAGTGTGATTTGGCATTGGAGATACGTGTGTTGAAAGCATTGGCTTTGGCATCGGTGATAGCTATCTTGTATTGGTGGGAGATTAAATTGAATTTGTTTTTGGTATTGGTGCAGGGGTCAGATTGCCAGTTTTTTAGTGCTGCTCTTTTGTGGGATCGCATTGAGTGCAGTTCTTCAGTAAACCATGAGTTGGTGTGTAGGGATTTCTTCTCTTTTTTCCAATCGAGTGGTGCTATTTCATTGATAGCTTTGGTGATGACATCTTTGTAGATGTCTGCTAGGATATTGGGGTCATTAGCGAATGGGGGAGCTAACTCAGGGGTATTGAGGTATGGGCGCAGGTTCTCCTCTATGAGTTTTTAGAGCTTTTGACTTGTGCAGCGCTGGCAGGGGTCAGAGTTTTGTGGTTTTTGGTGATAGGAATAGAGAACTTGATGCAGTTGTGGTCAGTCCAGGGCAGTGAGGAGTTAGAGGTGATAGTGGTGAGGCAGTTATGGTCTGCAATCCAGTCAAGAATGCGGCCTTTGATGTGAGTAGGACTTTCTACTTTTTGGGTGAAGCCCAGGTCATTGAGTTCCTTGGTGAGAGTGGCTGCAGATTTGTCCTTAGAATCGTTGAATCCGAGATTGAGGTCTCCTAGTAGAAGGGTTTTGGTGGAGCTTTTGATATTATTGCTGAGGATGTGAATGATGTTTTCCTGGGAGTCTGTGGTGATGCCTGGGGGGCGGTATAGTAGGTCAATGTTGATGGTGCTGTTGGGTGACAGTGTGAGTTTGGCCGATAGGAGGTCAGAGTTGTTCGTCGAGGCGTGACTGACAGGTCGGAGCTGGAGGTTCTCCTTGTAGATGAGGGCTACTCCACCTCCTATTCGATCTGGCCTGTCTTGTCTGAGTATGGTGAAGCCAGGTGGTAGTGCAAGTGCAACGGTGGGGCCTGATACTTCATGTAACCATGTTTCAGTGATGGCTAATAGGTCAATGTTATTGTTGGTTATGAGGTCATGAATATCAGGTGCATGAGCTGGGAAAGATCTGACATTGAGGAGGGCACACTTGATGTGAGGTGTGAGTGGTTTGTTTGTGGAAGTGCGAGTGGTGGTCGTATCTGATATGTTATGTGAGGTGGTATTGTGGGGTGTGGCAAGGTTAGTGGGTGGTGGACTGTGGGAGAGTGGGTATCCCGTGCGGGGGCAGCATTTGGAAGTGGTGCGAGAACTGAGTCTATAGTTTCTGTATTCTGTGGGAAGGGGTAGTGTGCTAAATTCTGTGGTCTGTGTGCGAGCTCTAAGTCTTTCTAGTCTATGCATAATTACGACACATGGTGTGCGATGTGGCATGGTTAGTGTGGTATCCGGGGTAGCGAGATGCTTGTGGTAGGGGAGTGGGCTTGGTGGTGTGGGTATGAGGGGATGGATCGGAGTATAGAGTTTGAGAGCAGTGAATGTTGCGAGGAGAGTGAGCAGCGTGGTGGTGGCCGCGTTGAGCTTGCAGGACGCTATGGGCATGATTGTACGCTGGGTGGGGCTGTGTGAGGAGGAGGACACAGTCAAATAGGGTGGACCTAGCCTGAGGTAGGCAGGAGTGGATAGGTTCAGAGTGGGCTGAAAAGCATCCTAGGTACTAGGAGGTATCAGTGTGGCTAGGCGCAGCAAGAGGCACCGGCCGGATTGCAGATGAGCGACTATAAGGCACGACACAATTCAGATGTGGTCTGAAGGTGACCATAAGGCACAACACAATTCAAATGTGGTCTGAAAGCGAGCATAGGGCACAATAAAATTGAAATGTGGTTTGAAGGCGACCATAGGGCCCAACACAATTTGAGTGTGGTCTGTGAGCGACCATAAGGCACAACACAATTCAAATGTGGTCTAAGGGCGACCATAAGGCACAACACAATTCAGATGTGGTCTGAAGGCGACCATAGGGCACAACACAATTTGAGTGTGGTCTGTGAGCGACCATAGGGCACAACACAATTCAAATGTGGTCTGGGAGCGACTATAAGGCACAACACTGTTCAATGTGGTCTATAGGCGACCTTAGGGGACAAAACAATTGAAATGTGGTCTGAAGGCGACCATAGGGCACAACACAATTTGAGTGTGGTCTGTGAGGGACCATAAGACACAACACAATTCAAATGTGGTCTGAGGGCCACCATAAGGCACAACACAATTCAGATGTGGTCTGAAGGCGACCATAAGGCACAACACAATTTTAGTGTGGTCTGAAAGCGACCATAGGGCACAACACAATTCAAATGTGGTCTGGGAGCGACTATAAGGCACAACACTGTTCAATGTGGTCTAAAGGTGACCTTAGGGCACAACACAATTTGAGTGTGGTCTGTGAGGGACCATAAGACACAACACAATTCAAATGTGGTCTGGGAGCGACCATAGGGCACAACACCATTTAAGACAAGCGTGAGTGACAGACATTACGAGTGAATTGACCAGGCAAGTCTCCGGGCGCCAAGATCAGTAACGCTGTTCATGACAAATAAGTATGGAGTGTCAGTAGCCAGGGTGGCATATAACTCGATGAATAGTACCTGAGGTGTGCCGCAGGGAGGTGCAAGCTGGCTAGGGCAGGGCGGGGCCAGTTGTATCAATGTTGGTGCGTGAGGGCGCAGAAGTCAAGTATAATGGCGACGCCTAACCGCTGCGACCCGGGGCGAACAGGGGAGGAACAGGGCCTTTTCCCTCAGGCCTTCCCCCGAAATGCCAGCTCCCGCCTATCGGTGCCGGGGATTGGCCAAAGAGAAACCAGGTTGCTTAGCAACAATATGCAGCCTCGTTTTTGGGCCTCGCTGCGCCCGCCATTTTAGGGTCAGGCCGCGTGGTCAGGACAAGATGGTGGATCTCCACCGCAGATGAGTGCAGGTGTCCTGGTGGGGCTCTGGTGTGCAGCAAGGCTCGGATGGTGGCCCAAATAGCAGTGAGAGTGGGCTGTTTAAACAAACAAACAGCTCACCAGTGTTGGGGATTCCGTAGTTGCTGCATCGGTGGTCAGGCAGCCCGAGTGGAGTCCGTGGCTTGGTGCTTCGGATTTGCTCGAGGGGACAGGGGAGGGCTCCAGCCCTCTCACCCTTTCAGGTGAGCAGATACCGCAGAGTGGGGCTCACTGGGGAGGAACAGGGCCTTTTCCCTCAGGCCTTCTCCCGAAATGCCGGCTCCTGCCTATCGGTGCCGGGGATAGGCCAAAGAGAAACCAGGTTGCTTAACAACAATATGCAGCCTCGTTTTCGGGCCGCGCTGCGCCCGCCATTTTAGGGTCAGGCCGCGTGGTCAGGACAAGATGGTGGATCTCCACCGCAGATGAGTGCAGGTGCCCCGGTGGGGCTCTGGTGACCAGCAAGGCTCGGATGGTGGCCCAAATAGCAGTGAGAGTGGGCTGTTTAAACAAACAAACAGCTCACCAGTGTTGGAGATTCCGTAGTTGCTGCATCAGGGGGTCAGGCAGCCCGAGTGGAGTCCGTGGCTTGGTGCTTCGGAATGCTCGAGGGGACAGGGGAGGGCTCTAGCCCTCTCACCCTTTCAGGTGAGCAGATACCGCAGAGTGGTAGAACATGTAAAATGCTTCCGTGTTCTATTGGTGACCTGTCATCTGCTGGATTCATTACTGTGTTACCTTCCAGAACAGATGGTGAATTCTTTGGATTTGTACCCAGTTTTTCTAATGAATTTTGCTGAAAAACGTACGATACAAACATATTCATAAAAAAAGCCTCATGTGGAGAGAATACTCTCAACACCTTTCGACTGGTTATGTCTACCTAAAGATGCTTGGTTGCCCACAATATTTCAGGAGGTCATGTTGATGCACCGCCACTGAAAAATGTAACTAGCCACCACAGACCATGAATCATTTAGAATGCTGGTGTCACCTCAGAGAACCCCCATCCATCTTGCCACCAAAAGCGGCCACCGTCTCTGCATTTTTGGCTCACATGCAAATGGCTGGGATGATCAGCTGGCATCTTTTGTATGTGCGGGGGTCGGCCGTCAGCCGTCACACATGCATGCAACTACACGCACCCATGCACGCAGAGAACTCACGCCGGAGACGTGTGATGGCTCCGGTCTCCGGCGCAAACTGCCGGGCACCGCCTTTATTCTTATAACGCGCAGTACACAACATCCCTCCTTTTTCCCAGAAACAAACAATGAACACTTAACTGCAGAAACAACAACAATTAACAATTGACTGTCGAATTACAACCTGGTTCCTTCTTCGGATTTACAACAACAGATTTCCCCGCCTATGGGGCAGGGTCCATGATAAAGTCTCGGAACCTCTGTGGAAGTCGTCGTCCGGCCCTGCTCGGGTATCATGGTGCCGCGTCACCAGGGGCCTCCGGTGTCTCGTGATTTGCAGTTGGAGTGGCTTCATCCGTCCCTGTCTCTTCCCCTTGTTCCGGGACCTGTTCTGCTGTTGCCTCGCCACCAGCGTCCTTGATGCGCTTGAAAAATGACACATTTCTGGTGACGGTTCCTCTGGCATTGGCTGCGGTGACCATTGTACCTTTCACGTGTGTTACACCCAGTGGTTGGGTCTCATAAGTTGTCGACAGCTTTCCTTCTGCTCTTCTGTTTCGTACCAACACGGTATCTCCAACTGCAATCTGTTTTTCCGGCAGTCTCCTCCGCGCTGTTTCATTCTCGTTTCTCCATGACCTTTCTAACTGTACTTGGTCATTATCGATCACTCCTGGTTGTCTCCCTTCTGATTCAGGTCTGAGTCCTCTTGGGATCCTCTTGAAAAGTGCCTCTGCCGGGGCTATGCCAGTTGATCGATGAGGTGTTGTGCGATACTCCCGGAGAAAGTCGAATAAATTCCGTCGGAGGTCTTCCCCTCCATTTTCGGATATGCGAAACACCTTGTTTAGTGTGCGCATGAAACGCTCTACTTCTCCATTGGCTCTTGGCCATAGTGGGGTGACCTTTCGGTGTTTTATCCCTCTCTCTTCGCAGTATCGAGCTAACGATTGTCCTTGAAAAGGTGACCCATTGTCAGAACATAACTCGATGGGAAAACCATGGGTAGCAAATAACTTATCCATGGCCAGGGTGGTGTGGTCGGTGGCCTGGGACTCGACCAGTTCCACCTCTGGATATCGGGACCACTGGTCAGTTACCACTAGGAAGTGTAGAGCCAAAGTCGGCATGTACTGTCCCCCAGGGTAAATCACTCCTTGCCATGGTCTGAATCGGTGGTCCTTTCTCCGCCGGGCTCGTGGCTTAGCACGGGATGCATGCCCTCACAAACTCTTCCACTCTCTTTTCCAATTCGGGGAACCAGACTTTGAGTCTGAGACGTGCCTTCATTCTGGTCATCCCTTGGTGTCCGTTGTGAGCCAACTGAAGGACCTTCGGCACGAGTGACCTGGGGATCACAATCCGGTGCCCTCTCAGCAGGAGACCATCGGCAGTTACTGACAGTTCATGTCGTGCACCCCAGAGCAATTGCAAATCCCTTTGTGTTTCTGCATTTCTCCGGGCATTGTTCAAAAGGAGCTCCCGCCATGCTCCTGTGGCTACCGCACCTTTCACTCTCAGAAATGCCTCATCCGAGTTGGATTCGTTGGCAATTTCTTGTCTTGTCAAAGCAATGGGAAGTGCAGACTCGACGACCATGTGAATGGTGTTCACACAAATTGCAACCTCCGTAGTGTCTCTGGGTCGTCCTGCGCCGGGTGACGAGACAAATAGTCCGCAGGGTTGTGCGTACCTGGGCGGTATGCTAGCTTCACCCCGTACTCCATGAGGGATAGCATCCACCTCTCTATCCGAGGTGGCGGTTTGGAAGAAGCGCCTGCCACAATGGGAATTAGGGGCTTGTGGTCCGTCACCACTACAACAGGTTTCCCCAGGATATATAATCTAAAATGTCTACAGCCCCATAGTATCGCGAGGGCTTCGCGTTCAATTTGAGAATATCTTCTCTCTGTGTCTGTGAGTGCCTTGCTGGCGTATGCAACGGGTCGCATGGATCCCTGTTGATCCGCCTGCATGAGAACCGCACCAATTTCCACTGGACTGGCATCCACTATAATTTCAGACTCCCGGGCTGGGTTGAAATATGCCATGGTATCTTGTTCAGACAGAGCATCCTTGATGGCCGTGAATGCTCTCTGTTCCTTTCCAGTCCACGTCCATGCTACTTCATTCCTAGTAAGTGCTCTCAGGGGTTCAGAAAGGGACGCTAAATCTCGAATAAAACACCCACAGTAGTTCACCATCCCTAAAAAGCTGCGTACTTCTGCCGGGGACGTGGGAGGTGACGCCTCTCGAATGTCTCTTACCTTCTCAGGATCTGGGGATATGCCTCCCGCGTGGAAGACAAATCGAAAAAACTCTAGGCTGTCCTTCAGGAATTCGCACTTTTCTTGGTGCAACGTCAGGCCGAGGCTGTGGAGTCTGTGAAAAGTGTTTTCCAGACGCTTGATATGCTCTGCTTCAGATTTGGCAAAAACTAGGATATCGTCTGACATGTTTATTACTCCTTTTAGTCCGGACCGAGCCCCCCTGATAGCATTTTGGAAGACTTCTGCCGCCGAGGATATTCCAAAACTGAGTCTTTTATATTGATACAGTCCTTCGTGTGTTGTAAAGGTTGTAATATATCTAGACTCTGGGTGGAGCTCCAACTGGTGGTAACCTGCTCTCAGGTCTAGTTTCGAAAAGAATTTCGCACCCTGAAGTTCTCCAACAATGTCGTCCAGAGTGGGAGTGGGATGACGTTCTCTTTTTATGGCCAGATTAGGAAGTCTCATGTCTACGCAAATGCGTACAGCCCCAGGCTGTTTGGGCTTTGGGGCCACTACAATTGGAGAGACCCACGGGGTGGGTCCTTCCACCTTTTCAATGATATCACGTTCCATTAAGTCTTGCAGCTCCTTTTCCACCTGAGCCCTCAGATGAAACAGCATGTGACGATGTTTCAGCACCGTTGGTCTGACTGACTCATCAATGTGGAGCCTTATTGGCTCAACCTTCAGTTTCCCTATGCTCCTGAAGAGCCTCTCAAAGCGTGTCAGCAGGCTGTCCAGATCTGTATGATATACCGCAAAAGTGAAATTAACGAGGTTGAGTGCTTCAGATGCCGCGCATCTTAAAAGAGAGTGCAGGCTTACGCTGGTTACAAAAAACCTCGCTTTGATGCTGTTCTGGCCATGGGTCACTGGGGCTACGAATACCCCTTGGATGGGTAGAGGAGTATCTTCAC
Source organism: Ambystoma mexicanum (assembly GCF_040938575.1). Taxonomy (NCBI): domain Eukaryota; kingdom Metazoa; phylum Chordata; class Amphibia; order Caudata; family Ambystomatidae; genus Ambystoma; species Ambystoma mexicanum. The sequence continues at coordinate 1,002,189,565 of NC_090928.1, forward strand.
CAAAAGCGTATATCTGAGCCTTGGAGGGCGACACGGCTGGTGGGCCTGCAAGTGCGTTGTAATGTCTGTCCGCCAGTACGCAGACTGAAGTTCCTGTGTCGATGAAGACTGGAGTGGGAATCTCTCCAATGTCTACAGTACATATGGGTCTTCGTCTAGTTCCAGGGCCATTTGCGATGCTGGAAATGAAGAAAATTTCTTCCTCCTCTTCTTCCTCTTCTTCGGCAATGTGTAGGTCATGCACGTCCTGTTCAAGGGATGATATGCCCTTCACGGTGCGAGCGCCACCTCTACCGGCCCTCTCTGGTCCTCTACTTGCTGCCACGGGCATGGCGGCCCTATACATCCTAGCGTAATGCCCAGGTATCCCACACCTGCCGCATGTTCGTGATTTGGCTGAGCATTCACCTCTGTGTGGGAGGTCATATCCACAATAAGAGCACGACTGAGGGGTACCTGATGTCGTGGGTCCTTCTCCCCTCTTCGGTGTCCATCTGGCCTTCCCAGGTGTGAAACGTCTGACTGCAAGTGCCTCCTCCTCATTCTTGGGATGCGTGGCTGTGTCCATTTTCGATCCTCTGGCCTCCGCCAGTTCATACGCTCTTCCCATGTCTAGGATTTGCCGAAGGGTCAGCCCTGGTTCCCTCAGGACTTGCCTCCTGAGTTTTCCTGAGCAGCATCCTTGCAGCAATTGGTTGCGGACCATTTCCTCTTCATTGACCCACCTGCAGGAGCTCGCTAGGTGTCTCAAACGGGCACAAAACTGGTCCAGTGACTCTTCGGTCCGTTGTTTTTCCGCCCCCATGACGAACCTGTCGAAGTCAACATTCTCTAAGGGTAGGAAGTGATCCCGGAGTGCTTGTTTGACAGCGTCATACGTCGCCACTGGAATGTCGAGGGAGTCATATATTTTCTGGACTTCAGTGCCTGCGGAGTACATCATGATGGCGATCTTTGCCTCGTCTTCTGTCTCCCCCGAGGCTCTGAACATCATTTCCAGTCTTTTGACCCATATGAGCCATTTTGGGCCAAGTTTCGATGGGGGCCCCGTGGTTTCAAATTCAGGCATGGGAGCCAGAGTGGTGCGCACTCTGCGTGGTATTGGGGCAACGGCGCCCTCATCATCTGTTTCTTCACCCATCACAATAGGTATTCACAGTGTTTTCTTGGCAGGTTGATGGGTGATCCGACTCCCAACTGTGGCAGAGTCTTCCTGCTGGCTCTTCTGCCACTTCCTGTGTCACAGCCCTGCACCAGCTGGGTTGTGGAGTGTCAAAAAATTGTTGCAACTGCTAGCAACGGGCAGGTGGCGCACGAGCACCCGAAACGGGCCGCAACCACTGCGTGTGTTGTAGTGAGCGAGCGCTCAAAATGGCCGCCGGCTGTTAGAGCGGGTCCGCGACTGCGGAGTTGTGTTCCGTTTCGCCGATGTCGTCGGAAAACGGGACAAACAGCTCTGATCCCGCCTCGTCGCCAGTTTTGTATGTGCGGGGGTCGGCCGTCAGCCGTCACACATGCATGCAACCACACGCACCCATGCACGCAGAGAACACACGCCGGAGACGTGTGATGGCTCCGGTCTCCGGCGCGAACTGCCGGGCACCGCCTTTATTCTTATAACGCGCATGCACGAGCTCCGTAGAGGCACGCGCATGCGTACCTCGTGTACGCAGTACACAACAGCATCTACCTCTGTAAAATAATCACATAGCACTGCCTAATCCGACTGATACAATGGTTTCAATCCCCCTGATTAATGGTGTTGAAAACTGTATGCAAGCATAGCAGGGCAGACACTGCTCAGTCATCACACCACATCTCTTGAACCCCACCAACCCCCTCCCAGAAGATACGAAACGCTGCTTCCCTTCTACAATTAGTGACCAAACTAATACCTCCTTCTTCCTCCGCTCATGGGACACTGCAAGAGGCACACTATCCAATGTGCAGTACCAGAACACTTCATTTGTACCCAATGCAATGAATCAGCAAATGTATACCTTTTGTTTACAATGACACCTACCATATCTCAGACATTAGAGCAACCAATATGTGGCAGAAAGTGGAGTGCAAAGTGGACACATTCAAGGAGATAGCAGGAAGACTAACTTCCATTTGTTTTGTGCGGAGGAGGTGCTCTGAGTGAAGGCGAACAGTTGCCTTTACTTAAACTCAGTCCCCGCGCAGAGAGCAATGCGGAAAGTGGAGTGCAAAGTGCTATGCTGTGGACATATTCAAGGAGACAGCGGGAAGTGTGATTTTCATTCTTATTATGCAGAGGCAGCGCTCTGAGTGAAAGCGTACTGTTGCCTTTACTTAATCCCAGTTTTCATGTGGAGCGTGGTATGGAAAGTAGAGTGCAAAGTGGACTGCTATGGAAATATTCAAGGAGACCGCAGGAAGATTGACTTCGATTTGTATTGTGCAGAGGTGGCGCAGAGTGAAAGCGAACTGTTGTCTTTACTTAATCACAGTTCATGTGCGGAGTGGGGCACGAAAATTGGAGTGCAAAGGGGTCTGCTGTGGTCTACTGGAGGTTTCGGAAGGCAAGGCCTGATTCTTCATTCCAGCAGTGTCGTGCATTACTTGGTTGCCACCTCTGGTACTAAAGGTACTTTTTGAAGCCAGGCTAATTCAAAACTGTGTGTTGGCACTATTTATGTTATGATCAATCCGCTAATATAAAATTCTATGGTATATGCCTTGCACAGTAAATCAGCTCAGAAGCTTCCTAGTATATCTGTATATGCCAAGGGCCCGGCTGCAAACCTTTACTTGAACACTCTCTGTAGGTATAATGGACTTTTCAGAAATGTCACCTGTGAGGCTGGTATGCCAGGCAGAGTTCCAGCTATGCTTGGGAGTGGGGGCTTCTTGGATCAGGTGGCTTGTAATATGCCAAGTACCTTGGGAACACCTGTCACTGGTAAATTGGCTCAGACAGGGATTGTGGAGCAGGTTATGGTGATCATCGAGAATACACTGTCTGGTGTTAATGATATTAAAGAATGCTTCCAACTTTGTCCTGTGTGCGGGTTGTGTCTTGGAACATTTCTGGAGTTAACAGGTACCTAGTTGACAACGACTGGCTTGCTTTTGTTCGGGAAGTCGAGGTGATATCTCTACAAGAAACGGGGCCCTGGAGCCTCCACACTTGCAGGGGTATGCTACCTTTAGTATCCCTGCAACTAAAGGAGTGTGGGGACATCCAAGTGGGGGCTTGCTAACTTGGGTGAATGTAACTTTGTTTGAATCAGCCACACCGATTGACATGCACTTGCCAGACATTCGAGCATTAGACCTAAAACTACAGGATGGCACACCATTGATGATGGTCAACTTCTACAACAGGGCCTCTGTGGGCATGGGTACGGCACTTATGGAGATGATTATTAACCAAATCCTGGGTTGGAGATTTTTTCTCAAGGGTCCACCGAAGATCTTAATTATGGGGGACCTTAACCTACATCTTGCTGATGTTATGGAGTAAGAGGATAGCCACTGGGGATTTGGCCCGCTGAATTCGTCATTGTCAGCAAGACATTACAAATCTGCAGAGGAAGAAGCGATTATGATAGTCTCGGTCAACATTTCGGCATGTAATGGCAGTTTCCCTGGGGACTCACCAGCAGCCCCAACTTTTGATAATAATGTGTCTTTCAGTAACATTGATAATATTTTTGTGAATCTTGAGGTATGGCGAGCTATAAAAGCCTTTTCAGTTATAAAGAGGGTGGAGAGTGACCACCACCATCTGAACTTGGAAGTGTCCGAGGAGTTTTGGGGGTCCCTGGAGGGACACAGGTAGATATTTCAAAATTTCTTTCAACATTTCTACTGAATATGTAGCTAATTATATCTTGCCCTCCAACATACTAAGCCTAGGTATTTCTATCCCTAGGCAGTTCTAGTGGTCCGCTTATCTGGGGTTAGGGTAAAAAAAGTGAAAACTTGCCCTATCTAGCTCTAATCACCTATTGATTTTCTTAGAAATAGTGCGGAATATTTCGCAAATGAAATTAGTCAAATTTTATTCCGTTTCTTTGCTCCGTATTCCACATGTTAAAAATCATGTCAAAACAGACAAAGCGATTCCTTGCTGTTTTTAGTTAAAAGTAGTGAGTATTGAATCCTGGTATTTCACAGCAACATCTTTTTGTGTCCACCTATGGTTGTGTGGAACAACATTTGTTGCAAAAAGGAATCATCAATTTTCACTTTAGAATGAGTGAAACAGATATAGTGCTAAAAACATATTTCTTTCATATGTTGCCTCCTCATTAGTCTGGGGGGGTCACCCTTGGCCTACCGGTTTCAGTGGTAAATATTGTTTTTCCACTTTCTTCAGGGCCACAGTGCGATTTACCACGCTGTCAAGAAAACAGAAAAAAGTGTGTGTATTTCTGCACAGAGACTTCAACCCGCCTGCTTTACACAGTTACCATGCAGTGGTTGGAAGTTGTGTTCTAAGCCAACAGGGTCAATGTTGCTGGATCACTCACGTACATGTTGCGTGAAACATGTATGAGGGAATCTACAGGTAGCTCCCCCACCAAGTCCTAAACATGTGTTTTCGGGACACAGGTAGATCCATGGGGAAGTGCTGTCTTTTTGGAGAATGTAGGTCATGCTAGGAAAAATCTCAGATGGCGTGGCATGGACTTGGATCAAGTTCTCCCACAGGTATATGGCAATATCTGCCATTTACTAGAGGAGCATGAGATATCCAATCCGTGTGATGCTATAGCACTAATTTCTCTCCACGAAGAAATAATGTCTCGGGTGGGACAATATATTTCAAAGCCCGCACAAGCAGTCCGCAATCTTACAGAGAAAGTTACCCCTTGGTATGATAAGGACTGTAGGGAGGCCGAAGCATGGCTTATCTTAGCTACTAAGAATCCAGGGCCACAGAGGGGACTTGAGGTAAGGCGGGCATGAGAGGACTATCAGAAGCTGTTGAAGGATAAGAAGAGGGAGTGGTATGAAGACTCATGTAAGACACTCTTGGAAGCAATAGAAAAAAGGGACTCTAAGGGTTTCTGGTCAAAGATGAGGCAGGTTGCCACAGGAACCATAACCAACTGTAGGTCCCGATCGCTGAAGAAGTTTGGTTTAAGTATTATCGCAATTTGTACAAGGCGGTAGGGGTGGACCCTATGATACCTGGTGCTGACATGAGGTGCGATCCTTCATCTGGGGAGTTATGTCTGACCCTGCTGATGTTTACCCCTAATGAGGCAGAGATGGCATTGGCACATCAAAAGATAGGTAAAGCGCCAGGTGCGGATAGGATGCCAATAGATCTCTATAGAAACTAGCTTAATGTCTGGGTACCCTATCTGATTAAATTATTTAATGCAGTATCATGCGGGAAACAGATTCCTGAGTCCTGGACTAATGCAGAAATTGTACCAATTCATAAGAAGGGAGCCTGTGATGACCCAGCCAACTTTAGACACATCTCCTTATTGGAATTTGGGGGGAAACATTTTTGCAGTCATGACTGTTCCATCTGGACGAATGGGCCTTGAGCAAACGGGATAATAGACCACCACCGGGTGGATTTCTGTGAGGGCCCAAGCACCATTGACCAAAGCCTACAGCTCTGCCTAGTATGTGAGAAATATGCTGTTCTTAGGAAGACAAACGTGTATGCTGTGTTCATCGATTTACTGCCAAGACTAAGGCTATGAGAGATGTTAGTGGAGCTTGGTGTCCCAGCTGCGTTGCTTTCAGCCATCCAGACTTTATACACAAGAAACACTGCAGTGGTACGTTGGTGAGTTGATGGTAGTACTACTCACAACTTTCATATTTAGAAGGGGGTCCACCAGGCATGTGTTTTGGCCCCCATACTGTTTTTCATCTACATCACTGAAGTTCTGAAGAAACTCTTGGGTGTGCAAACTGATGCCCCTTCTCTGGCGGGTGATAGACTCCCAGCTTTGCTGTTTATGGATGATGCCATGCTCTTATCTTTAACTCCTCTAGTACTCCGCAAGAAGCTAGAGATCTTTGTTGCCTTCAGCAAGAGGAATGGGCTCTCCCTGAACATTAGCAAAACTAAGGCTATGATCTTCAATGCTAATTTTAGGAAGAAACAGAAGGCCATTAAACACACCCTTGAGGATGGTGTGATTGAGCAGGTTGTAGCATAGGACTACCTGGGGGTAAGAGTCATATCGTCCTGTAGGTGGATATTTCAGGTTGAAAAGGCCAGGACTGTGCTGGCCAGGCATTGCGGGGCACTTGCGAGGTACACTAATTAGCATGGTAAAGGGGCTATACGAGTCTTGCTGGAGGCATACAAAGCCCAGGCACACCAAGCTGCAGTAAATTGGCCTGAACTTTAAGGGCAAATGGATATTGCGCCCCTGGTAGTGACAGAGAATACATTTTTTAAAACATTCTTGGGCAGCCTATCAGTGCTCTGAATGTTCCAGTGTTGCTTGAGACAAGGTTGCAAGGGTTTAAGTCGATCTGTACAATTCAACCTGTTTTGTACGGGTCCCGCATATGGTCATAAAAGAGGCACTCCTGGATGCCCTGTCACAGCCATTAAGTAATTCCCTAAAATGGATGGCCCATGTAAAAACACTTTGGCTGAGTTGGGCCTTGGGCATTGGGGAATATTGGTCAAACACTTCTGTCATGTCACCTGTACCTGATAAAGAGTGCTGCGGGGCTCAAGGTGGAGAGTGATATCCTCACAAAATCCAGATCCTCTGAGTTGCTGGCCCAGTACCTTGCTATTAAGGAACGGGTTGGCTGCGAAGAGTATTTGGACAATGTCACCCCAAGGAGGGTCAACACAGTATATCTAAAGTACCGTCTTGGGATCCTTCCCTCAGCTGCTCTTTTACATAAATGGAATAATGGCCTTTCCCCAGCAAGCGCCCTCTGTGGCGATCCCGTTAAAGATCTCCAACATTATTTATTGCTCTGTCCCGGGACTGTGCCATTGAGGAAAGGTTTCCTGAAGCTGCTAATTCTGAACCGTGGCTGCAGGACAACAGGTGAACCTAAGCCTCGATGTCTGGACATCAGAGATATTTAGCTGTCTATGGGACAAGTAACTATTTGAGCTTGGCATGGAGAGTTCATTTAAAAGAGTTTAAAGAGTCAGCCGAGCCACCCCTGGCAATGATTGTTTTATTTACTCTTGTGATGCCGTGTAAAACCCCCGCCTTTTTAACTCTATTTTAATTATGATGTATTGATGAACTGCGTTGTCTTGTTTGTGATGTATGTAGGTAGTGTTGCTTTTATGACTTTTACTGTCGAAATAATGCCTTTGAATGAATGGATTATGAGTGTCGCTGGAGCATATTGCTATGGAGGTCCTATAGAACTGTGAAAATGTGGGTATTTGCCATGCATTAGCTAAAAGGGTCCATCTTTCTTTGGATCTGAGACCAGCTGCCTTATCTTTGTTTGACAATAAAGAAAAAGTAGTGCTTCACAGGACATTACCTGCGTATGATAAGGAATTGTCTCCTGTTTTATTTGAAGGACATGTTAGAGTGCAACATTAGCTAGGTAGTGCTTTTCAAAAGGGGACAGTGGAATCAGCATGTTCACTGATGGATCTTTCTGAGCCTGCAACTAATTACAATGGGGAGGGAACGGGAGACCATAATAGTTCTGTTAATAACAACTCAGCTGACAAGATTGTGGAAGCTTTGTCTTTTTCCAGTTCTTTCACGGATCCTGAACACTATGGATATGGGTTAGGATATGGGTTAAGATACCATGAATTTTGAGATCTGTGAGTTCGCACAATTTTGAAAGAGCTTTGTGTAAAAATGTGAAGGATTTATTACAGATACAGGTAAAGATTAACATATTAGCTGTATTTGTAAAGGTATAGGTTAGGTATAGATTGGGCTCATGACCCCTGATTCATCCCTGTTTTAGGGGTCCTATGTTTAAGTTAAGTTTCCTGAGTCGTAAATTGTAAGACAGGATATTTTTAAAGTGGTGAGTGGTGGCCCTGGCCAGGGTATGCTTGTATCGGATAGGGTAGATCCCTTGATATCAATTACTTCAACAACAGCTGTGGTTACGTCAGTATCTTCTAAAGTGGAGCCTCAAGTGCTTGAAGTAGCTGTACCAGGGCCCTCTCAGGAATGTAGTTCAGTAAATTGTATAAGCAAGAGCAACAAACCTAAAAAAACTTAAGAATCTGTCTAAACATTGCTATCAAGGGTCACGGAAATGTCTTCATAATTTAAAATCCCAGTTGTGCCAGAGTTATACAGCTAAACGCATTTGTGGGCAGTCTCTAAAAATGGGTACAGGGGTTTATGCTCTTTGTAATTTGGAGGTTTCTGGTGGTGAAAGAGGTCAGGGATATTTCCGCTTCTTTATCTGTACCTGTACCTAGGAAAGCTAAAGGTAAATCTGAACATTTAACTCCAGCTACTGGTAAGAACTGGTAAGAACGAGATTACACATTCTTTAAAGCCTGTACAAGTGGAAGAGCCACTGGGCAGTTGAGTTTATTGACAACTCATTCATTGTTCGAGCGCCCCTGCAAGAAAAGTGCAGTGGGGTCAAATGAGGCTTCAATGAATTTACTGTTTAGGGATTTATACATGGTGTGGAAGGCACCATTAATTGAGGTTGTGATGGAGGATGTAGCGCCTAAGGTGCCAATTTTGGGTTTGGAGACACCTGCAAAATGGGAGTCACCCCAGCCTTTTCAAATTTTCTTGACATTAGAGGAATAGAGGAAAAAGCTAACAAATAAACCAATATTGGCTAATGTAGTTGGGGTAAATAAGTGTCAGGAAACGGCATGACATAAGTTACAGGGCTCCCAAAATATTAGCATGGCTAGTGGTGTAAAACAAATTCAGTTTGGGGATTCATTTAACTTGTCGGCCTTACCTTTGGCCACGCATATTTACAGGCCGATTCATGGAATAATTAGCGCGGCGCAAGTGGGCAAAAACGTGCGAATCGCAGTGGAATAGCAAAAATCGCAGTGCAAGTGCGAAAATCGCACGAAAAGCAGCGCACATCGATTCATGGAAGGCCGTGCGCGAGAAAACCATCGGATGTGCGATAAAAAAGTGCACGGCGCACGTTGGCGCACAGGCCATCTAACTGCGTGCGCCAGGTCACAGCGAAAATCGCACAGGCCACAGCGAAAATCGCACATAGCGCGGCGCACGCAACAAAAGTAGGCGGAACATGGGGCGTAACATTCGGAATGGGGAACAACTTGCCAAAATGTGGGCGTCACGGGGGAAGTACAGGGTGCAAGTGCGCGGAACGCCCACACGCTCGCCTACAACACGTATTCATGGAATAGAATAGGGCAAAAAAGCGCACGCTCAAACCAGCGCACAGGCACAAACACGACCGCCACAAGAAAGCAGGCGGTAGCGTCTCTGCGCCTGTAAGAAATGTGCGCCAAAAGGTGCGCCAAAAAATAGCACCTATATACTGCCATGATGAATGTCCCATACTGTGGCCCTCCAGGACAAATGACGTGCAAAGGGGTACCCACAAACACGGACACCCGCAGAAAAAAAATACGTGTGCGTGTATACCGGGGGTGCGCGGGACGTCTCACACGCGAATTGGCAGGGCATGTGAATTCCAGGGGTTTGCGGGAAGTTCCACACGCGATTTGTCAGGGTACGTGGATTACAGGGGTGTGCAGGAAGTTCCACACGCGATTTGGCCGTGTACGTGGATTTCAGGGGCGCGCGGGAAGTTCCACACGCGAATTGGCCGTGTACGTGGATTTCAGGGGTGCGCGTGAAGTTCCACACGCGATTTGTCAGGGTACCTGGATTTCAGTGGTGCGCGGGAAGTTCCACACGCGATTTGGCCGTGTACGTGGATTTCAGGGGTGCGCGGGAAGTACCACACGCAATTTGGCCGTGTACGTGGATTTCAGGGGTGCGCGGGAAGTTCCACACGCGATTTGGCCATGTACGTGGATTTCAGGGGTGCGCGGGAAGTTCCACACGCGATTTGTCAGGGTACGTGGATTTCAGTGGTGCGCGGGAAGTTCCACACGCGATTTGTCAGGGTACGTGGATTTCAGTGGTGCGCGGGAAGTTCCACACGCGATTTGGCCGTGTACGTGGATTTTATGGGTGCGCGGGAAGTACCACACGCGATTTGGCCGGGTGCGTGGATATCAGGGGTGCGCGGGAAGTTCCACACGCGAATTGTCAGGGTACGTGGATTACAGGGGTGCGCGGGAAGTTCCACACGCGATTTGGCTGGGCACGTGTATGACAGGGGTACGCGGGAAATTCTACACGCGATTTGGCTGTGTGCTCCCAGGTATTCCCTGTACACCCTCCACAGCCCCTGCAGGCAGCACACACCACAGGGGACTACCCTGCACACCTGCTCATGTCACCCAGCACCCCTACCCCCCAGCATCCAGGGGCACCCTCCACCAGGCCCCCACTCATGTCTCCCACCACCCCCACCCCCCAGCCACCATGGGCAGCCCCCACCAGGCCCCCACTCATGTCTCCCACCCACCCCCACCCCCCAGCCACCATGGGCAGCCCCCAATAGGCCCCCACTCATGTCCCCTATCACCCCCACCCCCCAGCAGTGCAGGGGCACCCTCCACCAGGCCCCCACTCATGTCCCCCTGCACCCCCACCCCCCAGCATCCAGGGGCACCCTCCACCAGGCCCCCACTCATGGCCCCTATCACCCCCACCCCCCCGCCACCAGGGGCAGCCTCCACCAGGCCCCCACTCATGTCTCCCACCCACCCCCACCCCCCAGCCACCATGGGCAGCCCCCACCAGGCCCCCACTCATGTCCCCTATCACCCCCACCCCCCAGCAGTGCAGGGGCAGCCTCCACCAGGCCCCCACTCATGTCTCCCACCACCCCCACCCCCCAGCCACCATGGCCAGCCCCCACCAGGCCCCCACTCATGTCCCCTATCACCCCCACCCCCCAGCAGTGCAGGGGCAGCCTCCACCAGGCCCCCACTCATGTCTACCACCACCCCCACCCCCCAGCCACCATGGCCAGCCCCCACCAGGCCCCCACTCATGTCCCCTATCACCCCCACCCCCCAGCCACCATGGGCAGCCCCCACCAGGCCCCCACTCATGTCTCCCACCCACCCCCACCCCGCAGCCACCATGGGCAGCCCCCACCAGGCCCCCACTCATGTCCCCCTGCACCCCCACCCCCCAGCATCCAGGGGCACCCTCCACCAGTCCCCCACTCATGTCTCCCACCACCCCCACCCCCCAGCAGTGCAGGGGCAGCCTCCACCAGGCCCCCACTCATGTCCAACTCATGTCTCCCACCACCCCCACCCCCCAGCAGTGCAGGGGCAGCCTCCACCAGGCCCCCACTCATGTCTCCCACCACCCCCACCCCCCAGCCACCATGGGCAGCCCCCACCAGGCCCCCACTCATGTCCCCTATCACCCCCACCCCCCAGCAGTGCAGGGGCACCCTCCACCAGGCCCCCACTCATGTCCCCCTGCACCCCCACCACCCAGCATCCAGGGGCACCCTCCACCAGGCCCCCACTCATGTCCCCTATCACCCCCACCCCCTAGCAGTGCAGGGGCAGCCTCCACCAGGCCCCCACTCATGTCTCCCACCACCCCCACCCCCCAGCCACCATGGCCAGCCTCCACCAGGCCCCCACTCATGTCTACCACCACCCCCACCCCCCAGCCACCATGGCCAGCCCCCACCAGGCCCCCACTCATGTCCCCTATCACCCCCACCCCCCAGCCACCATGGGCAGCCCCCACCAGGCCCCCACTCATGTCTCCGACCCACCCCCACCCCCCAGCCACCATGGGCAGCCCCCACCAGGCCCCCACTCATGTCCCCCTGCACCCCCACCCCCCAGCATCCAGGGGCACCCTCCACCAGTCCCCCACTCATGTCTCCTACCACCCCTACCCCCCAGCAGTGCAGGGGCAGCCTCCACCAGGCCCCCACTCATGTCCAACTCATGTCTCCCACCACCCCCACCCCCCAGCAGTGCAGGGACAGCCTCCACCAGGCCCCCACTCATGTCTCCCACCACCCACACCCCCCAGCCACCATGGCCAGCCCCCACCAGGCCCCCACTCATGTCTCCCACCCACCCCCACCCCCCAGCCACCATGGGCAGCCCCCACCAGGCCCCCACTCATGTCCCCCTGCACCCCCACCCCCCAGCATCCAGGGGCACCCTCCACCAGTCCCCCACTCATGTCTCCCACCACCCCCACCCCCCAGCAGTGCAGGGTCAGCACCACCAGGCCTCCACTCATGTCTCCCACCACCCCCATCCCCCAGCCACCATGGGCACCCTCCACCAGGCCCCCACTCATGTCTCCCACCACCCCCACCCCCCAGCAGTGCAGGGGCAGCCTCCACCAGGCCCCCACCCATGTCCCCCTGCACCCAGGTCCTCACAATCACCAACCATGTGCGTAATGGTCAGCCTCCACAGCCAAAAGGCCCTACCAAGTAACCCATTCACCCACATGGAAATGAAAATTACATGTTACACCCCCAACGTACATAAAGCAAATGAACCCATGTCTGTCACACACAATGGTTGCAAATGATTTTGAAAACACCCAACATGACATGCATGAAACCAATGAGATGATACCACACAGTGAAGTATGAAAACAAAAATGTATTAAATAAATATGAATGCAAATGAAATGAAACAAAGTACAATGCCAATGAAAAAAAGAAAAGGTGCATATCCGTCCCAAAAAATGAAAAACACCAAATCCCAAAAAAATGTACTTCAAAGTCACATTAAAAATGAAATCAATCCGACAGAAAAAAACAAAAATCCAAACACCATTGCTCCATGGAGAAGAAAAAATAAAATTAAAAAATAAAACAATCCAATGAAGAACTATGTACAAAATATCCAAGGGTCCATGAGCCCAACTGAACAAAGGAAACCTACAAAAAACCCTAACAAAAATGCAACTATATACAAAAAGTGGAGCTGTGTCCGTCGACTCCAAATCATAAGAATAAACAAATGAAACCTAAAACTAAAGAACTATATACAAAGGCGGCGGGCAAGTCCAGCGGCTCACTCCGTAGTGTTCTGGGACAGGGCATCATCAAACTCCTCGTCTATGTCCCGGAGGCGGTCCTGTTCCATGGCACCGAGGGTCCGCAGGGACGACGCCATCTGCTCCTTCAACCCCCTGCGGATTGCCTCGAGGCACTCGGCCCGCCTCAGGGCCCTCCGCATGGAGTTCTCCGCCCTGACCATCGTGAGCCGCTCCTCTTCCGCCCGCCGCCGCTCCGCACCTATCTGCTGGCCCAACCGCAGCCACACGGAAGACACTTCCTGTTCTGGGTCCTCCTGCCCTCCGGCCGATGCCTGCCCCTCCGATGTTGATGGCCCCGAGCCATGATGCCTCCCACGTTGACTCTGCTGCTGCCTCCGACGCAACTGCCTCTGCCAGCACGACGGCATCCAGGCTGATGGAATCCACCGACGCCGTCGTGCACGTGCCCTGCCTGATGATGCCTGCACATCCTCCATCTGCTGGGGTACAGTTGCTGTGGTGTCCACCCCTGCTTGACCTCCGACTCCCGACTGTGCCAGGGATGGGATCCCCACCGAGCTGGCTGCATAGGTCAGGGCAGGTCCACAGGGGGCCCTGGTGGCATCTAGGCCGGAAGACGGCAAGGAGAACGACTGGCGTATAGCCTCCACAGAGGAGGAGAGGGCCGCCAGATTGGCCGACACATGCAGGAAACCCCCGAACATGGAAGATCCCAATTGGGCCACGTCGGCACGGTGCTCTTCGTGATGATGTGCGTGCTCCTCCCGGGAAGCACGCACGTCATCACGAATTGCACCCGCGCGCATCGCAACCCCAATCAGGACCTTCTCCATACGGACACGGGTCCCCTCGTCCGCAGGTGGAGGGAAGTCAGGTGACATGGACATCCCCTCTACCAGCGGACGGGCCTGGGACGGGGCAACCCTGCTGGTGCATGGTGGTGCACTCACAGGGTCAGGGACAGCGACATGCACAGGCCCCTCCACGGTGACCTGTGCTGCCTCCTGCCCCTGGCCCTGGACTGCACCACTTGCACCAGCTGGGATGCCCCCACCAGGCCCCATGTGTGCCCCTGTGGCGGCCTCCTCCTCCTCTGTGGAAACCACCAACCTGGATGGCTCCTCACCGTCTTCCACCGTAGCAGGCCCCTGTGGGGGCTCACCCACCCCTTCTGCTGCAGCCGTGGGGGCATCCCCGCCGCCTTGCTCCACAGCGCCGTCTCCGCCCTCTTCTTCACTAGCCGCTGCGTAGAGGCAGACAAAGAACACAAGCATCAGGGTACTGTACAATGGTCCCCTAGACAGGAAGCAATAGCAGATGAGTACCACTGTCAAAGTACACTTCCATCATGTCCCTCCACAACACATGGGTCAGTCCAGGCAAAACACACACAGTAACAGGCATGGTGCATGCCATGGACATTTCCATACATGTCCAATGGACTCTTGAAACATACAATGATATGGAACTCACATGCATCATGGGTCATGCCTATCACATGCACACACTTCACCTCAGTCACATCCATCTGGCCCCATACACCCCAAACACAGCGGATACAAGGGTAACTAGGCTGCATCAGTGAATCTGTGCATTGTCACACACATGTGTCATGCATCCATGGCATGCACAAGTCACAGACACGCAGGTCAGGCACACAGACATGGCTACCATATATGTACCTGCCATCAGCACCCATCCCTCACCCCCACCCATGTCCAGGAACAGAGAGTGGCATGCTCTCATGTCTAAAATCTGCATAGGGCTCCCTATGTGGCATTTAAACACATGCAACAACCATGTGGTTCACACATCACTGGTCGCACATGCATTACCATGATGTCCCTGCACACATACATGCATACATGGCCTATGTCACACATACAGGCAAGTATCAGAGAACCAGCACACCGCAACATGCCCTGTCTCACACAGCAATGCTTGGACACTTACCGCTCAACTCCAGACGGGTCTCCCTCTCAAGGATCGGGCGTGGAGCGCTGGGCGTACGCGTTCCAGGACCCTCATCTGGATGGAACTCATGCGGCCCCGGCCCCCCTCCACGAGGCGCCGGGCCTTCACGAGGGTCCTGGACCTCAAGTCCTCCCAGCGCTTCTTGATCTTCTGGACGTCGTGGGTTGCCACCCCCTCCGCGTTGATGGCAACCACACAGTCGGCCCAGATCCTCTCCCGTCCTTCCTTGCTGGCGCGGGACGATCCAAAGAGGGCATCATACTGCCCCAGGACATGCTCCACCAGGACACCAACTTCGGTGGCAGTGAAGCTGGTGCCCCTCTGCCCCTCTGGCCTGGGGTTGCCACTGGTGCCAGATGTGGAAGTGCCCGACATGGCAACCCCAGAGGCAGGTGTGGGTGGGCAACTGGGTCCTGGGGCTGGGCTGTGGAGCGATGTAATCCCAGTCGGGAGTCTTCAGTTCCAGCAGGGGTGGACACAGCAACTGGACCCCTGCAGATGGCTGATGTGCAGGCACCAAATGGCAGGGCACGGTGGCAGCAGGCAGGCAGGCAGGCAGCAGCAGATGGCACGTGGGAGGCTGCTCGGGGCACTGGGGGGCAGTAATTCGGCCTTCTGGGCAGGAGCGTGGTCTTCCGTGTGTTTTCGCGTGGCCAGCTTGATACGGAGTGATTTGGCACGTGAAAATCCTGCACGTCAGCGTGAAATTCGAGGAAAGGCCCTTAGCGCGTAAGCGCGTCAGCACGCATACGCGATTCTATTGGACCAAAGGCCCTCAGCGCGTAAGCGCGTCTGTGACATGACCCGCACGGGTGTTTCCCACACAGCACATGATGACAGAGCACACGTGGAAAGACTGCACGTCAGAGTGTCATCGCGTGTAATTGGACAGCACGTCAGAGTGTCATCGAGTGTAATTGGACAAAAGTGCGCGTACATGCGATTGGCCTATGTACGTGGATATCAGGGGTGCGCGGGCACTTACACACGCAAGTACGTCAGCGCACCTGTATCCCGGGGTGCGCGGGAATTTCCACACGCTATTGGACTGGGTACTGGATTTCAGGGGTGCGCGGGTCACACGCTCGCCTACAACACGCGCAACGCATAAATTTGCGCGCTAACAAAATAACAAGCTCAGACCCAGGATGAACATACCGTTCCTAGCAGCAGTGGGCGTGGGCTAACAAAGGAGGAGGAGGAGGATAGTCAGGGCCAGAATATTCACACCCAGAACCAGCCTTTTCGGGATGCCTGATGACCAGGTGTATGGGAGGTACAGGTTTCCACCACACATAATACTGGACCTGGTGAGTGAGTGGGAGGATGACCTCACATCACCCACCCTGTGCTCCCAAGCACTCAGCCCCCTGGAGAAGGTCCTCAATGTACTGCACTTCTTAGCCACTGGATCATTTCAGCGGACAAGTGCCATACTGGGTGGGGTATCACAGGCCACCCAGTCACGCTGCCTACACCAGGTCTTGAACATCATCACTGCACGCCCATCAGTCCGCAGGCACATATACCTGCCCAGAACACCTGCAGAAAGGCATGCTGCCGCCCTGGATTTTTACAGTGTGGCACGATTCCCCAAAGTGCTAGGTGCCATCGACTGCACCCATGTGGCTCTACGTCCCCCCAGGGCATCAGAGCACATCTATAGGAACCGCAAGCACTGGCATTCCATCAACGTGCAGGTAGTATGTAATGCCAAGGGAATCATCACATCAGTATATGCCAACTATCCCGGGTCCACCCACGACAGCTTCATTTACCGAATGTCCACCCTAAGCCGGGACCTAGAAGCTGGGCGGCATGGCGATACATGGCTTCTTGGTGAGTATGAATGCCACTGCACATGCATGCATGTCAGATACTGAGCAAGGTCACAACCCCACCAATGATACCAATCACCACCTCCACAGGGGACAGTGCCTACCCTCTCAGCCCCCACATGATGACGCCAATTCGGCACCCCACCACGCCACCCCAGGTAAGATATAACACAGCCCACATTACAACCCGGGGCATAGTGGAGCGCACATTCGGAGTGCTAAAGTCACGCTTTCGCTCCCTTGACCGTTCTGGCGGGCAGCTGTTGTACGCTCCCCCAGTAGTGTGCAGGATCATAGTGGCAGCATGTGTCCTGCACAATGTTGCAACACGCCGGGGCCTGGCCGTGGACATGGTGGTGGCCCCACATCCCCAACCACATGCACAGCCGCTGCGCATGGGAGGGGAAAGGGCACGGGGGGAGGCAGCCCGTACACAGCTAGTGGCTAATTACTTCACATAGAAATCACACCCCTGTGGAGTGCATACTGCCCTGGCACATTCCATCTGACAATCAATGATGACTCAACCTGACACTGATCCTGAATGTCTGGAGAATCAACCGTGAAAACCATATCAGCCTGAGATTGTTCACCTGGAAGTGTTACAATGTGTGCATCCCTACCCACACAGACACCAATGCAGTTTTGTGAAGAAACACATTCAAGCAGCTAAAATGAATACCCACTTGCAAAATGCAACAAGAGGACAGTGCCATGTCAGCCAACCCATCCCCAGCACCGCCACACGACACACCGTGCCATGTCATGCTATTTGCAGGTAAACAAAGTAATCCCCACAACATGACACTAGTGTCACAATGTACAGTGTCCCTAATTGAAACTTGCAACACCTGAAATGCTCACAGTAATGCAGGACCAACAACAAACTTGAGCAGGTACTACCATTAACATGACATCACAAATGTTATAAATTAGTAGTCTCCCCACCTGGAAATGCCTGCACTCCCACCACTACCAACTGTGCAGTGTTGGCGCCATGTAGAGTTGTAGGTGCACTGCTGCCAACATGGACCCCATCTCCAAACTAGAGGGCCTTGTGTAGACATGAGGAAGGGACCTGCAAATTGGGAGGTAGACACAGATGATGAGTTACACATCAATGCAACATGCAGTGTACAACACAACAGCAATATGCACAAGGAATGTATACACAGTATTGACTAGACTACCCACACATGTAGTGGGAGTCCAATGTCACCATGTACGTCAATGTCACTTGGGCACACCCTTTGCAAGCCCATGGAAACGGGAAGCAGGAGGGGTGTGTGTGACACAAACCCAAGCATCTGAACCAAATACATGACAAGCCTGCATGTGCCCAGCCACAATTCAGCGTATGCCCACAGGAACCACGGAAGGCAACAAATGGTCCCAAAAAAATTGGGAAAAAAATAATTAAAAATAAAAATAAAAATTAAAATTAAAATTAAAAAAAATCAAAAATGGCCATTGATGGGCCCGGGGGGGTTGGGGAGGCCACCCAGGAGGTCCGAGGACAGGGTGCACACCAAAACCCACCTGTGTGGATCCTGGGAAAAAAAAAACACCTCCATGGGCTCATGGCCCACACGGCTACCCTATTGTGGGAGTATCACTGCTGTCGCTATTATCACCCTGTGCAGCTGCATCCGGAGGTGGTTGCACTATGGGAGGCAGCCCACGCAAGGCCCTAGTCTGCTCCTCCATGGCTGCAAGCATGCGGGTGTGGTAGGTCTCGTTCTGGAGGATGAGTGTGCGGAGGTCCCCATGCAACAACTCACGGGATGCCCTCATTGCCTGCATCTCAGCTGAGAGCGTACGGGTGAGACGCTCCAGCTGCTGTTCTGTCCTTTGGTGTGTTGAAGCCTCAAGCTCAACAAGAGTCGTCCTGAGGTGAAGGAGCTCCTGCCTCAGGGCTTCCCTGTGGCCCTGGGACTCTATGGAGATGGCCTCCTGCAGAGTCGCCAGTGCCGCCCGCCTGTCCCTGTTGGACGCCAACATGTCCTCCCTGTGTGACTGGCAGATGGAGTCGGTTGCCTGCTGTAGTCACTCCATCAGCCTTTCAGGGGGGACAATGGAAGTGGCCACCCTATCCATGGCCTGAGCCATCATCTCGGATGATGCTGCCTGTTGGGTTGCCATACCGTAAATGGATTGCTCCCATGCGGTATTGCCAGGTGGCGTACGGCCACCACGTCGGCGGGCACCACACCTGTCTGGGGCAAGGCGAACTGCGCCTTGCTGTGCCGGCACTGCCTGAGGCTGCAGGACTGCATTCCCCCTCTGATCTGCTGGCCCAGGAACAGGATCAGATGTCGCGGAGTGTGACCCTGCATCCGTAACCACCAAAGGCGTAGCTGGCAACACTGACATCCCCATTGAGGGTTCTGACCCTGGTGCAGGTGGGTGGGACAGAACAGAATCCCTCCCTGGAACACTCACCTGCGACGGCACGTAGGTCTCATCATCCGAATCAACACCTGAGTACAGCTCGGGGGAGGTGCAGCCAGAGACACCCCTTGAGAGCACGACCTGCAGCACTTGTGGGTTCTCACCCACCACCACACCACGTCCCTCACTGGTGGTTGGTCGGCCCTCGGACCCCTCCTGGGTCTGCACCATCTCCACAACCCCAGCAGTATCAGGTGCGTCTTCCCCTGCAAAGACATAAAAACAAAGAAATGGAAACAGGCATTAGCACCATGGCACACAATGAGGGCTGAGAAGCAAGAGAACCAGTACTTGATTGACACATGTCCCACATGACTAAAACCCTCCCATGCATGCACCCTCACTGCATATGAAGGGCAGGCAAATGGCACACACTGATGACACCAAGATGGAAGAGGAACACATTTTCTGCATGCTGCCTGGCAGTGGCATCACACATTGGCCTGTGATTGCCAGGTGAAACACACATGCCATCACACAGATGGCATGTACCATTGCTATTGAGTGAAGATGGAGAGGAGGGCAGCACCTATTCATTCAGTCCAGTTCCCGCATGTAATAGCTTTTCTAATTCAAACAGGTCAGATTTTTCACCTGGAGCTGCCAGTCCAAAATGGTCCAATTGCACAGGGACATGTGTGAACAAATGATATCCAGGTAACAAAGTCACTCCACTTTACCATAGCCATGTCAGACATGTGACTAGAGGACTGCGAAATGCCTAGTAAAAGTGGTGGAATGCAAACAATCTGACTGAATGAACAGTGAAAAATAAGCAACAATGTTGTGGCAAGGTGACACTTCAAGGGCAACTGGCGTGCAGTTGGGCTAGATGTCTACTGTTGGCAGAACGGATACTGCTATGGCCAAATGCAGCTGCGCAGGATGTATTGCATGAAGCACATGGCTGACCCATACGACTCAGGCGCACACACTCTCACCTGGCACACAAACAGAAGCCCTCACACACACCATGCACATGGATGACACACACATGCATGTGCACTCACCGGACAATGCCTCGTAATCAGGCAGATCTCCCACACCTTGGATCTGTTCCTCCGTGACGTAGGTCCCAGCGACTGACTCATGTGGAGTGAGTTCCATGTCTACTACTGGAGACCCACCTCCAGTCACTAGAGTTGCGGCATGACTTGAGGCCAGCTTACTCTTTGCCCTGCGCTTTAGGTCATTCCAGCGCTTATAGCAATCATTGGCTGTGCGCCTCACGATTCCAAGGGCACTTACGATGTCCGCAACGGTCTGCCAGTGTGCCTGGCGTTGTGCAGGTGTGGTCTTGGATCCTGCAACAATGACCATCTCGTTATCATGTGCAGACACATACTCGACAAGTGCATTCAGTTCGTCATCCGTGAAGCTGGGCTTCCTCGACGGGCCGGACTGTGTAGCCGTGTCTGGGGCATCAGCCTGTGCCGGACGAGCACTCTTCCTCTTCCGCTTGGAAGGTGGTGGTGATCCTGAGTGTCCTGCGCCGCTCTGGACACTAGGGGCAGGAGCCCTGGTGGACTCTGTATCAGGAGTGTGGGATTGCATACTCAGCATGGGGGTTGGTGCAGGCATTGGCTCAAGTGTAATGGTGTCAGGGGGAATGTCAGCAGGATGGACTAGGACCGACACTGTCCTGGCTGGGTGTGTGAGAGCTGGGGTGGATGGAGCCGCAGCTGCCCCTGCAGCCTCTCCGCCCTGCCTACTTGGGGCAGCAGATGACCTTGCTGTCCCAGATGCACGTGGCATGATGACATCAACGTGCACCAGCGCACGTGTCATAGGCCTGCTGACCTGGAAGTCAGCCATGGAGTCAGCCAGGTCTGGTGCCACAATGGGCTGGTCCAACAAGGGCTGAGCATGGATGGTGTCAGCCACATCAGCCTCAACGGGAGGGGGGGGGATTATGGGTGCCCTTGACTGGTCCTCCACACATGGGGGGACAGGCTCACCCTGCAAGTAACGACCACGTCCCCTACCGGATCCACCACGGCCACCACTTGTGGCTCTTCCACCTTTGCCACCCTTACGGAATCCTCGCCTCCCAGCCATGGCACTGATGTTAATGTGCGTATGGGAGTGGCTGTAAACTATTGTCCTGGGCAATTGGGAGTCAAAGGGGTTGGGTACCAGATGGTAATTGTACCCTAGTGCTCTTGCAAGGCTGAATGTAACCCCTGGGGAAAGATGACGGGTCACGCTACGCACAGGAGCCCCAAAAAAGGGAGATGACGTGCACGCAACCCCTCCTAGACCACGTGTGCAGAAATAAAAACCTGCACTACGCTGTGGCACCCAGTAACACAAGAATGAACGTATGCGTGTCACACGCAGCCTAGAATGACCTCTGAAGGGGTAGGCTACACACGGGGCAAGCACAGATGTTAGATTCGTGCGTGACTCACAGTCTGCCAGGTAAAAGAGCGTGAAAAAGGAGCGCGTTTGGTTGGCAACACCCCCGCCAAAAGAAGATTTGTACGCTGTCTGAGGAGACAGGACAACAGTAGAAGGGAACACTGTTTGAGGGAACAGGCCCAGGTAAACCAGTAAAAGCGAAAGAAGAGAAAAAGCTGTTAGAGGTAACAGGGAATACGAACTTGAAACGCTGTGAAGTAAATCGCGTGTGAAACGACAAGAAGTACAGAATTCACCCACTCGCTCTCCACGAAAAGCACGTACAAGGAAAAGGTGTTCTACACGTACCTTTTATACAGGCCCACACGTCCAGCGTCACTTACGCGGCGTGTACGCGCTAGGGCCATTTCCACCAATTACACGCTTTGTCACTTCTGCGTGTAGGGCCATTTCCACCAATTACACGCTTTGTCACTTCTGCGTGTAGGGCCATTTCCACCAATTACACGCTTTGTCACTGCCGCGTGTACGCGCTAGGCCCATTCCCACCAATTACACGCTTTGACACTCGGACGTGTCTTTCATTTTTTTCACACGCAACATTTTCAAACGTGTGCCCAATTCAACGTGCACGTGACTTCATAGACGCGCATACGCTGGCGACGCGTTTACGTGCTAAGGGCCTTTCCTCGAATTACACGCAGACGTGTTGGATTTTTCACGTGCAAAATCACTCCGTATCAAGCACACGGAAGACCACGCTCCTGCCCAGAAGGCCGAACTACTGCCCCCCAGAGCCCCGAGCACGCTCCCACCTGCCATCTGCTGCTGCCTGACTGCCTGCTGCCCACGTGCACTGCCATTTGCTGCCTGCACATCAGCCAGGGGTGCTGTTGCTGTGACCACCCCTGCTGGAACCGAAGACTCCCGACTGGGATTCCATCGCTCCACAGCCCAGCCCCAGGACCCAGTTGCCCACCCACTCCTGCCTCTGGGGTTATCATGTCGGGGCAAACACCATCTGTGACCACTGACAACCCCCGGCCAGAGAGGCAGAGGGGCACCAGCTTCAGTGCCACCGAAGTTGGTGTCCTGGTGGAGCAAGTCCTGGGGCAGTATGATGCCCTCTTCGGAAGTTCCCGCGCCGACAAGGAAGGACGGACTCGGATCTGGACTGACATCGTGACTGCCATCAACGCGGAGGGGGTGGCAGTCCGCAACTTACAACATGTCAGGAAGCACTGGGAGGACTTCAGGTCCAGGACCCTGAACAAGGCCCGGCGCCTCTTGAAGGCAGCGGATGCCAAGGGGTGCCGGGGCCACTTGTGGGAAGAACAGATGAGGGTCCTGGAACGCATATCCCCAGCGCTCCACGTCCAGGTCCTAGAGAAGCAGACCTGTCTGGAGTCGAGCGGTGAGTGTACATGCATCCTGATTGTGAGCAGTGCGTGTGGTGATTATTCGGCAGTGTGCAGGTTGCACATCTGTTTGTATGGGGTCGAGTATGGGTGGGGGTGTACAGGGCCGTGGGGCTGACACATGCGAGGGCTGTAATGTGTGAGACATGGATGGTGCTTGTGTGTGTAGGCTTGCATGCCAAATGCAGTTGTGTGGGCACACATGTTTGGATGAATGTGTATGTAAGTAGACATGTCCGTGATGTCACGCATGTATGTTGTTTTCGGCTGCATGTATGTGCACTGTGTACATGTGCATGTGTGTGTATTTGACAAGGGTGCAACAGTGATGCAACATGGATGCATGTGACAGCGGTATGTGGAAGCCTGATTGGCAGATGTGACATGGATGCCCGTCTGAACAGTGCAACACTTGGCAGAGGTGTACACATGCATGCAAGTGTGGTGGTGTGTGTACATGTGTGGTGCACTTCCTGTGTTGCATGTGATGTCTGGCTCACCTTTGGCTGCTCATGCTGTTGTATGTGTAGGGATGTTGGTGGCAGTTGCGATATGGCTGTGGTATGGCTCATGTGTGCGAGTTGTAATGACATGTGTGTTGGGGATTGTGATGACATGTCTGAGGTTTGCCAATGCCACTCATGTGCAACTGTCATGTGTGTATGTGTCCATTGTACAGTGCCCTGATGCCTGTGTTTTGTTTCTCCCTGTCTGCAGCGTCAACTGATGAAGAGGGCGGAGAAGGTGCTGTGGAGCACAGCGGCGGGGATCCCACCGCCAGCCGGAGACGCAAGGCCCAGCTCCCCTCCCGTGTTGTCATCTCGTCGGGGAGTGAGGAGTCCGGTGCCACGTCCCAGGCCGCAGCTGCCGGGGGGAGGTCCAAGAGGCGGAGGTTGGAGTTGGACTCCTCGGCAGCAGAAGGGGCAGCTGGGACCCCACAGGGCCCAACAGGGGAAGATGGCACGGAGTCATCCAGGTTGGTGGGGGGTTTGGTGGAGGAGGAGGCCGTGCAAGCACCAGAGACGGGGTCTGGAGGTGGGGATCCCACTGGTGCTAGTGGTGCAGTGCAGGACCAGGGACAGGAGGCAGCACGGACGTCCAGCAGGGGTGGCCACATCAACAACTGCACCCCAGCCGGCGGAGGATGTGCAGGCAGCAGGAGGCAGTGCACGGGCAGAGGCAGAGCAGCAGCAGCAATGTGGTGGGGGCCATGAAGGCTCGGGGCCTTCAACATCGGAGGGGCAGGCATCGGCCGGAGGGCAGGAGGACCCAGGACAGAGAGTGTCTTCCGTGTGGCAGCGGTTGGGCCACGCCATAGGTGCGGAGCGGCGGCGGGCGGAAGAGGCGCGGCTCACAATGGTCAGGGCGGAGAACTCCATGCGGAGAGCCATGAGGCGGGCCGAGTGCCTCGAGGCAATCCGCAGGGGGTTGGAGGAGGACACGGCGTCGTCCCTGCGGACCCTCGGGGCCATGGAACAGGACCGCCTCCGGGACATCGAACAGGAGTTCAATGATGCCCTGGCCCGGAACACCACAGAGTGAGCCGCTGGACTTGCCCGCCGCCTTTGTATATAGTTCTTTAGTATTAGGTTTCCTTTGTTTGTTCTTATGATTTGGAGTCGACGGACACTGCTCCACTTTTTGTATATAGTTGCATTTTAGTTAGGGTTTTTTGTAGGTTTCCTTTGTTCAGTTGGGCTCATGGACCCTTGGATGTTTTGTATATAGTTCTTCATTGGATTGATTTTATTTTTCATTTGACTTTGGACGACATTTTTTTGGATTAGGATTTGGTGTTTTTATTTTTTTAAACGGACATGCAGCTTATCTTTTTTTCATTCCCATTGTAGTTTGTTTCATTTCTTTTGCATTCTTTCTTTTTTTTAATACAATTTTGTTTTCATACTTCACTGTGTGGTATCATCTCATTGGTTTCATGCATGTCATGTTGGGTGTTTTCCTATTCAATTGCAACCATTGTGTGTGATGGACATGGGTTCATTAGCTTTATGAACATTGGGGGTGTAACATGTAATTTCCATTTCCATGTGGGTGAATGGGTTACTTGGTAGGGCTTTTTGGCTGTGGAGGCTGACCATAACGCACATGATTGGGGATTGTGAGGACCTGGTGGAGGCTGCCCATGGTGGCGGGGGGGGTGGGGGTGGTGGGAGACATGGGTGGGGGCCTGGTGGAGGGTGCCCCTGGATGCTGGGGGGTGGGGGTGATAGGGGCCATGAGTGGGGGCCTGGTGGAGGGTGCCCCACACTGCTGGGAGGGTGGGGGTGGTGGGAGACATGAGTGGGGGCCTGGTGGGGGATGGCCATGGTGGCTGGGGGGTGGGGGTGGGTGGGAGACATGAGTGGAGGCCTGGTGGAGGGTGCCCATGGTGGCTGGGGGATGGGGGTGGTGGGAGACATGAGTGGGGGCCTGGTGGAGGCTGCCCCTGCACTGCTGGGGGGTGGGGGTGGTGGGAGACATGGGTGGGGGCCTGGTGGAGGGTGCCCCTGGATGCTGGGGGGTGGGGGTGATAGGGGCCATGAGTGGGGGCCTGGTGGAGGGTGCCCCACACTGCTTGGGGGGTGGGGGTGGTGGGAGACATGAGTGGGGGCCTGGTGGGGGATGGCCATGGTGGCTGGGGGGTGGGGGTGGGTGTGAGACATGAGTGGAGGCCTGGTGGAGGGTGCCCATGGTGGCTGGGGGATGGGGGTGGTGGGAGACATGAGTGGGGGCCTGGTGGAGGCTGCCCCTGCACTGCTGGGGGGTGGGGGTGGTGGGAGACATGGGTGGGGGCCTGGTGGAGGGTGCCCCTGGATGCTGGGGGGTGGGGGTGATAGGGGCCATGAGTGGGGGCCTGGTGGAGGGTGCCCCACACTGCTGGGGGGTGGGGGTGGGGGTGGTGGGAGACATGAGTGAGGGCCTGGTGGAGGCTGCCCCTGCACTGCTGGGGGGTGGGGGTGGTGGGAGACATGAGTGGGGGCCTGGTGGAGGCTGCCCCTGCACTGCTGGGGGTTGGGGGTGGGGGGAGACATGGGTAGGGGCCTGGTGGAGGCTGCACCTGCACTGCTGGGGGGTGGGGGTGGTGGGAGACATGGGTGGGGGCCTGGTGGAGGCTGCACCTGCACTGCTGGGGTGTGTGGGTGGTGGGAGACATGGGTGGGGGCCTGGTGGAGGCTGCCCCTGCACTGCTGGGGGGTGGGGGTGGTGGGAGACATGGGTGGGGGCCTGGTGGAGGGTGCCCCGCACTGCTGGGGGGTGGGGGTGGTGGGAGACATGAGTGGGGGCCTGGTGGAGGGTGCCCCTGGATGGTGGGGGGTGGGGGTGATAGGGGCCATGAGTGGGGGCCTGGTGGAGGCTGCCCCTGCACTGCTGGGGGGTGGGGGTGGTGGGAGACATGGGTGGGGGCCTGGTGGAGGGTGCCTCGCACTGCTGGGGGGTGGGGGTGGTGGGAGACATGAGTGGGGGCCTGGTGGAGGGTGCCCCTGGATGCTGGGGGTGGGGGTGATAGAGGCCATGAGTGGGGGCCTGGTGGAGGGTGCCCCACACTGCTGGGGGGTTGGGGTGGTGGGAGACATGAGTGGGGGCCTGGTGGGGGATGGCCATGGTGGCTGGGGGGTGGGGGTGGGTGGGAGACATGAGTGGAGGCCTGGTGGAGGGTGCCCATGGTGGCTGGGGGATGGGGGTGGTGGGAGACATGAGTGGGGGCCTGGTGGAGGCTGCCCCTGCACTGCTGGGGGGTGGGGGTGGTGGGAGACATGGGTGGGGGCCTGGTGGAGGGTGCCCCTGGATGCTGGGGGGTGGGGGTGATAGGGGCCATGAGTGGGGGCCTGGTGGAGGGTGCCCCACACTGCTGGGGGGTGGGGGTAGTGGGAGACATGAGTGGGGGCCTGGTGGAGGCTGCCCCTGCACTGCTGGGGGGTGGGGGTGGTGGGAGACATGGGTGGGGGCCTGGTGGAGGCTGCCCCTGCACTGCTGGGGGGTGGGGGTGGTGGGAGACATGGGTGGGGGCCTGGTGGAGGCTGCCCCTGCACTGCAGGGGGGTGGGGGTGGTGGGAGACATGGGTGGGGGCCTGGTGGAGGGTGCCCCGCACTGCTGGGGGGTGGGGGTGGTGGGAGACATGAGTGGGGGCCTGGTGGAGGGTGCCCCTGGATGCTGGGGGGTGGGGGTGATAGGGGCCATGAGTGGGGGCCTGGAGGAGGGTGCCCCACACTGCTGGGGGGGTGGGGGTGGTGGGAGACATGAGTGGGGGCCTGGTGGGGGATGGCCATGGTGGCTGGGGGGTGGGGGTGGGTGGGAGACATGAGTGGAGGCCTGGTGGAGGGTGCCCATGGTGGCTGGGGGATGGGGGTGGTGGGAGACATGAGTGGGGGCCTGGTGGAGGCTGCCCCTGCACTGCTGGGGGGTGGGGGTGGTGGGAGACATGGGTGGGGGCCTGGTGGAGGTTGCCCCTGGGTGCTGGGGGGTGGGGGTGATAGTGGCCATGAGTGGGGGCCTGGTGGAGGGTGCCCCACACTGCTGGGGGGTGGGGGTGGTGGGAGACATGAGTGGGGGCCTGGTGGAGGCTGCCCCTGCACTGCTGGGGGGTGGGGGTGGTGGGAGACATGGGTGGGGGCCTGGTGGAGGCCGCCCCTGCACTGCTGGGAGGGTGGGGGTGGTGGGAGACATGGGTGGGGGCCTGGTGGAGGCTGCCCCTGCACTGCTGGGGGGTGGGGGTGGTGGGAGACATGGGTGGGGGCCTGGTGGAGGGTGCCCCGCACTGCTGGGGGGTGGGGGTGGTGGGAGACATGAGTGGGGGCCTGGTGGAGGGTGCCCCTGGATGCTGGGGGGTGGGGGTGATAGGGGCCATGAGTGGGGGCCTGGTGGAGGGTGCCCCACACTGCTGGGGGGGTGGGGGTGGTGGGAGACATGAGTGGGGGCCTGGTGGGGGATGGCCATGGTGGCTGGGGGGTGGGGGTGGGTGGGAGACATGAGTGGAGGCCTGGTGGAGGGTGCCCATGGTGGCTGGGGGATGGGGGTGGTGGGAGACATGAGTGGGGGCCTGGTGGAGGCTGCCCCTGCACTGCTGGGGGGTGGGGGTGGTGGGAGACATGGGTGGGGGCCTGGTGGAGGGTGCCCCTGGATGCTGGGGGGTGGGGGTGGTGGGAGACATGGGTGGGGGCCTGGTGGAGGCTGCCCCTGCACTGCTGGGGGGTGGGGGTGGTGGGAGACATGGGTGGGGGCCTGGTGGAGGGTGCCCCGCACTGCTGGGGGGTGGGGGTGGTTGGAGACATGAGTGGGGGCCTGGTGGAGGGTGCCCCTGGATGCTGGGGGGTGAGGGTGATAGGGGCCATGAGTGGGGGCCTGGTGGAGGCTGCCCCTGCACTGCTGGGGGGTGGGGGTGGTGGGAGACATGGGTGGGGGCCTGGTGGAGGGTGCCCCGCACTGCTGGGGGGTGGGGGTGGTGGGAGACATGAGTGGGGGCCTGGTGGAGGGTGCCCCTCACTGCTGGGGGGTGGGGGTGGTGGGAGACATGAGTGGGGGCCTGGTGTAGGCTGCCCCTGCACTGCTGGGGGGTGGGGGTGGTGGGAGACATGAGTGGGGGCCTGGTGGAGGCTGCCCCTGCACTGCTGGGGGGTGGGGGTGGTGGGAGACATGGGTGGGGGCCTGGTGGAGGCTGCACCTGCACTGCTGGGGGGTGGGGGTGGTGGGAGACATGGGTGGGGGCCTGGTGGAGGGTGCCCTGCACTGCTGGGGGGTGGGGGTGGTGGGAGACATGAGTGGGGGCCTGGTGGAGGGTGCCCCTGGATGCTGGGGGGTGGGGGTGATAGGGGCCATGAGTGGGGGCCTGGTGGAGGCTGCCCCTGCACTGCTGGGGGGTGGGGGTGGTGGGAGACATGGGTGGGGGCCTGGTGGAGGGTGCCCCGCACTGCTGGGGGGTGGGGGTGGTGGGAGACATGAGTGGGGGCCTGGTGGAGGGTGCCCCTCACTGCTGGGGGGTGGGGGTGGTGGGAGACATGAGTGGGGGCCTGGTGGAGGCTGCCCCTGCACTGCTGGGGGGTGGGGGTGGTGGGAGACATGAGTGGGGGCCTGGTGGAGGCTGCCCCTGCACTGCTGGGGGGTGGGGGTGGTGGGAGACATGGGTGGGGGCCTGGTGGAGGCTGCACCTGCACTGCTGGGGTGTGTGGGTGGTGGGAGACATGGGTGGGGGCCTGGTGGAGGCTGCCCCTGCACTGCTGGGGGGTGGGGGTGGTGGGAGACATGGGTGGGGGCCTGGTGGAGGGTGCCCCGCACTGCTGGGGGGTGGGGGTGGTGGGAGACATGAGTGGGGGCCTGGTGGAGGGTGCCCCTGGATGGTGGGGGGTGGGGGTGATAGGGGCCATGAGTGGGGGCCTGGTGGAGGCTGCCCCTGCACTGCTGGGGGGTGGGGGTGGTGGGAGACATGGGTGGGGGCCTGGTGGAGGGTGCCCCGCACTGCTGGGGGGTGGGGTGGTGGGAGACATGAGTGGGGGCCTGGTGGAGGGTGCCCCTGGATGCTGGGGGGTGGGGGTGATAGGGGCCATCAGTGGGGGCCTGGTGGAGGGTGCCCCACACTGCTGGTGGGTGGGGGTGGTGGGAGACATGAGTGGGGGCCTGGTGGGGGATGGCCATGGTGGCTGGGGGGTGGGGGTGGGTGGGAGACATGAGTGGAGGCCTGGTGGAGGGTGCCCATGGTGGCTGGGGGATGGGGGTGGTGGGAGACATGAGTGGGGGCCTGGTGGAGGCTGCCCCTGCACTGCTGGGGGGTGGGGGTGGTGGGAGACATGGGTGGGGGCCTGGTGGAGGGTGCCCCTGGATGCTGGGGGGTGGGGGTGATAGGGGCCATGAGTGGGGGCCTGGTGGAGGGTGCCCCACACTGCTGGGGGGTGGGGGTGGTGGGAGACATGAGTGGGGGCCTGGTGGAGGCTGCCCCTGCACTGCTGGGGGGTGGGGGTGGTGGGAGACATGGGTGGGGGCCTGGTGGAGGCTGCCCCTGCACTGCTGGGGGGTGGGGGTGGTGGGAGACATGGGTGGGGGCCTGGTGGAGGCTGCCCCTGCACTGCTGGGGGGTGGGGGTGGTGGGAGACATGGGTGGGGGCCTGGTGGAGGGTGCCCCGCACTGCTGGGGGGTGGGGGTGGTGGGAGACATGAGTGGGGGCCTGGTGGAGGTTGCCCCTGGATGCTGGGGGGTGGGGGTGATAGGGGCCATGAGTGGGGGCCTGGTGGAGGGTGCCCCACACTGCTGGGGGGGTGGGGGTGGTGGGAGACATGAGTGGGGGCCTGGTGGCGGATGGCCATGGGGGGTGGGGGTGGGTGGGAGACATGAGTGGAGGCCTGGTGGAGGGTGCCCATGGTGGCTGGGGGATGGGGGTGGTGGGAGACATGAGTGGGGGCCTGGTGGAGGCTGCCCCTGCACTGCTGGGGGGGTGGGGGTGGTGGGAGACATGAGTGGGGGCCTGGTGGGGGATGGCCATGGTGGCTGGGGGGTGGGGGTGGGTGGGAGACATGAGTGGAGGCCTGGTCGAGGGTGCCTATGGTGGCTGGGGGTGGTGGGAGACATGAGTGGGGGCCTGGTGGAGGGTGCCCCACACTGCTGGGGGGTGGGGGTGGTGGGAGACATGAGTGGGGGCCTGGTGGGGGCTGCCCATGGTGGCTGGGGGGTGGGGGTGCTGGGAGACATGAGTGGGGGCCTGGTGGAGGGTGCCCCTGCACTGCTGGGGGGTGGGGGTGGTGGGAGACATGGGTGGGGGCCTGGTGGAGGCTGCCCCTGCACTGCTGGGGGGTGGGGGTGGTGGGAGACATGAGTGGGGGCCTGGTGGAGGGTGCCCCTGCACTGCTGGGGGGTGGAGGTGCTGGGAGACATGGGTGGGGGCCTGGTGGAGGCTGCCCCTGCACTGCTGGGGGGTGGGGGTGGTGGGAGACATGAGTGGGGGCCTGGTGGAGGGTGCCCATGGTGGCTGGGGGATGGGGGTGGTGGGAGACATGAGTGGGGGCCTGGTGGAGGGTGCCCCACACTGCTGGGGGGTGGGGGTGGTGGGAAACATGAGTGGGGGCCTGGTGGAGGGTGCCCCACACTGCTGGGGGGGTGGGGGTGGTGGGAGACATGAGTGGGGGCCTGGTGGGGGATGCCCATGGTGGCTGGGGGGTGGGGGTGGTGGGAGACATGAGTGGGGGCCTGGTGGGGGATGCCCATGGTGGCTGGGGGGTGGGGGTGCTGGGAGACATGAGTGGGGGCCTGGTGGAGGCTGCCCCTGCACTGCTGGGGGATGGGGGTGGTGGGAGACATGCATTGTTGATCAGTAGTGCAAGGTGACATGTGGGTTGGCTGGGGGGCATGCCCATGGTGGATGGGCTGCCTGCGGGACATGAGCAGGGGTGCAGGGTAGTC
The DNA here is from genome assembly GCF_040938575.1 of Ambystoma mexicanum. Classification (NCBI taxonomy): domain Eukaryota; kingdom Metazoa; phylum Chordata; class Amphibia; order Caudata; family Ambystomatidae; genus Ambystoma; species Ambystoma mexicanum. The sequence continues at coordinate 1,002,221,049 of NC_090928.1, forward strand.
CCCCGTGGTGTGGGCTGCCTGCAGGGGCCGTGGGGGTTGTCGAGCGTACACCTGGGAGGACCCACACGGCCAATTCACGTGTAGTACTCCCCAGAACCCCTGAAATACACGTACCCTGATGAAATCGCGTGTGGAACTTCCCGCGCACCCCTGAAATACACGTACCCTGCTTGCACGGGGCCAATTGCGTGTGGAACTTCCCGCGCACCCCTGAAATACACGTACCCTGCTCGCACTGGGCCAATCGCGTGTGGAACTTCCTGCGCACCCCTGAAATACACGTACCCTGATGAAATCGCGTGTGGAACTTCCCACGCACCCCTGTAATACACGTAGCCTGCTCGCACTGGGCCAATCGCGTGTGGGACTTCCCGCGCACCCCTGAAATACACGTACCCTGATGGAATCGCGTGTGGAACTTCACGCGCACCGCTGAAATACACGTACCCTGCTGAAATCGCGTGTGGAACTTCCCGCGCACCCATGGAATACACGTACCCTGCTCGCACTGGGCCAATCGCGTGTGGAACTTCCCGCGCACCCCTGAAATACACGTACCCTGCTGAAATCGCGTGTGGAACTTCCCGCGCACCCCTGGAATACACGTACCCTGCTCGCACGGGGCCAATCGCGTGTTGAACTTCCCGCGCACCCCTGAAATACACGTACCCTGCTGTAATCGCGTGTGGAACTTCCCACGCACCCCTGTAATACACGTACCCTGCGGATTTTGGTGTGGAACTTCCCGCGCACCCCTGATGCACACGTACACAGGACAATCGCGTGTGGAACTTCCCGCGAACCACTGAAATACACGTTCCCCGCTTGGCGTTTGCTGTTTGCCAGCCCGGTGAACTGGTCCAGGGTTAGCGCAGCCCTTTGCGATTATTTGGGGATTTTGAAGGCTTTTCCTTGCGCGAGGGCGTTCTTGGGGGCGTAACTGGCACTGCTGCAGGGTCGCTGCGCCACGCTGCGCCACGGCTGGTTTTGGATGCGAAAATCCATGAATGCGCTGTGCGCAGAAATCGATTTTAGCCCACGCGGCTGCCGCAGACAATCGCACGCGGACACTCTGCGCCAGCCGCTTGCGACACTTTTCTGCGAAATTCTATGAATTACCCTGTTAATTTTTGGAATGCCTATTTAGGGATGATCGGGGAAGTCCCCTGAAAAGGCAACAAGTGCTGTCCCTGCATTTTGAAATACTTAGCTATAGATTAATTTCCACTAAAAATATAGCACAAGTGGAGTTTATTTTTGAGAACTGTGTTGATATTGTTAAATTATGTTTTCATTCCAGGATGGCGAGAAATGCAATATCTTCGAAAGCTACCGGATTGTTGTAAATAGGATATGACGTATTTGAGTCTCTAGGCCAGAAACTGGGCCCAGAGCTTCACATTTACTGTGGTCTAGTCCAGATGGGCAGGGAAGCAAATATCTCGGCACCTCTTATAGTACAAGTAAATCCAGGAATGACAGTCGACGGGTGGTAGTAAATCCATCAGTGCTCCCATCTTCTAAGAAAGTGCAGTATATCTGGGTCCCCATCCTAAATGTGCTGCATAGGGATGTAACAAAAATGGACCTGGTCCAATGACATAATGTATTGCTTCTGGTCTCCTGGAATTCAAGGGGTTATTTTCATTTATATTATCAGCACAAGTTATTTGTTAGGTTCTCCATTATATGTCTGCAAGAATCTTGGCTTTTGGACCCACCAATAATAGATGGTTGTGAGATTTGCTTTCAATCGGTTTGCCAGGGTGAAGGGGGTAGACCATATGATGGCTTAAACTGTGCGCTTAAAGTGGTCTCGGTATCACTATGCAGAAGATGAACACAGGCAGGAAGGATATTTCAATTGTTACGTTACAGTGGTGGGAGGCCTCTAGCAATTTACTAATATGCTTACTGTTGAATGTTTATTTTATTCCTAAATCTTTTGATTTGGCAACGTTTTTAAATAATATACCTGAATTTTTATTGCATGATATTCCAGATGACGGTGCCTCTATTTTAATTTTAGGTCATTTTAATAGTGAATGTATTGATGCAATGTATTACCATTTGGGAGAGCGTCTCCATGCTTCGGTGATCTCTCGGGATCGTGGTATGTAAAATGAGATCTGTGATGGATGCATGGGATATTTTACTGCTGAATGGCAACATTGTTGGTGATTGACCGCACATTAGACGTGGCATGGATCCTCTTCAAAATCCACTTTAGATCCTATTTTTGTTTCTGAAAATTTGAATTTGCTGTGCTCTCATCTTAATGTTCTGAATTGTTCATTTAGTGATCACAGTTTGCTAGTCTTACCTGTAGGAGTGCCATCTCTATTGGTCTGTGAGAAGAGGATGTTCTCCTAAGAAGAGATAAGAAAAAGAGTTTGCTCTGTTCTTTGGAGTCCTGCGATTACTGATTGCTTTCATTTGTCTATAGTAAAATGCTGTTGTAGGGAGAATTCGGTACTGTTTGATCCCAATGTGTATGCACCATCACTACAGACAATACTTAGAGTGTTAACCATGTGAAAAAGTTGAATGTTGTTAATAAGTCTCATACTCAGTCATATGAGGAATTGGTGCATACAAAAAAGAAGAAATTATGGAAGAATATAAGGAAAGCGAGTCAGTTAGGTGGCTTGTCAAAGGGATTGGTTTGTAAATTAAAAAAGGGATATACAAGTTGGTTGCATTCACATAGGTATATGATGGGCCTAAGGGAGGCAGAGAAAATGTTGCAGTGTTTGGAAGGTCGGGATGTTAGCTCCTGCTGAGCATTGAACACGTTTCCTTTTAGTGCAATAATCGTTTCAGGCGCAACCAATTTCAGCTGCAGTATGGGAAGAGCATTTTCTGACTTTGTTTACAAGTATTGTGAAGGAGATGACTATTACCAACTTAAACGTATCATGGGTCGATTGTATATCTGTGGATTTAGAGAGCATTTATGGTGCCACTTTAAAATGAAAATCTTCCAATGCCCCTGGGCCCAACGGTCTGTCCAATGTTACATTAAAATTGAATCTACTGCTATTGGCCACGGTACTGGTGAGATTGTTTGAGAATATTCTTATCAGACAGGTGATCCCACACTCCTGGACAGGTTCAGTGATTATCCTAATTTACAAGCACAGTCATCGTTATCGGCCAATCTCGTTGTTGTATTCATCAAACAAAATGTTTGCAGCCATAATTCCTAGGGAATAGTGCTGGCTGTTTAGATTTATTCAAAGTAGGGTTTAATAAATGAGTCGGGACATCCCTGAATTGTTTGGTGCTTCAATTGCTGACCAATTAAGTTAAGCTGACAAAAAAGTCTATTTATGTGGTCTTTGTAGATATAACACTGGCTTTTGATTGTGTAATTAGATCTAAATTGAGGCAACTATTGTTAGCACTGGGGATTCCCCCCTCTTTAGTTAGTATTCTTGATACGCTGCATGAAGATACAAATTTAGGGTGAGATTAGACCAGCAGGGTTCCTTTTCAAGATGGATCAATATAGCTTGAGGAAAGGGTGCATTTTAGCCCCTTTTTATTTTATACGTACATTATTATTTTTTTTAAATTTTATTTTTGTTTTAATTGTATAACAATGTTTACAAAAAAGAAGAAAGAAAGTCCTTATGACCTTGAATTCATATCGTAACTTAGTTCCTTTACTTGGCTTGACCTCAGTCCCGACTCTCAAATGAAGAAGAAGAGACTTTGACGTGATGTAATTTTTGTGTATCTTTGGTGGTTGGACTTCCCTTCGCTTGCTCGATCTATTACAAGTGCAGAGCTTTGAAGAACAAAGTCAATCCGATGACAAAGCGCCTGTTATTACCACCGGACAGCATTGCCCATAGATCTTCCATGTCTAAGGTGGAGTAGTTCTTCAGTGGGTCTGCAAGGAATCGATGTCTTTCTGTCACCAGACCTGCGCATTCGAGAATCAAATGTTTCGTGGTTTCTATTTTGTTCTCAGTTTTGCAGAAGCGACAGATATTCGTTTCAACTTGCTTGCGTATGGCCAGGATTTCATTTGTTTTCAGTTGGTTTAATTTAAACCGCAGGAACAGTCGTCTTAGCCTCTTATCAGGGAATTTCTGAAGATAGCCTCGTACCGCGTCTAGCTTCATTGGAACGCTTGGAATATTTGCTGTCAGAGAATAAGTATTAGCTACTTCTTGAGTGTTAATCCAGTCCGCTTCAAGCATTTTTTTTCGATACTTTGTTGGGATTTTGGATCAGTGTCTCCATGTTGAGGTCCAGTTCTTTTAGGATGGTCAGGTTTCGTTCTTCCCAGATGGAGAGCATACAATTGTCACTGTTCTGGATTTCCTTTCTGATGAGGTCCAGAACTTTTGCTTCAGATGCGTTAATTACTTTCCGATACAACATAAGACTTTCTCTCATTTTTGTTACTAAGAGAGATGGTAGACACAGTTCTCTTCTTATTAAGGCGATAGGAATGGAGTTCGCCAGACCTAGGACTGACCGCCAGAAATAGCTTTCATATTTCTCCCAGATAAAGTCCGGGGCCAATGGCATTGCGTCCATGCCATAAATCAAGGCCGGAACCACCTTGGCCTTGAAGAATCTCAGCGTTGGAATGATCGAGAAGCGACTGTACTTTCTATCCGCAGCCTTGGCTTGCGCGTTAGGCTCTTCAGTTTTGACCATAGTGCTTCTTGCATAGTTTTTTCCTCTTTGTCATTACTTATCATGATTCCCAGATATTTGAATGCTTGTACTGTTTCCAGGTTTTGCCCCTCACTGTACCATGTAAATTTTTGTTTTTTCTTTGCAGACTTTATACGTACTTTAGTGATTTGGGGCATGCCCTGGAGGAAGTGCTGGCTTACCCACCGAAATTGAGTAGGATTCACCTACGCTATTTGGTTTATGCAGATGACATTGGCCCTCATTAGGACCTTGGCGGAGATCCATGGTGCTATTAGCACCATGGTCCATGGCGCTAAGCTGCCAACTCCGCCATGGGGGTTGGCGGACTTACCGCCCCATTCCGACCTTGGCGGGGCGGTAAGTCCCCAATCCCCATTTACCCTTCCCCATTCCCATTTTTTCCCCATAGGGTATAATGGGAGTGGGGAAGGCGTTAATTACGCCACCGTAAATTACGGTGGCGTAATTAACAACAAGGTCCCTTAACGCCATGGATTTTAACGCCTGCCAAAAGCAGGCGTTAAAATCACCATGGCGCTAAGGGAACTCGTACTCAGGCGGAAAGGGGCGCCATGGTTTACGCCGGCGTAAACCCCTTTCCGCCAGGGTCCTAATGAGGGCCATTGTATTTTATGCAATTTCACCCCACTAGGATTGCAAAGATCACCTACGGCTTTGAATGTTTGTTTGACAGATTTGGGTTTGAGGCTGAATTTGAATAAATCCTAAATCTTGATTATTAAGCAATCTGGGAGAAGCTTAAGAAGGCTGAACTTCAAAGGGCCAATTTATAATATTAAACTTGAGAGAGTTAATCTCTTTAGGTACTTAGGAATTACTTTTTACTCCTCTAAGGTGAACTAGGTAATCAATAGTGCTGCTAGGGCTGCATTTTCGTCTGCACCAGTTCAACTTAATCAGTTTGACAAAAAAATTACCTGGTTTTCACTTATTCCAGTATTACGACTTTACCATCAAAAATTGGTTTCAAAACTGTTAAATGGATCGGAATTGTTGGCCTTGAATTTACTATGGACCAAACTGGAAGCATTTCTAATGGAAGAACATTTTAGCCTTATGTCCATGTGTTCCAATAGCGGATATTAGGCACAAATTTGATTTGCTCTAGGTACATTCTGCATGGTGGTTTTTACAATTGTATGGTACGGTCTTGGTATCTCCTTTTGGGAGTTTATTTGTTATGCTTCAGGAGGAATTGTTATGTAAGTCATGTAAAGTGTTACTACAATGGCAGGCTAACTGTGCCACTCTTTAAAGTGGAATAGGACCATTGGATGAGGAACTTTGCCTTTTCCCTTGGGCAGAAAAAAGAAACGGTTTTGAAGAAGATTGGATTTCGAACAGATAATTATTAATGCAATATTCTTTGTTTGAACATTTTAGATGGGATATTAAACCTTTTAATGTTGTTACATTTTATTTGATTTCACATCTCTCACATGAATTTAGGAATTCTATTTCAGGATTTAAATTGACTCTATATCCGGCTAAGGATGTTCTGGGTGCTAGAGTCAGTATTCCAAAAGATGAGAGAATTTGCTGCCACTGTAATAGTTTTGTTGAAACGTTAAAGCATTAATTTATGGAATGTCTATCACTTTCTCATGTCTGTAATCATTTGTTTGGGAAATTCGTATGGAATGCGGAATTCTTATTAACAGAGGGATTTTGGCAATGTATTTTAAATTTGAATGAAATTGGTATTTGTATTGCTATTATAGGATTTGTAAGCATTGTACTTATGTCATTCTTTCGGTATTCAGTGTTATATCACAACTGTGACACACTATAAGAAAATAAAAAAAAGATGTGACCCTGTGAAACCAAATTATTATGCTGTAACATTTTACCTGATGTCATGTGAGCACCAAGAGGCAACCTAAATTGTGGTGCAGTCTATACAGAATAAATTAACACTGAAAGTGCAGAAATGTGTTAATGTTAACATTCAGCTCCTATCAGTGTTGACATTCCCTTTTTATGAATCTAGAGTTACACACCCAACAAGTATAGAATGGACTGGAAAGTACCAAAATTACTTTTCTGGAACTAGATTAAACCACACTTAATAATGGAAATAGACAAAATGCAAGGCAAAATCCAGCTTTATTAACATCCAGATAAAGCAGGGATAACATCCAAACATATAATAGCGTTGCTTTCAGCGTGCTTATCAAAATCAACAGTATGAATGTGTCATCAATGACACCATAACATAATATCAGTTTACAAAACCTGCAGGTTACAGATTGGTTCAGGGGATTGACTAGCTTTGGGAGTTCCGATTGGTTGGCTTTCTACTGAACAACCTTGGGCAATTGACAGGTCATCAAGACATGAGTCGGGCAGGAGTAGTGGGAAGAGGTCCATGGACTGCATTCCTTTGAATTCCATGCCTCATTCCCAGTCCATAAGCCAGGGTGATCTCTTTGTTGTTTGCCTTGTATGGCATCTTGTGTCTGGAGATGTGTGTAAGGAGTGAGGCAGACATCCTATCTTTATCGTTGCTAATGAATAGAGAGTGTTCTTCATTTATGGGTTACATATGGTGAGACCATGTTAGGAATGATTTCAACTTGCAATTATTGGGATTTGAGCTAATATTAATGCAAATGTTATGATTCCTTTCACCAGTGGGGACACTCTTGGGTTATTCTTCATGGTGTCTTTTGGCTTCTAGATGTGCTGCAACAGGCATACAAAGGCTAGTGTACAATAAAAGAATATCTGTCTTGGGTCCTGGGAATCGTTATCTCGTGCTTTCACTGCAACGTTTCTCTCCTCACTAATTTCTCAGTATTCTTGGCTCTGTTAGCTAACTACTCTCTAAGCTTTGCCTGGATCTGTAATTTGTTATTTCAGCATTTTCAGTACTTGTGAATCCTTGAGGCCTTTCATTTACTTAAAGCGTGCTGCGGCTTCAATTTTGGAAAATATGGCTGCCCATTACTCTTGTGTTTCTATGTAGTGAGCTATAATCGCGTGTTGTTCATGTTACAGTCAGCTTATACATTATGTTAGCATTCTTCATGTCTTTTGAAAGCCATGTCAATATTCTTCATGTATAAATGCATATATTACCTAGTGTTTGTGTTCTTCATGTTGAGTGCACATTTGCTTCGTGTCTTATGCATGCACACATGCTGTTTCATTGTCAGTTTCTTTATTCTTGCCATCTTTAGCTTAGATCGTGTCCATTTCCTGTTGTACCTGCCTGGGATATGGCAGGGAGGGGCAGTAGCTATTGATGATGTAACCATTTGCCTCCCAACAAGGTTGAATGCAAACCTCTGATTGTTGGGCCCAGACAGGGGCTGAGCTTCATCCCAGCAGCCATGTCCAGTCTCAGAATGCAGCGTTCCAGGATACATTAAACAGAAGACATGCTGAAAACACAATCAAACAGACCCAGTCAGTTTGCAGAATCGCTGCAGGTGCTTGCCAGCTGCATAATTAACTTGCAGCTGAAGACAAAGGGCAAAATAGAAACTAAAAATACGGTAGATATTCTTTCTTTATGAACCCAGCAAGATATCAGGGAAGAAGACAAAACATTGCTGGTGGAAAACGCAAACATAATTAACGAGAAGTGAAATTACTGAAATGCTAAGTGGGCACTCTGTTTACAGTTGAGAAGAGGGGGTGAAACAGGCCAGCTGGCAGCAGACACGAATGCGCTGTGCTGTTGCTTATGGCTGATTTAAAATCACGGGTGTGCTTGATGCACACATTCACTGCACCCATAGGGCTGTGCGTTTCAGCAGTGATTTATCACAAGACGCATTGTCTCTGACATTAGAAAACAGAATCACATATTTTTTGACAAAAACAATCTTCTTCCCACACAATATTGTTGAAAAGTATGTTTTTTATTCAAAACGGGAAATAGCTATTATATTAAAAAATTGCATTTAAATTGTTCTGTTACAAAATAAAACAGTAAATATACGTGCCCATGGCTAGTAATAATCACTATTTCTGCCTTTCTCATTTGAAGATTTAATGTTGCAATTGTTTTTTTTAAGATTTGCTATTTTACATAAGTGATGAGATATGGCATAGCCATTTCCTAATGTCCAGGTGCTTTTTAGATTTTCACCGGTAATGGAGTTACGGAAATATATATATAGGCTATTCCATAGGACAAACCTAGCTGGGATACAAAGCAGCGCTGTGCAAGAGAAGGGTGGGTGCATCCTGTAGGTGGAAGAGTCAGGGCTTAGTGTGGGACTAGAGGGTACCGCTGAGATGGTACTAGATTGGTATGTGGTTACATATAGTGACATAGTAGGACCTTTGTAGGTTTGTGTTTCTTCTTGCGTATGCAGTTTTTCCATTCTGGCTGTGTCAAGGCTTAGTGTGCTATGTTGGGCCGCTTGAGAGGGTGACTTTTTCTGCTAAGTAGGTTGGTTCCTTGGCATGTTTCTGGGTTTCTTGAAGGTCATGCAGCCCTGTAGGTGCAGCCAAAGCAGTTCCTTGACGGTGGGCGTGATGTGTTTGAATCTGTTTGCACCTTTGATGAGACAGGCTGTGGCATGCTGGATGGCTTTCATCTGGGCTTGGGTAGAGGAACAGACACCTGAGAGAAGAGCACTGCCACCATCTATGTCGGTAAGGACTAGGTCCTTGAAACACATTTCTGGAGCCTGTATCTGAAATGAAGGGCTTGGTCTTTCCCAGTAGGGAGAATGGGACCAAGCACTTTGTGCTTTCCTGGAAATGAGCACCCTGATGGGGAAGCTGCCATTGACGGGAAATCCAAGCAATGTGGGGCTGAGAACTAGTGGGGGCTTACTATCACCAGCTGATTTCAGCCAGCCAACTCTGGACCTGGATCTGGACACTTGCAACAACCTCAGAGAGGATGAATTTAATATTTGGGTCGGTCCACCTTGCTCAAAGCATTCACTATTGAGGCCTGTATAATGGCAATATGAACTTTCAGAGAGTGGACGTCAACACAGTTGACCCTCAGGTACATTTGTTTGTTGTCAGCATATTGGCGTATCTTTATGGTGTGTTTATTCATTAAAGCCATTGAAGATGACTGTGCAGAGGATGGATTGCTGTTGGATGAGAATGTGAAGAGAGATGACCTGTATGATGACAGTCGTAGTGCTGCATCTGGGTCAGAAGATGGAATGGTATTCTTGCAGGAGATTCGGGTCAGCAATCTTTTTGTGCAGGCATAGAGCAACAGTTTTCCTAATGCCTTTGCTAATGGATGGCTGCGTGTGATGAAAGGATAGTTGATTAGGTCGATTGTCCCTTCAGAATTGGAAGAATATGGCTGATAGTGTGTATTCTATGGAAGATGCCAGATGTGATGGAAGCATTGATTGCATGAAGGAGTGCTGTCAATGTTTTAAAAGTGATGACTTTTATGAAGGAAATACAGGAAGGTGTGTCTTTTCTGTTGTTTTTAGGCTTGATGCTCATGTTTAAAAGGGTTATGATACTCAGTTGGAGTCATTTTGCGGGATAATTCTTGTTCTATGTATCCGGTTGTCCTATGGGGTAGGCATATTCTTTCTCTTTTTCTTTCCTGTCCATCTAATTGTTAGGAGTGAGGGCCTGGCAAGTTCTCAGCTGTGTTATTTTCGACCTTAGTGTACCAAGTTGAGGATTATGTAAGAACTCTGAGGTGATGTGGGAGCTCTTAGTTTGAAAACTGATCTAATTTTTTGTGAAACCTCCATTGGTCAAAGACTCTATTGTACTTGGCAGCGCCTAATCCGTCAGTCAGCTCATCTACCTTGGTAACACAATTGAGCCATCTGTAGTCCACACAAAAGCATACTTGAGTCTTCCAACTGCTAGACTAGCACAAGGCCTATGGAATGGCTTAATGGCCTCTAAGTCCAATATCTCAGAGACTTCCCTCCAGAATGGTGTTATTTACCTTGTCAGACATGCAGTGAATCCAACTTTTCTAAGATGTATTTTATTTATTTATTTATTGCATTTGTTATATGCCCAAACCCTGGGGTATCACTGTTTACAGTGTCAATATCATGGATGAACAGATCTATGTTACATGGAGTCCGTGAGAACAGACTGGTGAACTAACCCAGTAGGCACTGTCAGTTCTGCAATTGCTGCACTTTCAGGTATGTGGAGATAGGAAATACCTACAAAGACCCATGCATGGAATATGCATGGAATAAGCTTGGAAGTGATCAGTCTACTCCTCAGTCTTGTCATCAGTTATGCGAGCAACACCAAGACATCCTGCCTTTAATGAAATTTCAGCCGGTTGACATAAAACACCCTATGTGTCTGCCCAGGGAATTTTGGATAAATGTGGTAGTTAACGTCCTGATATTTTCAATAACCAAATAGGACACAGTTAACCTGTCTTGAAGGGTGCTGGCTGGGCTTGATATGTTCCATAATCCAAACTATCCGTCTTGGAACATGCATTCTGTGACTTTGACCTTTTGGTCATGACAGTGTTTTCTGAGCCTGTGTTGGCCCTTGAGATTCTTGTTTCTCTGTTCTGTGTACTTGGCCATTTTAGATTTGAGCCCCACTACATAGGACACTATGGGCCTCATTACAACCCTGGCGTTAAGGGGTTAACAGCGCCGCAAAAGGTGGCGGCGCCGTTAACCGCTTAACGTCTGATTACGAGGTCCCTTTGCGGGTTGGCGATTTTAACGCCTACTTTTTGCAGGCGTTAAAATCCAAACCGCAAAGGGACCTTGGTGCTGAGTACGGTGCCGCAATTTGCGGCACCGTACTTAGCGCCTTCCCCATTCCCATTGAGCCCTATGGGGCAAAAATGGGAATGGGGAAGGGCCCATGGTGAATGGGGAATTACCGCCCCGCCAACCTTGGAATGGGGCGGTAATTCCGCCATTCACCATGGCAGACCCCGGCATGGACCATGGTGCTAATAGCACCATGGTTTAGCGCCGGGGTCGTAATGAGGCCCTATGTCATGGGAAGGACATCTGGAGGTGCCCTCTCATACTTCACATAGCAGATTTAGGGGACCACTAACACAAGACCAAACAAAAGATGACATTGACTGTACCCTACACCACTCAGGCAAACTGAATACATGGCATTTTCTACTCAGATGCTCTTCAAAGCCACCTATCATCCCCTTGTTCTTTTAAATCTCTCTACAAGCCAACTCATGTGTGGGTGGAAATCTATAGAGAACACATAAGTAGCCCCACACTCTTCCCACAACATCGTCATAACTACAGATATGAAGTTGGAGCACCTTTCAGAAATTAACTCTTTAGAGAAACCCCACACAAAAGAATATCCTTTTGATTGTCCTGCAGGAGTGTGTTTTGCTTGTGTTTTTTTTGTAATGGTCGTTGCATGTTTATTGGGTAATTAAAAGTCAATATAATGTTAAAGAAACTTGATCAGACATTCTTTTATTGTGGACTATGGTACTATTGCTGCTTCGGTTGCTACTGTTAGCACCTCACATCACTCATGAGAGTTTAGCCTGCCCTCAGCCCACATTGGCATAAAAGGCAAATCAAGTATATCCATAATTGGAATCACTGCTGGTTTAGTAGTAGTGTGGGGGTGAGTAGAAGCTGTAGCCACTACTCATCCCTGTAATCCTCTAGAGTGGAAGTCACACCCATCATCCTCAAAGCCTTCAGCACCAGAGGGGCGTAGACTATTCTCAAGGGTACTGCTACAGTGTACAGGGTGGTATGATCTAGCTTTTTATTTTTATTAAAATAAGATGATGCAACTAATTCATTTTCCGAAAAGGGAATATTACTAATCAGCCAAAAGGATAATGCTTCCATGTGACTTTTCTGCACCATTCTTCTGACATCTGTTGCTACTGCTCTCAAGTGGCACAGGACAGTTTCAAAGGTCATATGTGCATCATTGACAGCTACTGTGATCCAAAGTCACTGCAGGAAGAGGAGGCATTTTAACGTATGCACCTCTTACCTTAAATATAGTAATTGTCTGCATTATCCATCTGATGTCAGGGTAATCTCTGAAGTAAACCTTACCTGGTTATGGTGTGGTGACTGATAAAGAGAACCCGATTACTAAACCTAAAGCAATTTGATATCATGTATGTGTCAAGCATTTTAGCCCCGCCCCAGTGATGACAGGGCAATTAGGGTTCTTGGCTAGCATGGCTCTCTCCACCCAACAAACTGAGCCAATATCCTGGAGCTGCCTCTGTTGATTCTAGGGGTTGAAAGGTAACACCCCCTGTCCAGGCCCAGGACCTTTCAGTAGGAGATCTCCTGGGAGTAGGTGCTTCAATTGCTGCACTGACAAAAAAAAAGCCAGCCACACTGGTGTGATGCACAACAGAAGCCTTTGAAGTCAGCAGACATAGGAAACAGGCAGAGTTAGAGTAGCCTGAACGGGAAGGTAAGCATAAGAATGGGTCTCACAATACTTTTCTTTCTGTTAGAACTCTCCTCCTACCTGTCCCCTCAATTTCCTGTAAAACAAGGCACTCCGTGTATGATGTTAGAAGGCAAGGGCCACTTATTACACCAAGAAGGATTGGACCTCCTTACAGCAGGCTCACTTTGGCCTAATACCCTGGGACATTATGTCTTTATAAGGAAGGGTTCTCACACTCCTTGTTGATTCAACTCTTCAACTCTGGACATCTGAGAAGAAGATTATACTGTTGGTCCTCTTCAGGGAGCAAAGCCTGTTTCAAAGCCTGCAGGCATAGAGTTGAAGGCAGAAGGCAGCTAAAGCAGAGGAGATCTCTGTACTCTAACCATCCCTTGGGAACAGTGGTAATGAACTCTGGTGGACCAAGGACTGCCACTCTTTAAGCTACACTGGAACCAGGTTCCCCACTGCAGGTGAAGGAACCCTTGTAGGTGGCAGCCAAACTCCCTGGACTGGGAGAGCAGATCAAGAAGGACTTGTCTAGTCCTAGATCTCCTGGATTGTGAATCACAGCACCCAGGAAGCTAGAGAGCAGCTTGAATCCTGTTTAGTCACTTAGATCTATCTTCAAGCCACTTCGACTGTGTTTGACACTCTTCTAACCAAGACAGGATCCATAGTGATGCTTTTGGCACTCTCTTTGACTTTGAACCACTGGCTGCACTTTATCTATCCAGATGCTAGCTTGACCCATTGCAGTGAAATGTCTGAAGTAACCCAAACTGCAGGCTCAACCTTCGAAGGAGCAACCGAATCGAGCAATGACATCATCAGAATCACTGTTGCAAACACGGACTCAAAGCAAGAGAATGCACTGTGTTGCTGCTGACTCAACTGCTGTTCCAACCATTGCAAAACATTGACTCGCTTACTCGAACGCCGACTTGACCCTTCAGGAGCCTGAACTGATGAACTGACTGATTCCAACTGCCAGTGGGATTGCATCGACTCAAACCATCTCAACATTGTCTCCACCACAACTGAAGCATCCAAAAAGCCTGGGTCAATGCTGTGCAACCTCCTAAAGAAAGGGAAAAAAACTGTTAAGAACTTTTTTCCCTGGCCCACCTTCTGGGACCCTAATGACTCGTAAGCCCCTTTTCCATCCCACTCCAAGACTAAGCTTTGAACAGATCACCCATGCTCAAGTACCAAGAGGGCAATACTATCTGCATTTTCTGGTTTGTCCTGCTCAGAACGTGGGCATTACCAGACGGTAATCCCGCTGCCCTGAGCCTCCTCATTGCTGGCAGCTCTCATCTTCCCCACCAGGGAATGAGGTAAGTTCCTTAATGCTCCCCTCCTCCTTTTCCCCTCCCCCACATTTCCCTTCCCTCCTTCCCCTCACACTTACCTGTTTTTTGGGTGCAAACACGCTGAAAAAAATTCTGTCTGAAGTGCGTCTGCTCCCGATGTGCAACAGGCCTCATGGAAAGGAAGAAGGGACTATGTGTAATCCCTTCTCCTCTTTCCATGGCGGACATTTTTTTTGTTAACTTTTTTCATTATTTTTAAATAGCTGCCATGGAAAGGAGGAAGGGACTATGGATTTAGTTTTCCTTTCCCGGGTGGCCTTTCTTTAAAAAGAAAATGTTCTGTTGCGAAAAGCCGGAGTGTTTTGCAACAGAAAAAAATGCATTTATTACCCTGATCTTTTGGGCTGGGGTACTAATAGCAATAACCCCCTCGCAGCGGTGGCATGACCACTTCAGGTCATGCCCCGATGCCTTCGTTAAGGCCCTCACTTCGCTTGGGCCTGTAACTATGGGTACTCAGGGCTTATTGCTTACATTGTATTGTTTCACACCAACATCACACTTACATATTGTTGGCCAACAAATGTACACACAGGTTTCACAATGTTATCAAAAGACTATGTAAAAACTACATATTAACTTTAATTGGATTAGTGTTAAGTTTTTATGTGCACTTATTTTTTAGTTGAGCCAAATATCTTCTTATTATGCACCAGACACATTAGATAATTGTGATTAAACCATGTATCTGTGGTAAAAAGATAAGTCTCAAAACTCTTTTAGTTCTTTACTATTGCCTGAATCTACGCATGCGTTATCAATATTTGATATATATTCTCAGATTTGATTCTATATATGCATTATTAGCATTGATATGATAACTCAGGGTAATTCCCTGTATTCATCATCAACAGTCTCTGTATCAGCTCTCAGCTTTAAAGCTCTCTGCTAACCCTAAATTACAACAGCACCCAAAGCATCACAATTTGACCTCTTAATGTTCACTACAGCCATTACCCAAAAGGTCACTTGGCTTTGGTGGCTGTGGGTCCTGTTGCTGCAATGGAGTTGATTTACTCACATGACTAAAAGTGTTTCCCAAGCCTCTGCCTCTTAAACTATATAAGTGGGAGGAGGAACCGACGCTGCAGGGATAGTGTGGAGTTGGCAGCGCGCACCTAAGTGTGCCGCTGTAACGATCAGTGGGGGCAAGAGTGGATAGGGCAATGTGGGCCGGGGGATTCAGGCGAAGCGATCTATCTGATCACTGCGCTGCTCCGTAATGGGAGTCGACATTTTCGTCATCGGCATTACGGGCGGCACAGTGATCACATAGATGCTATTTGTGGCAAGCTGAATGGTATCTTCTTTGTTTGAACAATTCCACTTATCACGTCAACTAACTTTTCCCAATTTGAACGTCCGAGGTGCTCACACAATGTTGGACCCCATCAGACTATGCATCCATTTGTTTGGAGTTCCTATAAAATTGGGAGATTGGGACATTCGGTGGCACACTGGCACGTGATATGACATTCATGACGCTTGGTCAAGAACACATATTCTGCAGGATGTGGGCTTGCCCCGCCAAAGTATCACAATGTTATATTACTGTGTCACCTAATATGCTGCGTATAAAGACGTATTGCCTGCAGCAAGCCCCCACTTAATCGATAATTCCCCCGTAACACCTAACAAGAACTCACCTGTTGCATGTGAGCCTGTCAGTTTGCCACCAGAACACAGTATCATAAGCCAAAACCAACCAATGGCATGGCAAGAGCACCCTAGTGCCCATCCATGACTGGCCTTCCTCATCCTTCCAATCACCAAAATAATACACTAATTGTGGTCATTGCTGATTGAAAATACCACATCACATGCCTAGCACATAAACTAACACAGCGTACACCGAGATCATAAACCCGAAGGGCTGAGTTTAATAACTCATGGGGAAGGCTGTTCTTTCTGAAAATGGTCCCTGAGCAAGATGTTGATTGAGGCCTGCAACTTGTGAGACCCCCTTGCTTGCACCCAATTGCCTAAGCTACCCATAACTTAACAGAGAACCCACGACAGTACCACCCTAACTCATCTCTGGTTGCCTTCTTTACTAAATTCATGAGTCATATGATAGTAATCCAGAAATTCGAGATACCCTTTCAAGCTACATTTTATGTTTTCACTTCCTCAGTCAAAGAAGATATAATTTTTAAGTCTACAATTCCATTTTGTAATGATACTGCTTACGGATAATAAACAAGGTTGAGACTTCATTAATGAATTACTTTTATACGCTTATCCCATGCAGGTTAACCTTAAACAGGAGCACCATCAATCTTGTGTTGCCATCGTAATGTTGCATTAAAACCTTACAACTGCCCCTAATCACTAATTCAACTTTCTGCTGCTATCTCAGTCAATTTGATAAAGCAGGCAGAGCGATTCTTTTGAACGGAAACATTTTGATGTTGTAGTTTGGACTTGAACCCCCATTCTTTCAGGTACCACCCAACTGCAGTAACTGGTTGTGCTACAGAGACAATAATATCCTTATCCACATTCAATACAGTTTAAGTACAATGCAAATGCTCCCTTCTTCTTGCCCAAGTGAGCCTGGTAAATGGCCAAAGGTCATTGCTTGAAAACGTATATATTTTATTTATTTATTTATTGGTCACTTGTTAGGTGCTTATACAAATTAGCAAAACAGTTTTGAAGTTCCCACAGGGCAACAGGGTGGGGACAGGGGAAGATAGACAATGAATTACACCAGAGATAAATAATTGAATTAATAGGTTTTGTTTTTAATTGTATTTTGGTTTATATAAACCTTTACAAAACAATTCACATAAAAGATCATAAAACAAACACTAAGACCAGTATTACACTTTAAAACCAATTACACAGTTAGAGCAAATTCATTACAAAATTGACTAATTTCATTATCCCGTTACACCTGAAACCTATTCACAATTACATCACAATTAAAATCATGTTTCCATGTTTTAAGAACAAATTATCTTAGATATAAGTTTTTACCATCTGAATTAATAGTACAAACAAATCATGAGAATGACAAGGAGGGTAGACAAACCTACAATGCCTTGTGAGTGTTCAGAATGTGCAGGTGCTCAGGGGAGCGGGGTAAGGGAGAGGTTCTCTGGTGCTCATGGAGAGGTGCTCGGCGTGACGTGCTAAGGAAAGAAAAAGATAACGTAAGTGCAACCTCCCGTGCCATTACTCATCGAGTGTGCGGAAGGCGTGTGCTCAGCTGAAGGAAGGGGAGGAACTTGTTCCTTTATTATGTGCTTGCACTGATGTTGCGTTCATCTTTCGCCAAAAACAACAAGCGCGCCAGGTAGCGCCATATACCCTCACAGGAAAAAGTACACTGCCTTTGCGGAATTTAAATCGCCATTACTAAAAAAGGGATACCTTACCCCGTCACTTGAAGAATCTGGCTCACTAATAAATGACCAAGGAATTATCAATGGCACAGCCAAACTATGCAGCCTTCCAGAGAAACAGCATGATGGAACTCGAATACTTTTTTGTCCGCATCAGGGGAGTTGCTAGGTCTGGAAAAGACCCGGGGCTAAGCTGATATCGGAACTGTTGGGACTGGGGGCTAGCTAGTCTTTTGGCTGTAGCTCCTGAGATTCTATCCGGGGCTACAACCAAAAGATCAGCGGCTATAGCCCCCTTAGCCCCCCCTTAGCAACGCCCCTGGTCCGCATTACACGATATGATAGGGGGACCGTTATGTATCTTTCTCCCATGCCCCCACGATGGCCCAGTTGTGCTGCTCATTTCCCAGTAAGTTTCTAAACATTCCACTATTCCATTGAATTCCCTCTGCAATAGGATTGAAAGAAAATACCAACGCTGTCGTTCACTGCACACCAACCCATCTCCTTTTCATCAACATTAAGCTTTCTGCCCCATGAGGCAGTCCCTTTCGCCTAACAATGTGTCTGCCAGATTTGGCTCCTCGGTGATGCCACCCACATGAAAGCTCCCCACCGGACTCACCAACTTTGCTTCCGCCATGTACTTTATACTCATAGAACACCAAGCGAAGAAAACAGCACAACACAAGCCTTAGCAAGAATATCGAGGCACACACACACGCCAAGTATCTGGTCTTCGGATGTGAGCGCATCGAAACCCATTCCGTGATAAAAGGTGACAAACAAGATCTTCACTAGAGCAGCAAAGCAAGACCCTGTTGTCCAGAAGTGGTAGCCCTTAACCGCAGAGGCGTTGCTAGGGGGGGGCTAAGGGGGCTATAGCCCCGGGTCTTTTGGTTGTAGCCTCGGATAGAAGCTCAGGGACTACAACCAAAAGGATATAGCTAGCCCCAAGTCCCGCCAGTCCTGACATTAGCTTAGCCCCTGATCCTTTCCAGACCTAGCAACACCCCTGCTTAACCGATTGCCTACATGCATTATTCCACCTGCCAAAAAGATACCTGTAAAGTTGTAATCGCGTGCAACACAGGACAAATGTAAAAGGTCTTATCAAAGAAAATGTAACTACCCTGTCGGGTAGGCTCGTATCCTCAAACTGTCTGTAGCCATGTGCATTTACTGATTGCGCCACAAGATTAGTTCCGAGCACTGTGCATGCACAAAGCATGAAAGGACACCATTCTGCTGCAGTTGCAGACAACAGAAAAAACTCTCAACTTCTCCACCACTGCCTTGGAGATCGACACAGAGAGAATCCGGCGACCATGTCCAAATGTCCCCCTGGCATGCCAAAGCTGGCTATTTCTGCTAGAAGAACGCGCAGACCATTCCACACCGACGGTCCCTAAATTCCATGCACTGTCACACCATAACTTTCCTGCATTCCCGCCCGCGCGTCTCATACACCATTCAGTTCCACCTTATACCCGTAGAAAAGATGCATGAACATTATTGCTGACCTCTAATACAATCAAAACATCGGAGAAGCATGGAGCACCACAAGCATGAAATTATCTACGGTGCCTACCATCGGAAAAATGTGGTGCCGAGTGGTTTCTCTCCTGCCTGCACTGACACCCGAAATTGCCTACTTTGAACTCCCATCGCATCAGGCAGTGATTTGTTCATCCCGAAGACCAATCTTCTTCTGGAGGAGGTCGGCGGGAAAGAGAATTTAGCCCCAGCTCAGCACCTTTTTATAGGGCGGGGCACTGGATGCAGGTAAGGGCAGACCCTCACCTTTCTTTGCCGCGCCCCTTACCATTGTCCAAACAAAGTTGGTTACAGCAACAAAGGGCTCCGCCGTGGCTCTGCTCCTGTAGAGCTATGGCGGCGCGTCCATACGTCAATGATGAATTTGGATGGTGCACATCTAACTTGGTGATGGAAGAGGAACACAAAAACAACCCAGGGAATTGGGGGACCCAAAACAAGCCCGGGGGAAGATAAGGTGGTGGAACCCAGAACTATCCTAGGGGTGGAGGAGGAACCACAAAATATCTAAAGGATTGACAGGAGTGGAACCGAGATGAAGCCTATGAAACAAGTGGGAGGAGAAGCCCAGTGCAAGCCCAGGGGAGCACAGAGGACCCCAGAACCAGCACAGCGCATCAAAATAGGCACCTATGGCAGCAGCGCAGTCAGGGTTCACAGAACAGGTATGGAAGGGGTGGCAGAGGGATGGGGTGTGAGGTGGAGAAACATCAGATCCTTCCAGCAGAATTTACTCCCATACTGTTTGTAGAGGGTGATGCCATCTTGCCAGGGGTTCATGGTGAAATGTGAAGAGGACGAGGTTGGACAACAGGCTTACATATTTGACCCATGGGTATGGGTTTGACCTATGTCCATAGTTCAAGTCGGAAATGAGGCCTGGTGTTCTGGGGCAGTGGCAATCTAATGGGATGGCATAATCATGCATAGTGCCTGTTTTGCACTACCCATCCATCAACAACATTACAAGTGAGGGCCTGCCCTGTGTAACACCTCCCCTCACTACCTAGCAAAACCCACAAAGAAGCAGGAAGTGAGCACAGCCTTATGTTTCGGGACACCCCTCCATTAGGAGATGTGTCACGTCTATTTGGCTTCAAGAACTCTGATGAAGTCAAATAATCAGCAGAGGGAACCCTGTGTGGCTAAATGAATCTGATGAACAAACTCATTATTCATCACAAGATCCACCAGTCCTGATTGGACAAGAAATCATCACACGAGATGCAGAACCCACCCATTAGTTCATCTAGAATTTACCACTATCCAAAAAGCCATCCCATTTTCGGAGGAGGGACCAATCTTCTTTAAAAGATTCATCTACTACTGCAGGTCCATTAAATACAGGTCTGTCCGGGCCTTGTAATAAGGTAGTGATCCTAGTGAATGGCACTGGTAAAGTCCTTGGTTTCAGAAATCTGGGAATTTCGAGCTGGGCCATGAAATTATCCTAAATCCCACCAGAGCCAAACCATCTCTCAGCCATATTGGACAGTGATGCAATCAAATGTCTTTAAAGGCTACATTTTCTAACTTGACAAAATACCGACCTCTATGAGCAACTAATGGAGAGAACAAAGAATAGGGTTTCTATGCTTGAACATGCCCTCCTTCCACTCAAGTAAACACCAACACCTGCACAAACATCTTCAAGTCTGTCTCGAATGAAACAGTTGAACAGATGGAGATATGTCATGCAGCACGCGTTGGTGAATCAATACTCCATAGCAAATACCAGTGGCCTAGCAGGAGGCACACACTGAGGGTAATTCATAATCAAAGAAAAGGCGGCAGTTCACCACTGAAAACATTCATGCCACATAATTTGCTGTTCATCTTAAGGTGATGTGCATTCCTCTAATAAGCAAAATCTGAGACAATGCCCAGACACCTAATGCCCCCCATTAATTAGGATATATTGTGGTGTGTAAACCACACTTTGGTCGCCCCCCATTTCATTTGTCTTCAAAATAACTCCCATTGGCTCTAGTCATAGAGTAAATCGTGTAGGTAACTAAACTAACCCGTTTTTACATCTTGTAAGGGACTCGGACCAGCAATTAGCAGAATTTACCAAACATCCCCACATGTGATGTGTTAGCAAGGAAAGAGGCAGCAGCCGCCTACATGCTGGAGGGGTCGCAAAGATGTTGATTAGAACTTGATGAGTGTCAGAGGTCCCTGAGTGCTCCAAGAGCACGTGGTTACCTCATTCCCCGATGAAAATACAATTTTCAATACCTGTTTATGGTATCCAAGTCAATATTGCAAAGACCGATTGGTGGACACCCAACAAGCTCATTTGGGAAATATGCATCACCACACAAATTTCTCTTCTAACGAGGGACAGTGATCGTCACATGTCCCGACAGTGAAGGAAAGGATTGGTAAACAGACTAGTTTAAAAACATGCTTTGGCAAATTCAGTTGGTTTTGGCTATCATACACCAAGTGTAGCCTCAAATGCCCTGTTCCGAAGAGGAAAGAAGACCAATAATTAAATGTCTACAACACCACTGGCTTTCCTCCCCTGCAGGAGCACCGCACCAAATTTACAAGTGTTCATATTTTTTATTTTTTATTTTGGTTGAGCATATAGAAATTGAAAACATAATATTCCTATTTGCATGACCAACATTAAACATATATGTTAATCAGCACTTTTATGAAATTCTACTATTCAGAGTGCAGGCATTTGTATTCATTTTTTAGAGACCTCAATGTTGCTGTGCATCATATACTTGTCTAATAGAATTTTGTAAGCCTTTAAAAAAAGTATAAAAATGCCTGTCTCTCTGCAAGAGGCATGCCTCCCCATTTTAGGCTTGAAATAATTCCATTTCAATTATGGCTGTGCACATAGAAATCTAAATAATGCAATTTATTTGAACCAGAACAAAACTTAACATAAAACTAACCTGTGTTTCTAACATGAATATACCCAGCTGGGGTTGTAGGCCTTTTAACATTGTATTTAAAGCTTCTCTTTTTACCGTTAGACAACGAAAAACACGATCATGGCACTGTCTAGGTACTTCTGAATGCTTCAGACTATGCAGTCTTACTTGATCTAACCCCAATAGGATTACAAAGATCTATCACTGCACTATCTTCATACCCAAAAGAAAACCATATGACCATTAACACTAAAAAGACCAAGGTCATGCTTTTGAATGGTACTGCCTTAAGGAAACCCACATTCATTTTGAAATTATTAAATGATAATGTTCTTGAGGTAGTATAGCATCATTTCTATTTGGGTTTTAATATAAAAAAAGAATCATGTATTGCATCATGCAGCAATGCGTGTTCTGCGTATTTGGAGAAAATGGTCCGCTGCTAAACAATACATTGGTAAGAGTGGAGGCTCTAATAATTTAATATTTTGCCTCTCTTGGAGATAGTCGTTGCCCCGAACCCATGTTAAAAGGTTAAACAAAATAGAAGGAAACATTTTAAGAAGTTTTATAGACCTCCCTTCATCTACTCCAGTTGAAGCGCTGAGGCTAGCTTATGGCCTTACATCACTTATCACACATTGGGTGGTTCAGCGCACATTACATTTTTATCTAAAAATGATGCCTAGCAAACTTAACACCAATAAAATATTAACTATGATGGGCGCAGTGGACCCCTCAGCGAATAATAATGAGCTCCTGGTGGAACTGAGGTCTTTTTCCATTGACTATTTGTCTATCCTAGAAATTACACTAGAGGAAGCAGTGTTAAACCCCTCTATAGAGAAAACATTGAAAAAAAAGTCAAAATGAGATATAGGCTTGGGAACATTGAAAAACTATCTAAGACCAATAGATATGCTGAATATGCTACTCAGGGTTTCACTGCCAAAATGCCCTTATCTTGCCTAACAAAATTGTGTTCGAAAACATTGTAACATTTTATTTTAAGGCTGCGACTTAATCTACTTGAAACCATGGACCATCTGGGAGCTTGGCGAGATTAACCCTGTGAAGCTTGCTGGTGTCAACTATGCTGTGAATCTGTTCAGACAAGTGGACATGTTCTAAAATCTTGCCAGAGAATAGAGAGCTACTATAAAACAGGATATTCAAAAATGTGCACAGATTTTAGACCAATTTTGGAATACTTTGCTTAGAGCCGATTCAATAGCTGTTACCTCATCTGCCTTTTATGTATGGAAAGAATTTAGGACATTAGCGGATTGATTAAGATTCTTTTTCTTTCCTTTTTATGATTCTGTCACAAATTAATGACCCATTTATATATATATGAAATGTTTGACGTTTCCTTTTAATGTGTTTTAACCATGTATTCTTTATGTTTTTGTGTTTCGATGTTTTAATGTGTACAAGGCTTGTTTAATAGCCAAATTGCATTAAATAATACACAAATGTAAAAAAATAATAGTTTGCAAAGGTAGCGGGCGCCCCTCTCTCGACAGAACAAGGCCTGATAACCTGTTCAGTGGTTACTAACCACTTGAGAGTTCGCAGCCACTGCTTTTACTCACTGTGCCTTTCACAGATGGGAAATACCCATTTGCATATCAGTCTTTGTCCTGCCCAGGGGCAGTCCAGCACCGAAATGCAATGGCAATTCCAACCTGAACGAGAGTACCACCAGCAACCCCATACACGTGTTTCACCCTTGTTGGAGATCATCAGTGAGGTGAAGCTGATGCCTCTCTAAGCACAGTGAGAGGGAGACCACGTCTGGTTGCCCCCAGGAAACCTAGGGTTACCAATCCCAGGTTCCTTGAAATTTAGTTTGCAAAGGTAGCGGGCGCCCCTCTCTCGACAGAACAAGGCCTGATAACCTGTTCAGTGGTTACTAACCACTTGAGAGTTCGCAGCCACTGCTTTTACTCACTGTGCCTTTCACAGATGGGAAATATCCATTTGCATATCAGTCTTTGTCCTGCCCAGGGGCAGTCCAGCACCGAAATGCAATGGCAATTCCAACCTGAACGAGAGTACCACCAGCAACCCCATACACGTGTTTCACCCTTGTTGGAGATCATCAGTGAGGTGAAGCTGATGCCTCTCTAAGCACAGTGAGAGGGAGACCACGTCTGGTTGCCCCCAGGAGACCTAGGGTTACCAATCCCAGGTTCCTTGAAATTTAGTTTGCAAAGGTAGCGGGCGCCCCTCTCTCGACAGAACAAGGCCTGATAACCTGTTCAGTGGTTACTAACCACTTGAGAGTTCGCAGCCACTGCTTTTACTCACTGTGCCTTTCACAGATGGGAAAAATCCATTTGCATATCAGTCTTTGTCCTGCCCAGGGGCAGTCCAGCACCGAAATGCAATGGCAATTCCAACCTGAACGAGAGTACCACCAGCAACCCCATACACGTGTTTCACCCTTGTTGGAGATCATCAGTGAGGTGAAGCTGATGCCTCTCTAAGCACAGTGAGAGGGAGACCACGTCTGGTTGCCCCCAGGAGACCTAGGGTTACCAATCCCAGGTTCCTTGAAATTTAGTTTGCAAAGGTAGCTGGCACCCCTCTCTCGACAGAACAAGGCCTGATAACCTGTTCAGTGGTTACTAACCACTTGAGAGTTCGCAGCCACTGCTTTTACTCACTGTGCCTTTCACAGATGGGAAATATCCATTTGCATATCAGTCTTTGTCCTGCCCAGGGGCAGTCCAGCACCAAAATGCAATGGCAATTCCAACCTGAACGAGAGTACCACCAGCAACCCCATACACGTGTTTCATCCTTGTTGGAGATCATCAGTGAGGTGAAGCTGATGCCTCTCTAAGCACAGTGAGAGGGAGACCACGTCTGGTTGCCCCCAGGAGACCTAGGGTTACCAATCCCAGGTTCCTTGAAATTTAGTTTGCAAAGGTAGCGGGCGCCCCTCTCTCGACAGAACAAGGCCTGATAACCTGTTCAGTGGTTACTAACCACTTGAGAGTTCGCAGCCACTGCTTTTACTCACTGTGCCTTTCAGAGATGGGAAATATCCATTTGCATATCAGTCTTTGTCCTGCCCAGGGGCAGTCCAGCACCGAAATGCAATGGCAATTCCAACCTGAACGAGAGTACCACCAGCAACCCCATACACGTGTTTCACCCTTGTTGGAGATCATCAGTGAGGTGAAGCTGATGCCTCTCTAAGCACAGTGAGAGGGAGACCACGTCTGGTTGCCCCCAGGAGACCTAGGGTTACCAATCCCAGGTTCCTTGAAATTTAGTTTGCAAAGGTAGCGGGCGCCCCTCTCTCGACAGAACAAGGCCTGATAACCTGTTCAGTGGTTACTAACCACTTGAGAGTTCGCAGCCACTGCTTTTACTCACTGTGCCTTTCACAGATGGGAAATATCCATTTGCTTATCAGTCTTTGTCCTGCCCAGGGGCAGTCCAGCACCGAAATGCAATGGCAATTCCAACCTGAACGAGAGTACCACCAGCAACCCCATACACGTGTTTCACCCTTGTTGGAGATCATCAGTGAGGTGAAGCTGATGCCTCTCTAAGCACAGTGAGAGGGAGACCACGTCTGGTTGCCCCCAGGAGACCTAGGGTTACCAATCCCAGGTTCCTTGAAATTTAGTTTGCAAAGGTAGCGGGCGCCCCTCTCTCGACAGAACAAGGCCTGATAACCTGTTCAGTGGTTACTAACCACTTGAGAGTTCGCAGCCACTGCTTTTACTCACTGTGCCTTTCACAGATGGGAACTATCCATTTGCTTATCAGTCTTTGTCCTGCCCAGGGGCAGTCCAGCACCGAAATGCAATGGCAATTCCAACCTGAACAAGAGTACCACCAGCAACCCCGTACACGTGTTTCACCCTTGTTGGAGATCATCAGTGAGGTGAAGCTGATGCCTCTCTAAGCACAGTGAGAGGGAGACCACGTCTGGTTGCCCCCAGGAGACCTAGGGTTACCAATCCCAGGTTCCTTGAAATTTAGTTTGCAAAGGTAGCGGGCGCCCCTCTCTCGACAGAACAAGGCCTGATAACCTGTTCAGTGGTTACTAACCACTTGAGAGTTCGCAGCCACTGCTTTTACTCACTGTGCCTTTCACAGATGGGAAATATCCATTTGCATATCAGTCTTTGTCCTGCCCAGGGGCAGTCCAGCACCGAAATGCAATGGCAATTCCAACCTGAACGAGAGTACCACCAGCAACCCCATACACGTGTTTCACCCTTGTTGGAGATTATCAGTGAGGTGAAGCTGATGCCTCTCTAAGCACAGTGAGAGGGAGACCACGTCTGGTTGCCCCCAGGAGACCTAGGGTTACCAATCCCAGGTTCCTTGAAATTTAGTTTGCAAAGGTAGCGGGCACCCCTCTCTCGACAGAACAAGGCCTGATAACCTGTTCAGTGGTTACTAACCACTTGAGAGTTCGCAGCCACTGCTTTTACTCACTGTGCCTTTCACAGATGGGAAATATCCATTTGCATATCAGTCTTTGTCCTGCCCAGGGGCAGTCCAGCACCAAAATGCAATGGCAATTCCAACCTGAACGAGAGTACCACCAGCAACCCCATACACGTGTTTCACCCTTGTTGGAGATCATCAGTGAGGTGAAGCTGATGCCTCTCTAAGCACAGTGAGAGGGAGACCACGTCTGGTTGCCCCCAGGAGACCTAGGGTTACCAATCCCAGGTTCCTTGAAATTTAGTTTGCAAAGGTAGCGGGCGCCCCTCTCTCGACAGAACAAGGCCTGATAACCTGTTCAGTGGTTACTAACCACTTGAGAGTTCGCAGCCACTGCTTTTACTCACTGTGCCTTTCAGAGATGGGAAATATCCATTTGCATATCAGTCTTTGTCCTGCCCAGGGGCAGTCCAGCACCGAAATGCAATGGCAATTCCAACCTGAACGAGAGTACCACCAGCAACCCCATACACGTGTTTCACCCTTGTTGGAGATCATCAGTGAGGTGAAGCTGATGCCTCTCTAAGCACAGTGAGAGGGAGACCACGTCTGGTTGCCCCCAGGAGACCTAGGGTTACCAATCCCAGGTTCCTTGAAATTTAGTTTGCAAAGGTAGCGGGCGCCCCTCTCTCGACAGAACAAGGCCTGATAACCTGTTCAGTGGTTACTAACCACTTGAGAGTTCGCAGCCACTGCTTTTACTCACTGTGCCTTTCACAGATGGGAAATATCCATTTGCTTATCAGTCTTTGTCCTGCCCAGGGGCAGTCCAGCACCGAAATGCAATGGCAATTCCAACCTGAACGAGAGTACCACCAGCAACCCCATACACGTGTTTCACCCTTGTTGGAGATCATCAGTGAGGTGAAGCTGATGCCTCTCTAAGCACAGTGAGAGGGAGACCACGTCTGGTTGCCCCCAGGAGACCTAGGGTTACCAATCCCAGGTTCCTTGAAATGTAGTTTGCAAAGGTAGCGGGCGCCCCTCTCTCGACAGAACAAGGCCTGATAACCTGTTCAGTGGTTACTAACCACTTGAGAGTTCGCAGCCACTGCTTTTACTCACTGTGCCTTTCACAGATGGGAAATATCCATTTGCATATCAGTCTTTGTCCTGCCCAGGGGCAGTCCAGCACCGAAATGCAATGGCAATTCCAACCTGAACAAGAGTACCACCAGCAACCCCATACACGTATTTCACCCTTGTTGGAGATCATCAGTGAGGTGAAGCTGATGCCTCTCTAAGCACAGTGAGAGGGAGACCACGTCTGGTTGCCCCCAGGAGACCTAGGGTTACCAATCCCAGGTTCCTTGAAATTTAGTTTGCAAAGGTAGCGGGCGCCCCTCTCTCGACAGAACAAGGCCTGATAACCTGTTCAGTGGTTACTAACCACTTGAGAGTTCGCAGCCACTGCTTTTACTCACTGTGCCTTTCACAGATGGGAAATATCCATTTGCATATCAGTCCAAGCTATCAGTCCAAGCTATGGCTGCAAACTCTCAATGTGGTTAATAACCACTGAACAGGTTATCATGCCTTGTTCTTTCGAGAGAGGGGCGCCTGCTACCTTTTTTGTATTAGTAAAAAAATAATACTTCTAATAATTTTCAAAGTGCTGGAAATACAGTTACAGTTTCTTCGTTTTTCTTTCTCGAGCGAGCGTCCACTTATGTATGTGAAATGTCCTTATTTTCATCACAGGCCCACACAAGCTATCAGACCACAGGGGAAGTGACCTAGTAAAGTTACTAGACCTATATGCTCTCAACCCAACCTTGTATTTGTAAAGAATGAGTAAAGTTAACGTTTCTGAAATTGATAACTATGCTTCCTTTCAAAACAGGGGTTATATAATTTGACCGAATTGATGGATATTTTTGTTTTCATCATATGATCCAAGTCATAGATGACACAGTTTGCAAAGAAACTGAATAAGGACACTAATTCCATTAACTGGTTAAGTCCTATTGGTGATTACTCTTCAA
Organism: Ambystoma mexicanum; assembly: GCF_040938575.1. Lineage (NCBI taxonomy): Eukaryota > Metazoa > Chordata > Amphibia > Caudata > Ambystomatidae > Ambystoma > Ambystoma mexicanum. The sequence continues at coordinate 1,002,249,749 of NC_090928.1, forward strand.
AGAAAATTCTGCCTGCACTGTCACTGCCCCTCTCCCTGTGAAGAGGGAAGCAGTAATCACAGCCCCTTCATTGAGAGTTGTAAAGCCTGGTGCCTTTAGTTAAGAGGAAATCATGAAACACGAATCCTACCGAGGCCTCATGTGTTCCATTACCATTCTATACCCACAATGCATCTGCCCATGGTGTCAGTGAAGTTCAGAATACGTTGGTTTCTCTTACTGTCTATGGTGAGGGACAATATACAGGAGGGCATCAGAGGAACATTTGAAAGTGACCAGGGGATTGCACTTTCGAATCACATTTATGGTTACCGCCTAATCTTCTTAGTGCCTCACCTGTAGCATCACCATCCACTTTACTCCATCTTCAGCTCTACATGTACTATTAGATTCTAAATGTCATGTATTCATAGCTAACCACACCCATTCGAAAATAGGAAAATATCTAGTCTGCTCATGTCTATCTCTGCTGTACAATAATAATAACAATAATAATAATAATTATTATTATAATGTCGTGTTTCTGTATACATAAATACAGTGCTTCATGCCAGCCTCCTCCAGTTTCATAGCACTGCAATAACAGGAAGTATTATTACCCAATTGTTAATGGCACTTGATGCATCAACCTCAAAGTGATAAAACGCTTAGTGGGTACTGTTGTAGGATTCACACTTGTGCATTTCTGCCAGAGACCACTGCTTTACTCATGTAGCTACCCAGACTTAGCAGAATATGCAGCCTCCAGGTCAGTGTTTGCTACTAGATTTTGAAAGTATCATTTATTTGCTGTTCATTAGATTCCAAAAGGCACAAGTGACTTAATAAATTATTCTGTATCATAGATATACAGCTGAATAAACAAGGACATCAGCTGCAAAGAGTTGTGTGTAATGGTCAAGGATGGAAAGCCTGGTGGGTTAATATCGTGCTGTATCCTTCTAATGTAGTTAAAATAAATTGGTGGGATTTATATCCTGCTCCAGTACCATCTGGCAGATCTGAAAAAGAGGCTAGGTTAGGTTATTGCGGGGTCGAGGAAAAGCAAGACAGTTCTGCTATTGCATTGATGCATACACACTGGATGTACCCGGAGCTCTGATTGTGGATCTGTTTCTATGTGTTCTGTGTCAAAAACATTAATTAATTTGTCTCCAGATGTGGCATGGCAAAAATTAATTTGTCTCCAGAGGCTTTCCTTCTGTAAATGTGTTGCAACAATTCAACCTGTGATATGTACGTTGGTCGTGGAAATGTAGTGTTCTGATGTTTGATATATGTTGGGAGAGTTGTTCACTTGCCACTTGTGGGTTGCTTAGGTGGTATGTGTATTGTGTCTTGGTTCATAGCATTTGATATTTTTTAGTGTTTGGAGCTATCATTGGAAACCATACTGGGCAGGTTGGTGATGGGCACATGCATACTTACACCCTGATTTCTCCAACCACCTCCTTCAGTTTAGCAATGTTTGATTGGCCCCAGCAAGCCTTAAAAAAATAACAGGCAAATCTAATTTCTGCCTGTGTCTCAATGGTGGAAATCCCTAATTGTAATCACAGTGCACTAGTTGGAGCAACTTGGGTGAGACCAACTAGTTGTTTCAGAATTCTATTTTGAATCTTCTACTAAATTCAGCAGTTGGAATAACCACAGATCTCACTCGCGTATATCACAGTGCAAACCATCCCTTCATGAAAAATAAGGCATTTATCCAACATGCCCCCTCTATACATATGATCAAATCTAAGCAATCCACCCACCTTGCGGCAGCCTTTGCAACAATGGTTGATATGTGCCCTGACCATTTTTAATGTGATGTAGCAGTATGATTTTACAACATCAATCATTTCTCCATTAAAAGCCAATGATAATTGATTCATTCCTTTCCAAAAAAAACAGGACCTTGGTCTATGTCCTGTTCAAGTTCAGCCCATGTGCAGAAAAATATTCCTCCACATAAGAGAGGCCATGTTGCAACACCCCAGGTGTCAAACTAATCAGAACAGTATTATCTGCATACAAGAGCAAAGGTAGTGACATGCAGGGAGGTAGGATTACACTTCGATCTGAGTGCCTCAGTCCTGAAATTGGAAAGATATAGGATAAGTAGCCGTGGGGCCAAGGCACATCCCGGCTTCACCCCATTATCTGTTCAAAATGGGTCCATCAGACAATACCAGCACAGAAGCATGCGTATCACTATAGCAGAGTTCTAATAATAACAAGAGTCCAGCCGGTATATTTAACTTGGCTAACTTTCCACATAACGTTTGCCTTGGAATAGAATCAAAAGCCTTTTCCAAGTCAACAAAAGCCACATATACTTTCCTGCCTCTAACTGTGCATTATTTATTTATTAGCATACTCAGCAACAAGCAGTGGATGACAGTCAAGTACCATGTTCTGAAACCTGCTTAGTATGGTTTCAGTTGATTGAAAGAGTCAGGCCATTCCTCTACTCTAGATAGTAGGCAAGAGGAATTTATGATATGATATGATATGGCATTTTTAACGCACCTATGCACAAGTGTTTCAAGGCGCGACGAGGCAGGGAGGGGGGAACAGAGGGAAGACAGACAAAGATCCTACTAGGCCAGGTGTCATTCAGATCGCGCAAGTGCATGGGTGGAGGGAAGGGAAAGTGCAAGGGGAAAGGGAGGGGGAAAGTGCAGTACAGGGTAGTGGAACAACAGATAATAATAGGGACAAACTGGTGGCAAGTGCAAGGTAAGTGCAGAAAAGTGCTTGGAAAGGGGGGCTGTCGGGATACAGAGACAGTCCCGTAGTGCAGAGGTTGCCAGGGAGGCAGTGCAAGTGGAGAGTGTCCCAGTTGTAGGTAGAGTGCAGTTTCAGTCTAGAATTTAGCAGGGGAGACGGAGGGGGGAGAAGGCAGAAGCAAAGAGGAAGGTTTTGAGGTGCTTCCGGAACCGGAGATGGTTCTCCTCAAGTTTCAGGGAGGCAGGAAGGCTGTTCCAGAGGGAGACCCCTGCCGCGGAGAGAGATCTACCCCCAACTCGTTGCTTGGAGAAGCGGCTGACCCCGAGGGAGTTGGAGACGGATAAGCAAAGAGCTCGAGACGGAAGATATTTAGGAAGAGAGAGTTGAAGGTATATAGGGCCCAGGCCCCAGAAGGCCTTGTGGACAATGCAGAGGGTTTTGAACTTAATCCTCGCAGCCACTGGGAGCCAGTGTAGAGATTTCAGTCCTGGAGAGATACGATCCCTGGGCTTGAGGCCAAGGACAAGTCTCGCAGTCCTGTTCTGGATAAGTTGCGGAGAGTAGAGGCAGGCAGATTTAGATAGAGGCTGTTACAGTAGTCCGGCTTCGAGAGAACCAGGGCTCGGGAGATAGTGAGCTTCTGGGGGAAGGAGAGGAAAGGAAGAATACCTTTGAAGAGGTGCAGCTGGTAGTTGGACTGCTTAGAGACGTCAGATATGTGAGGAGAGAAGGAGAGTGTGGAGTCGAAGATGACCCCGAGGTTTTTTGCCTTGCAGGTAGGAGCAGGAGGAGGGCCAAGAGAGGCCGACCAGAGAGTTGTAGCGAAGGAGGGAGTGGGTGTGCCGATGAGTAGAATCTCAGTCTTACTGGCATTAAGGCAGAGGTCACCATTCCTGGATAGCAGTCAGACAGTCAGAGATGAGGGAAGGCGGGGAGGAGGCCGAGGGTAGCCTGAAAATGAGCTGGGTATCATCCGCATAGCACTGAAAGTTGGGGCAGAGAGTGGCGATGTGGTGGGCAAGGAGTGCCAGATATTGGTTGAACAGCCAGGGAGAGAGGTTAGGTCCCTGGGGGACACCACAGGTAGAGAAGAAGATGTCAGAGAGGAAGGACTCCAGTTGGACCTGGGAGGGTTGATTGGAGAGGAAAGAGATCAGCCATACCAGAGCCTGACCAGTGACACCCAGGTTATCACGGAGACGGTTGAATAGGATGGCATGGTTGACAGTATCAAAGGCAGAAGAGAGATAGAGCAAAATGAGAACACACAAAGTGTTGGAGTCAAGGTTCGAGAGCAGGTCCTCACGGATGTTCAGGAGAGCAGTTTCCGTGCTTCTGGCATCTCTGAAGCCAGACTGATGGTCATGAAGACTACCGACAGATTCAGCATGAAGATTAAGATGGGAGATGGCCAGTTTCTCCAGGAGCTTGCCCAGGAAGGGAGTGATGGAGATTGGGCGATAGTTGGCCGGGCAGGAGGGGTCAGAAGAGGGTTTCTTAAGAAGAGGGTGCACAAGGGAGTGCTTAAGGGGGGATGGGAAGACTCCAGAGGCGAAGGAGTGGTTGCAAAAGTCAGCCAAGGCAGGAGCCAGGGAGTCGATGTGGTCCTTAATAGTTTTGGAGGAACAGGGGTGATCCTGTTTTGACGAGACTTTCATAGATCAGACTTGTTTGGAAACCTCGTCAGCGGAGAGAAGGGGAAAGGCAGAGAAAGAGGGAGGAGGGGTGGCTGCAGAGGGGCCAGAGGAAGAGCAGGGAATAGAGGGAGGGGGATGAGAGGAGGAGAGTGAGGACAGGATGTCCTGAGTTTTAGAGATGAAGTGAGAGGCCAGTGCCGTGCAGAGGGCCTGGAAGGGGACAGGAGAGGTAGAGACTGCAGCAGGGTTGGCCAGCTCCTTGCAGATTTTAAAGAGTTCAGCCGAATTGTTAGATGCCGCAGAGATGCGAGCTTGGATAAGGGCTCTCTTCTTGGTGAGAACGGAGAGCCGGTATTGCTTTTCAGAGGATGCACATGAAGCACGCCATTTCCTCTCTGCCACCCTGCACTTGCATTTTAGGGTGACGAGATCCGAGTCATACCCGGAGTTACATTTGGCTTTGGGCTTCAGGCGGATTAAAATGACAGGGGCAAGGATATCGAGAGTATCAGATATAGCAGAGTGGAGCGTAGAGAGGGCTGTGTCAGGGTGGGAGTCAGCCACAGGGTGAATGGGGGCAGGTGAGAAGGTGGCAGCAAAAGCCTCAACTGACACGCGCTTCATGGGTCGGATGACCGAGAAGGAGGGTGGCATTGATAAGGGTGGCTGTGTCTGTGGGAGAGGGGAAGGTCAGAAGAGATCAGAGCACCAAGGGTGTGTCCTGCCAAATGAGTCAGCCCAGAGGGGAGAATAAAGAGTGAGAGAGAGTCACAGAGGTCGCGAAAGAGTCGGGAGGGTGGACAGGAGGCATCCAGGTAGATGTTGAAGTCTCCAAGAAAGAGGAGTTGAGTGGTTGAGGACAGTAGTGAGGAGGAGAGGTCCGCCCACTCGAAGAGGAAGGAGGAAATTTGGCCAGGTGGCCGATAGATAGTAGCTACGGTAAGGGAATGGCTAGGAGAGAGAGAGAGTCGTCAGACAAGGCATTCAAAAGAGGAGTAGGTCTTCGTAGGAGTGACAGTGGCAGGAATTCACTCAGGGAAGATAAGGTCCACACCCCCCCAGCACGGTTGGACCTGGGCACAGAGAGGATCTTGTAACCGTCAGGTAGGAGTGTGTGAAAGCTGGTGACAGAGCTGGCCATGAACCATGTCTCAGTGAGACCGAGGACGTCGAGGTCAAGTTGCTCAAGCAGGCGACAGATATCAGAGGAATGTTTGACGGCAGAGCGAGAGTTAAGAGTGGCAATGTGGAGAAGGTTGCCAACCTTGAAGGACTTCCAGGGAGGGGTACAAATTTGAAGAAATTACGGACTCTGCCCTGGTTAAACGTATAAGGGAGCATATGGGATCTGAAGCCTATGGAGAGCACCTATGGTGGATGGATTCTATAAGATTATCATATCCGAATACCAGTCCAGCGCCTAAAGGTTCTTCAGTTCCCATATGCTCCCTTATACGTGTAAGCAGGTCAAAGTGGGCAATTTCTTCAAATTCCTCTTTGTAAAATCTTTGCAGTTGTCTGGTGCTATTACACACATAGCGGCAAGTTAACACTCTCGGCCCTATTTAATATTGCAAAAAGGGCTATCTGAGGGAATAGATAACAATCTACTATACAAAAATCGATAATTGAGGAAACCCTCGTCTGGTGAACGTAGGTCTCAGTGGGCGATCATCAGGGCACATACTGTATAATTGAATTTGTGCACGGTTCCTAAAAATGGATCGCGCTGCTTGTCCACGTTCATCAGACTAGGCATTAAGGGTGAAGCATCTCGGGATCCCACATGCTTCTAGAAGGCTACTGTCCTCGACTGAATCTGGCAATACCTCTAGTTTGGCATTAAAATCATCCATTATAACAGTGTGGTGCCTTGCATCCAGAGTTAATAACTGATCAAATGATTCCAGTAGATCGCAATAGCTTGCAGAGCTACTTTTTGGCAGAAAGTAAATATGAATTGCTCTCATACTTAAATCAAAACTCTGCACCTTAAACATGAAGGAAATTATATAATCATGATCTACAGTGAGTTTCACAATATTAAAAGTTGTTGATATATGCAACCATGTTGTCAGGTGGTCCTTTGAAAGACCCTAAACACTCTTTTTAGCCAGATTTGAGAAACAAATATAGCCAGTCAGTATAGGAGCCTCCAACATACAGGCTTCCTGAAGGCAGATGATGTTAAATTGTCAAATAAAAGTTAACCAGTCACTGTTTAACAATGTTTCTCTCAATCCTGCAATACTCCATGATATAATACTGAAACCAGAATCTGCCCAGTGCCTGAGGGTTACCGCTCAATCAGAGGAACATCACTTAAACTGCTGAAAATGGGATCACACGCTTGCCATGAGAGGCTAATAGTGTTTTCACAGAGTTGGAGGACTGAATCAAGAAGTCTATAAGAGAGGGTCAGTGACTGTCAAGCTATTCAACCCTAAAGGTTGTGACTGATTGGCACAGATTAGGGCATCTAACATTGCGTCATGTCGGTGATACTGTCTTGCCCTAACATCCAGAAACACCTCTATAGCACTATCTGCCAGTGCCTCTCTGCATTCCATCCAACACATCCTTAAATATGCATTAGTAAATCCAAATTGCATGCTGCAGCCCCAACAGAACATACAATCACAAGGAATGCACAGAGAAGAAAAAACCTTAAAGGAAATATCAGTAACACCCAGAATTGTATGCATTGCGCTGATTAAAGAGTACTTGTATGAGTTGTTGTTGCCGTGCATTTTCCCCTTGAAATTACAGATCAGATTAAGCTGTCCCCAGTCATCAAGAGGATCCAGTGAGACGATTTTGTTAGACCTTAAGGGTATCAAAACCTGCCGCTGAGTGTCTGCCCCTGGGTCCCTGTGTGCTGGGGTCATCTCTGGGCCCTCTGGTTGTTGTTTGGAGGCAATAGGATGTTTCACTGTCTCAAAATATATCTCAAGGTTTAAAAGTCCTGCTTCAATAAAGGTAATGTATTAGGTTTTGTCGGTGTCCCTTTATTTGTCGCAACCAGTAATGGCCCTTCGGGGATGGCGGGATTGCACACTACCACTGTACATCCTACAGGCATGGTGGCAGTGGCAATGGCACCGCAGGAAGAGATAGTTTCAGAGTTGATCCCACAAACATACATGTCATTAGGAATAGTGGGAATGCAATGCTAGCTGCAGTCACAGAGCAGCAGATGGTATCTATCCCTGGTACAGCTTGCCCATTTGCAGGGTAGCCAGCTGATGTTAGGTTTTCTTCAGGAGGCCTTGCATTATGATCAATAGTGTAAGACTCTCTAGGCCGGAGGAAACTGGCCTGCATGCTCCTGAAATTGGACTAGGCCAGACGAAGACGGTAAAGGGAGAAGGCAACATGATTCTCCACAATTATGAGTGTAAGATCCAATAGAGACTGTTCATTCACTGTCACTTCAGAGGAGATTAATGGCACAAGTAAAACTGTAATTTACACAAGCCTTGGGCCCAGAAGAGCAATGCGAGCCATGATAACATCAGCAAAATGAATATTTGCCGCCAGCGCAGGCACAAAATATGCAAAAGAGGCGGGTGGCTTGACGTATCTGGAGACATCCTCTATCAAGTGGCTCTGTGCCAATTGGCTTGGGCTTGTCACCATTTGCTGCCATGGGCCCCTCATACGATGCAGTTGTATTATAGATGGGTCCAGGGCAGGGAGGATGTGCCCTCTGTCTGTATATGGACCAGCCCTTGAGCTGTGCCCTCTGAGCCCTCAGTGACCTCTATAACCTCTGCTATTATCGTTGGGATTTCAGGAATGTGTTGTCATTTGCTGAAATACATACTGTAGGAGATTTTCGGGAAATTTGGGATTTGGCAGTATTTTCTTACCATAAAAATATTGGCTTTAATTTTGCAGTAACATATTCTTACATTTGTAGTGGGTTTGGTATCACACTATTTTAGTGACCATATCTTGTTAGCCTGTATTGGTGGTCATTTTAGTGGTATCTTGCTTTGCGGTATTTTCAGAATTATCTTATTCCTGTGGTATAGTGGTGAGCATGTTTTTTTAGACTATAACCCCATTATAAAACAAATCTTTCCTTTCTATTAGAATACCTTCTAGTCACCTGTAGAGAGCCCCAGACTTAGACACTTCAGAGAACCCAATGAGTTTATTCAATGCGCCACCTATAGTTGGTGGCTGGTATTACTGGTTTATGTACATCCAGTAACCTATGTGCCAGATTAGGCACTCCTTCCCATCAGCATGCAAGGAAGGGCTCATTACACTGCACACAACTTTCTACTTTGTATGTGTCTATTACTGATTTTCTCTTATTTGTTATTTTAGGTACAGTGATAAATTGGTAAATACACTTCTGCACTGGTGTAAACCTCCCCTCTGTACTTCACTCACATACATGATTCACAGATGCATGAATGACACTATATATATATATATATATATATATATATATATATATATATATATTGTATTATATGTGTAAGAGGATTCAATTCAGCACTACAGCTAAGTCAACGCCTAGTCTAGAATACTGAATGAAAACCCTTATTGATATATCTTTATTTCCAGTTCATGCGTTCTGGATGACTACCCCTATATAACACCCCTCTCTTGGAATCCTCCTGACCCCACTGAGCCAAGAAGTAGTTCTGTTTTGCAAGTTAAAAGGTTTAATTGATAATTTAAACAATAGGTATATATATCACACTTTATAATAATTAATAATTGAATATCACACTTAATCTGATATGCTAAAGATTAACAACGGAGAATCTGGCACTAGCACACTTCTTTATAATCACTAAGGATTTGACATGAAATGGATAAGGTAGCAACAATACTTTTATGGTTTCAAATGGATGCAATGTGGAATGAAATGCAGTACAGAAAATACTCAATATGATTTCAACAAAACAATGTAATCACTTTTCTCTGGCAATCCCCTCCCCCCTTTATGCAATGCAAGGAATTGGAAGGAAAGCACACAGTTCTCAGAAATGCAATCAAATGTAATTCAGTTCACCCCAGCAACTTAGACTACAGAAGTTGAAAACACAGGCCCAAATGCTTTTAAAGGTGCTGGAAATGAAGAAAAAAATATGCTAAAATGCTTTTAATTCCCTCTAGAGGTTCAGGGTGAGTGGTATCTAGTTAATATTAGTCCAGGCTCACTTTAGCAAGGATCTAGGGTGTAACTAGCAGGTTAAACGAATTTTTGGCAACTGAAAGGCAAGCAGCAGCAGATTTTTACACGTGGAGAAATTTGCAAATCGCGGCAAAATTCGCGAGTGCGTTTTTCACGATTGCGGCAAAACTATAGGGGGTAGGAATGCGGTTCTAGGTTCGTAGAAAAGCCACGATTCTCAGCTTTCAGAGGAAAGTTACTGCAAGTCTCTAGCACAAACGGTCACAGAGATATGAGCGATTAAATAAAGGTCGTTTTTCAGATTTGAAATTTTAAAGTTCAAAAAAGACAAGTGCAGCTTGCAACTAGAAAATGACAGGTGACAGCTTTACAAATGACAGGTGACAGTTAGGAGGCAGTTCTACTTAGATTAAATAGATTGAATTATATTATTTTAACTAAGAGATTGGTTCTGCACAGTTTTGCTATGTACTCACAATATATTTACAAATATGCCTTGCCACGGATCTGGTCAGGTTTAGGACTGGACTCTGGTCTCTGCACTTCACAGTGATCTGGGTCAGCTCTCTCTGGTTCTGCTAACAGGTCATCTCTACTCTGCTGGTCTGGTCTGGGTCTCTGAAGGTTGATAGATTGAAGTCTCTATGTTAGCTCTCTGGAGGTTGATGGATTTGAAGTATGGATTTTCCCGGCAGAGCTTCCAGCTGCAAATGGATTTGAAAGTCCTTATCTGTCCTGTCTGTCTGCTTTTATGTGTTTTCAAAATGGGTGTGTGTGCAGCATCACTAGACCCTACCCCTCTCCACTTATCATTGGCCAAGCTTTCATTTCTCCCCTGATTGGGGGAGCTAAGTTGTGTCAGAGTGATGTCATTTTACAGCCTGCAGAAAGTCCACTCCTCCTGTCAACTTACACACAAATCTAGATTTGAACCAAATGCATATTTGCAGAGGTACATATTGTTTTAAAATTACACGCACCCCTCACATATCACAGGAGGTATACCCTGTTCAAACTCTGCTCTTCCTGGGAGCTTGCATTCAGAAATGGCAATATTTTGCACTTTTTAACTGGTTTGCAATACCGGACATTACCCCAAATTTACACACATGTGCGCAAGGAGTATGGACATTAGTTGATGAAGTGTCAGATTTTTCACATGCACACATTTTGAGTAATATCCTCTTTTCCGCTAAAACTCCCCTGAACATACCACCGGTTCTAAAAACCTCTTAAAATGTGGGCAGAAAAATCACAAGAATTATGGTGTCATTTAAATAATTTTCACAAGTCCGTACTATGAGTTATTCATCTTTTTAAAGTTATGTTCTGGCCACAGAGGTGTGTCTTTTCAGGTCACATGGTACAGAAACCAGTCTTTCCAGTTTCTGCCAAGCTCAGAGACCCTGCCCCTCCCAGCTTCTGCCAAGAGGAAGCTGTTTTACGACATCTGCAATAAAACATTTGCCTGAGTCAGGACAGGGCTTTGTTCAGAGCTCCTGTATTCTGTGGGGGCTCCCCTTAATTCAATTATCAGAGAGATGGCATATCCTTAGTGTGGCCAGCAAAAGGCAGATAGGCCTGGGAACACAGCTGTGACTCAAGTTTCACTCCTGATGGGGGTAGTTGCCAGGCAGAATTCAGTTCCTTAAGCCAGGTTTCAGATAAAATGTCACTTTTTGTTACCCAGTTTAAGTCAATACAATTTTTTACATATGCAGCTAGAATGCTGATTCTAAGTTCAAAACTATGACATTTAAACAATTGCAACCTATGTGACACTCAGAAGTAGGTCACTCATTTCTCTTAAACATTAAGATTTTTAATGTCTTTCAGTCCAAATTTACTTAAACTGCTGAAATCCACAGCTCAGCCAGTCTTGTTATAAACCTTCAAGTCACTTCAGAATATGACTTTAGATTGTATCCACCTCTCAGTAAGTCTTTCTTTGGCCTGTTTTGGGTTCATTTATTCAGTTTTCTACAAAAAAGTAAAATCTGGTGTTGTTTTAAAACGCCGGCTTTTGGATAGTAGTGAGTACTGGTACTGCACCCCTTTTTGGGATTTAAGAATAAAAAATGAATTCCCAACAGTTATGGGTTTGCTTTTGGCAATCAGCATTGCCACTCCTAATGGTTTCAGACTACTGTGTGGGTAGTCCAATGGTGGTTTTAGGCAGTGTCCTTCTGTGTCCATAACATCGGCAAAAATGAGTGGCAGCCTATTCTTCATGCACTTCCCAGGGCATTTTCTGGGAAGCTCTGGCCATCATGATGTTTTCATGTCAGTACTGCACAGTTTTGAGGTAGGGCTCGGATGCATGGGTAAATACATCCCACATATGCTATTTACAAGCCATCACATCTTACCATGTGTTATTTACAGCATCATCTGCAATATAAAAGAACAAAACAGAACAAGCAGGTATTTTGCAAACATGAATTAATATTCCCACACTTTGAACATATAGAGAAAAATACACATATAATATCCCTAACCTCTCTACACTGCAATAAATCTTAGCCACACACGTACGGCATACAATCTGTTCCTCACTTGGCACAAATCTCGTGCCAAGGCCAGTAATCTGAGATTCCGGCATGACCTCGCTGTCTTTTGCAATCCCAGTGCCAGCGCAAAACTCCTCTGTATATTTGTGTGGGGAGCACCAGCTGATTAGATTCACAGTCAGTGCTCGACCCTTTTTGAGACAAAACCATCCGTCTGTCTCCTGAACCCAACATGAACTGCCAACCCTCCTCCTTTCTCTTCCTCAGGAAAACTTTGACTCAGCCCTTTATTGATGTGGCTTGTCTGCCTACAATTTCTACCAATCAGGGTAAAAAGAATGTGCCATGTTCCAGCCTTTATTTTCAAAACAATGAAAGCTTCAGGTCCAGAGTAACTGTTTTTTGATTCCTGCATCTTGCATATTTTCTTTTCTCCACAAGCTGAATAAAACGCTAGTATGCATTTAAAAATGAATTTTAAACAGTGCAACCAAAACATGGATTTTACCTCATTGTGCATATAAGACTGCATTATCATGTTAGAAATTAGCACTTTAGTATGGTTAGTAATATTAATCAGTTATGTATTTTAATGTAGTCTTTACACGTGAAGCATCCAATATACATTGTGCACTTCATTATTTTAACCTGGCAGCACACTAAGTTTTTCTATGTGTGCTCTGAATGCTTGCAGTTTCAAACTGGGCCTGGCTGTGTACATTGTATGCTAGCAATAACGCTATATATTATATACTGGCAAAAATGCTATATATATCCTTACAGTGTCGGTCCTCTCCTTGGAGCTCCCCTTAGGGCTGGTCTGAGAGTTCGTCTTGTGGAGAAATTGAAAGGTCTCTCAAGGAATTTCTCTCTCAACCATTAACTATGCCTGGTGATAAAGTTCAAAGGTTGTGTTGGTTCTGTCCTTATCTCCTAATGGTGGTTTGTTCCAGTCCCCAGCACAAATGTCTCTCTCTCAGGCACTGTGACTTGTGTCTCTGTTCCACTCTTGGGGTATTGATACTTTCACCCCGGCTTGGTTCCATCACTTCCGCTTGGGAATGTCTTCTCCCTTCCCTTCTTGGGACCTTGTAACTCATGGCCTGCCTTGGGGTCTTCTTATTCTCACCCCGCCCTAAGGGCCTGCATATTTTACCCTGTTAAGCAGTTTCGAGCCTGTCTTTCGGTTTTTGCTCCTTTCACCTCACCGGGGGGTACTTTATTGCTCACCCATTCTAGTGGTCTTGTGTTTCTCTCCTTCAGCCCACTTTGGGCTTCTACTTATTCCTATCCACCCTTGAGTGCTGTGTCACTCGCCCCATTTAGGAGTCTCTGGTTTCTGTCTCAGCGATTTGTTCTTTTGTGCTTTCCAACCTTCCCTGGGGTACTGTATCTCTTACTCCATATATGGGTCTTCAGTTTCTGTCTCTCAGTATACTTTGGGCTTCTGCTCATTCCACCACACCCTATAGTGTATTTCGGGTTTCAGTCTCTCAGCCTGCTTTGGGCTATGACCGGGTCTCCTTGCTCTTCTCCCTGTTCCCTGGGACAACTGTGTACCTTTTTTGTTGTAGTTGTGTCCCTCAGGAAGGGCGTTGTCCTTAGCTGATGTGGCCCCACAATCTCATCTCTTGTGTGGGTTTCCATATCAGTTTCTTAGCCCTGCTTCTCTCAGCTGCTTATTGTCAGTTCATCGGCACCTGGTGCAGCGGATGACATTAGTCAGGGCTTCTCCACTCCTATGTTCGAATGGTTCCTGCTCCATAGTGCATCTCAGAGAGCAGCATCATGCGGTCTCCTGCTCTTCTGAGTCAGCTGCCATCTGCACCTGGCCTTGCAAGAATGCACTCACCCTTGGATGGTTCTGTGTGACTTCATTCACCTGCGTCAGACTCCACAGGACTTCCTCCATGTGCAATCTGATCCTGGGAAGTGTCTCTCTCTCATGCACTACTCATCTGTTCTCTTTATTACTTTATCATTCAGGCATCACCAAGACTTTCCAACCTGTTGATTTTGTGGTTCATGCATCATTGTCAGAAACTAAACTAGCCAATTCAAAAAGGGTCTGGCACACAACTGATTACCTCATTCTCCATATAGCCAACAAACAAAGGTGAGTCTATATGTGAGGGTGGTGAAAAAAAGGGTCTGATGATTTCTTGTCCTTGAAGGGTGTGTCACACCCAGAGGGACCCTTTGTGCTCTATCCCTTAGGGGTGTTAAGTACAGCTGCCTCACCACCGTAGTAAAGAAGTTGTTGGTCCCCCCTTGGAGAGAAGGATACATTCCCTGGATTTGTCACACACCCATCTCAATCTCACTGAGCGTTGATCCCTTTTCCACAGTGAGATATTAATGCTTTCTCTTCTGATTACATAGGAACACACACATAAAACAACACAAACACACACACACACATACACAAAAGCACACATATAATTTGTGCAAGTGCGCAATACAGTGAGTGATCTCAAATTCATCGACACGCTCTATAATCCCTCAACGGTTGCTTTAGACTATGTGCACTGACCAGCATCAAACAACCAAAAACAGCTTTACTTTCTTACCAGATCTACCAGTGACTTCCCTGCAACACCATCATCACTACTTAGTGTATTTACCTGTTTTTGCTTTTGCATTGCAAATATAGAATACAATCATACATAATAAAAGTTTACAGAAAGTACATCTTTAGAGAATAATCTAGTTTGCTAATGTCCAGGCATTCTGCAAATCTATAGACGATACTCAGACAACAGATTCGTCTTTGACTTTTGTTCTTGAAAGTTTCATATACTCGTTGCTAAGAGATTTTGATGGTAGGCAGTACCATATACATCTGCTATTAATGTCAACACTGCATAGGAGATTGTATCATATACAGCTTGTATAGCCTTTTCTTTTTTTAACTGTATGCCTAAAGTGTAAGAGATCTCTACTAAAATGACCTCAGCTGTGGGATAGTGTAAATGCAGGAGGGTCTACTTGAAGGTGTTAGTTCTCTCTTCTCTACCAGAAGAGAAATATCAAATGTGTTTCAGAAACTGTGTCCTTTATTGCCAATAACATTTTCATCTTGGTTATGATGCCAACCACACACACACTGCAGATATGTGCTGCTGGCTTCTGAAAACAAACTTGCCATAAATTGTTTATGTTAATTTTTAGTAACCACCAGCTCTTAGTGGTATTGTAAATAGAAATATTACATTGTAATAAAACAAGTTTCGCTGTGAATCAACACAGAATCTAATTAGTGAACCCTGCAAAATAATTTTTAAAACTAATTTATTGTTCCGACAAACAGGTGCAGCAAGGTTTATGTGCTCAAAGGTATTGGCATGAATTCCTTGTAATTTTAAAACACAATATATCTTGTTCTCCAAAAGAAAGTGCTACAAAAAATGATAACCACACAATTCCTCTCCAAGGAAACAAAATGTTTCCTGGGTCAGACTTCTACACTAACTTGTCTTCCAAGCTTAAATTGTTTGTAGCAATTATGGTATTACAACAAAACACCTCACTCTGCTTACACGTTTTTGCTTTGTGTGTAGCAGTGAATCCAAATTGCTATCCAATGCAAGCTTCTTCAGGGCTACACATTATAAACTCATATGGTAATTCTCTTTGTGGTATTTTTACACAATACTTATAGTTAACTGTCTGGTTCGCTCACTTGATTTGTCTTGTCTTTTCATATCTCAATGTTGTTTTTGTGGCCGTTTCCTTACTGCTTTACCGGCATGATAAATGCATAGCTTTTACCAGAATAAAATCAAGTGACAGAACAAAAAAGTTATTAATAAAAAGGATTACAATGTTAAATATGTATAACTTTATGGATTTGTATCTCACAAATGTATGTTGCATATGCAAGCATGTATCTGTAATGACACAGTAGACGAATCCATATGTCATTAAGATGGCAGGTTGCTACTGTGAATTATGGAATAAAAATAGATTTGCAGATAAAGGTTTTAGGAAAGGAGATTGGACCCCCACATTTCTCTGGTCCCAAATGTAAAAATGATGAACATCCAATGAAGACTGGGGTTGTGTACTCAATAGGAGTGTCTGACAATGACGCAGGTCATTCAAAACATTGGGCCAATCACATAGTGTGACATAATTAGCACATAATCATGGGATTCTTACACTTGAAAAAGTGTAATCACACAGAGGATGCAGTTCTGATTCTGGAAAAAGCTGCAGGAAAGAACCACACCTCTTCTTATAGGATGGATGGATTAATGAGGGAGGCCAACACAGGTGCTGCAAGATGGAGGGCTCCTTTTCCAGGGAGATGAGTCCTGACCACAAAGGGTCCTGCAAAGAAGGGAAAGTGGGACATTTCTACTTTTATTGAAGCAAACCAAGAGGACTTTCCAGGGAACACTTGAGGGTTTCCTCTGGCATCACACCTTTAAAGATTAATCCAAAATGAGAACGATAATTCCATGAAATAGTTTACATTAAGCTGTTATATGAAGATGTCTGTACCATAGCCTAATGAAGATCTGCTTGATAATGTGTGTACTCTGAAGAACACAACTATTTAACAATGAATGAAAAATTAGAGTAAGTTTAAGTGTGTCATGTCTACTACCATAACAATGATGCAAATATAAATCCCATACACCCCCATTCTTGAAATTGCACAGTGTCACTCTATTAGTGAGGTGAGAGGGGAGGGACACTTCTCCCTGTTTAATTAAATGATCCAAACATTCTCCCTGGTTGGTTGGGTGAGTAGAAATAGCCTGTTCATTCTAAATTGACAGCACTGCTTCCCTAACCCAAACCTGCAAAACATAAAGTAATTTAAATATATGTATATAAATGTCATTTTTCTATCAACAGTTATCTGATTCCATAGGTTTGTGATGTTATTAGTAATAGAACGTTATTTGTTTCATTTATAAATATATCTTATGTGTAATTTGGAGACATTTAGAGATTAAAAAAAAGGTTGATACAGTGGCCAACACGTGGCAGAATTAAGTCTAGAATGTCTATTGACATTCAGAATTAGACAGATATTTTATTATGTTAAAGGATTTTCGTGAGTGTGAGAAATAGTGAGATGGAAGCAGGCAGGTCCTTATGTGTGATCCAGCTTCCCGTGAGTGTGTAATATTGTGGTGACATTGCCCAAAAAAAGCTTGGGGACCAACTTTAATCATTGTATTTAAGTAAATTTGAGTTGTAATCACAATGCCTGTTTCCTGCCCAGAATTCTGGGTTGGGACTATATACTAGGGGGAAGTCGATTAGGAGATTAGGATTGCCTGCTTACTGAAGAAGCCATGCATTAACCAAAATATATCTTGCATAAGAAAGGACCAACATTTAATAAAGCTCAAAAATATATTATTCATGTTGAAGCTTATGCCTACAGAATCATGGTTCTGGAAAAAAACACTACCTCCTCGGTTCTTTTTCAGGAGCATTGTTATTTACACATTTCTTCTGAATACTGTCTACTCCAAGAAAAATGTCATATGCTGAACACTCATGGCTCTGGTTCTCACTTGCACCATTAGTGAAATTAGGATATGGTGCTGCTGCTTTATCCCTCGGGCTTGTTCTCTATATGGGTGTGGATGTAGGCCCTGTGGGTTCTTTATCAACAGATAAAGGTATATGCTTTATTGCTGCTTTCTTGTCTTAGGTTTTGATTTCTGCCATTAGAGTTGCCGGACATGGTTCACAGTTCTGTTTCTGGCATTACATAGCTGGATTGGCCTTGCTGTTTGTACTGCTTGCCAAGTTGTTGCTCCAACTAACTCCAACCAGCTCTAAGTAACATACAAGATGGACTGTCTGGCTGCCAGATTCAACGTGATCATAAAAGACAGACTCACAGCAATAATTACATTTGGAAAGAAGAGGGATAATTATTGATGTATCTTATGTGAATATTGAAACAATTGTTCTTTTAAGGATGCAATAACATTTTGAAATGTGCATTATGTGTATCACCATTCCCTA
This sequence comes from Ambystoma mexicanum, assembly GCF_040938575.1. Classification (NCBI taxonomy): domain Eukaryota; kingdom Metazoa; phylum Chordata; class Amphibia; order Caudata; family Ambystomatidae; genus Ambystoma; species Ambystoma mexicanum. The sequence continues at coordinate 1,002,267,769 of NC_090928.1, forward strand.
GAACCATTGTCCATTTGCTTTCTATATTTTTCTTTTCTTCATAGAGTAAATGCTCCAGATCACACATTCAATCATTTGAAATGCGATGATCAACAATGCATCAATTTTAGGATTTTTGTTTTGATACATAATATTGTGAAGTTTACTTGGAACAAAACCTTTTTTCTTTGGTCAGAAAGAGAAAAAAACATTAAAAAAACTTCCTTTATCCTAAATGTAACTATACCTAGGAAATGTTACTGTTCAAACATATCAGAGTTATCTGGACCAAAATCTCCAGAATTCATTTTCGACTGCAAAATACCCTGACTTTGCTCAAGCAAACATCACAGAGACACAGGCTCCCACTGTTTGAGGATACGTGACAGGGAATAATATTGCATAGCAACTTCAGGTTTCCACATCTTACCGAGGGTCCAAAAATCATATTGGAACTCAAGGTGGAAAACAGGTTAGTGTACTGTCGTCCACGTTACTTCAAGGGCCCTCTTGAGCACCTCTAAAGTCCACACCCAGATACTAACTACCACTAGTACCATGCATCGACTGATCTCAAAATTGCCATCACAGTTAAATCTTCTCCTAAACAGAGGTTCACTTTCTTGACACTTTCTCAAATCCTTACCCGATAACAAACCTTACAGTTAAGAAAAATGCATCCCAGCTACCACAGCCATATTTCCTTTCTCTTTTTTCAACTGGATCTCTCCCACCAAGCTGCTTATCTACTGACTAATCCAGTGTTCCTACCTCCTCATTTCCTATTCTTTCTTACCCTTGGATTACAATCCGGCCACACCCAAGTAGGTTCACAATACACCATTTATTGAACAAGATCAGATGCCATGAAACCATGGTGATGGTTGCAGTATTAATGCTTAATAACATAATATAACGTCCAGCAGACTTTTCAGAGATTTGTGAAACACCAACATGACTATTCAAGCATATAGAACATTGCTAGTAACTGGCCCACATGATGATCAGGATAGTCCCCTACGTCCCCTTCAAGCCCCATCAGAAAACTCTGAATTGCGAATGAGAATTTTAGTAGAAGTCTCAGTATAAGACCTAGGTAGGGGAGGGGATCCTGGCAATAGGAGACATACGGCAAGATGCAAAATGCATGTTCAAGTTTGAAATAGTGATGAAAACATTTAAGCTCCTATAATCAGGACAATGGAAGTATTCTCAATTAAAATTATACATTACAAAGGTCTCCCCTTAAAGAACTGAAATTGAATCGTTGTCTATCACTATACATATTGACTGCTGGAGCAGCATCGATGGACTTCTGCCTACATCATATGCTTCAAAAACAAAAGAGTTGCTCTCAGAGAAAAGTCTTCTGACCACTAAGGATCTTAATATGAGTTTGGGAGTAAAACATCCATAATAGTCACTTGAAATTCTTGCTGTTTCTGCATTTGTTAATCAGAGGTACACTGCACAATTATAGTATATTGTCATGCGTGTGCATGGTAAAAATCAAAAGTGATAAAATATGGATGCTGCAGGAGATGTTACCAGAAAAATGTCACCACATGTGGAGACGGAAGGGAAAAACTGCCAAGTAATACAATTTTCATGGCACCCACTGCTGCTTATCTCAATCCATGCTCCATCACAGTAGCAGAGTATCATCTTTGGAAAATGAGTGCAGAATAGGATGCTGGGGAAAGTACATATGCCGAATGTGAGAATGGTTACCAGAGAAAACTTAAATTTGGTGAGCAGTAGCACACTGTGCTAAGGAGAGGAGATCCCAAGGCTGGGGGACACCTGATGGACCAAAAAAACAGCTCCCAGCTGGTGGCCTTAACTTCAGGGCAGGTTGCTGTACAAGGTAATGCACTGCAAGAAGAGATGGGATGGTCTTGAGCACCAAGTATGCATCATTCGGTCAGAGCAGAGAGCATTGCATGGCCACAGGGTTGAGAGCACGGTTCCCAACTCCTCCCCCCATCACAGGCAGGATTGGCGCTGGCGATAGTTGTTCCCTCTCCAGGCCTATGGTTTGAAGTTTACTCTCCAGGCCTATGGACCCCCTATGGTCCCTGTTCGCTCTCCTTTTTCCTCTTCTCCCATTAATGGTGGCACATTTTTGGGGGCCCTTTTGGCCCCCTTCCACTCCTCTAAGACCATCATTAATGTCTATCTAAATGGTACCGGCTTGGTCCAGGAACCTCAGGCCAATCTTCTCCTTTTTGATAGATGCTTTCCGCGCCTTATCAACTTAATTTCCGCTCCTGCTATCCCTTCTTACCCCTCTCATGCTTCTCTGCCACCTCCTTCCTATGCCACCTCTCCAGCTCCTCCTGCTGCTTCTCTAGCCACCCTGTTGCCTCCCATCTCTGCCACCCCTCTGGCACCTTCTTCTTCCTGTGCGACAAGGCTGCCTTCTTTTCCTTCCCCCTCTGCCCATCCCCAGGCACCTCCAACACTTCTGCAGGGCGTACCTCTGGCCTGTACCCCTCCCCGGAAGTCCTTAAAATGTGGAAACCTGCTCCATATCGCTACTCTCAACACACGTTCAGCTGTCAAACATTCCTCTGACATCTGCCGGCTCTTGGAAGAGCTTGATTTGGATGTACTGTATCTCACTGAGACTTGGTTCACGGCCAGCGCTGTCATGAGTTTTGACACTTTCCTGCCCAATGGCTACAGATCCTCTCCGAATCCATAACCAACTGTCCCGGTGGGGGTGTAACCTTGATTTCCCCTGAGTGAATCCCTGTTCCTATCATTCCAATGCAGGATTACTCCTCCTTTGAATGCCTGTCTGCAGGCTGTCTATCTCCCCTGGGCTCTCTCTCACTGTGGCCACTATCTACAGGCCACCTGGCCAGGTCACCCTCTTCTCCCTGAGTGGGCTGACCTCTTCACCTCCCTCCTTGTCTCTCCCTCTCAACTTCTCTCCTCAAAGACCTGAACATCCACCTGGATGCTAGCAGCCCTACCTCAAGACACTTTTGCAACTTTTATGACTCTCTCTCTCGCTATTCTTTCTATGGCCCGACTCACTCTGCAGGGCACACCTTGGATGCTATGATCTCCTCAGACCTCCCCCTCTCTAACCTTCTCACCACTCCTCTCTCTTGGAATGATCACTTTCTCCTTTCCTCGCACCTCTCTCTCCATACCCCTCAGGCCAAGCCGACTCCAGCACTGCCACCTACCTTCTCGGTCATTCGACTCATGAAGCATGTGTCAGTTGAGGCTTTTGCTGCTAGTTTAGCTCCTCCTACTGCACCTTTGTCTGACTCACACCCTGATGCAGCCCTCTCTAACTTTCATCACTCCATATCTAACACGCTGGATGTCCTTGGCCCTCTCATGAGGATCCGCTTGAAGCCCAAATCCAAGTACAACTCTTGGTACGATTTTGACCTCGCCACCCTTATACGCAAGTGTAGGCCAGCAGAAAGGAAGTGGAGGGCATCAGGCGCACCCCCTGACAAACTGGCCTGCTATCTGCTTCAAAGGCAGTACAGGTGCTCTGTACTCTCTAAGAAGAGACCCTATATCTAAGCCTGTGTCTCTGCATCATCTAACAATTCGGCTGACATTTTCAAAATCTGCAAGGAGCTGGCCAATCCTGCTGCAGTCTTTACCTCTCCTGTTCCCTCCCAGGCTCTTGGCACTGCCTTGGCTTCTCATGTCACCACTAAAACTCAGGACATCCTGTCTACCCTCTGTTCCTCTACTTCTTCTTCCTCCTCTACCACTCCTGGCTAGTCCAAGGCTGTCTCTCCTCCTCCATTCTCCTCCTTCCCCCTGTTCACCCCATATGATGTTTCAAGACAAGTCTGATCTGTGAAAGTCTTGTCAAAGCAGGTTCTCCTCTTCTCATCCAGGACCATCAAGAACCATATTGACACCCTTGCTCCAGCCTTTCTGCAATCACTCCTTTGCCACTGGAACTTTCCCCTCCCCCTTAAGCACTCCCTTGTGCACTCCCTTCTAAAGAAGCCCTCAGCTGATCCTTCCTCCCCAGTTAACTATCACCCTATCTCCATTACTCCTTTCCTGGGCAAACTATTAGAAAAGATGGCCATCTCCCAGCTTAATCTGCATAGTGATTCTGTTGGTTGCCTCCACGAACACCAGTCTGGCTTCGGAACTGCCAGAAGCACAGGAACTGCTCCCCTGGACACCTGTGAGGCACTGTTCTCCAATCTTGACTCCAATGTCCCTTCTGTCCTCAGTCTCCTCAATCTATCCTCTGCTTTTGACACAGTGAATGATGCCATCCTGCTCAATCACCTCTGGGTATCACAGATCAGGCCTTGGCCTGGTTGACCTCCTTTCCCACTGACAGACCCTCTCAAGTCCAACTGGGGTCTTTCCTCTCTTCTATCACTCTCTCTACTTGTGGTGTACCTGGCACCTCTTGCTGACCGCATTGCTACTTTCTGCTCCAATTTTCAGTGTTATGCAGATGACACCCAGCTCTCTTTCAGGCTGCCATCAGACACCTCTGCTCCCACTCTAATACCAGACTGTCCGGCCGCAATTCAGGAATGGTGTGCCACCAACGATCTCTGCCTTAATGCCATTAAGACTGAGATCCTCCTCATTGGGACACCTACTCCCTCCTTTCCTCTCTCCCTCTGGCCACTCATTCTGGGCCCTCTTCCTGCTTCTTTTTGTGAGGCTAAGAACCTTTGTGTCATCTTCGAATCCACCCTCTCCTTGTGTCCTCACATATCTGATATCTCTAAGAAGTCACACTATCAGGTGCACCTCCTCAGAGGTATTCCTCCTTTTCACACTTTCCTCCGATGCTCACTGTCTCCAGAGCTCTGATCCACTCTAGGCTGGACTACTGAAACAGCCTCTTTCTAAATCTGCCTGCATATACTCTTCGACCTTTACAATTTATCCAGAACAGGACTGCAAGACTTGTTCTTGACCTCAAGCCCAGGGATTGTATCTCTCCAGCACTGAAATCTCTTCACTGCCTGCCCGTGGCTGCAAGGATCAAGTTCAAGACCCTCTGCATCACCCACACAACTTTCTGGGGTCTGGGGCCACTATACCTCCAACTTTTTCTTGCACAAAATCTTCCTTCTCAAGCTCTCTGCTCATCCACCTGCAACTCTCTGCGGGTCAGATGTTCCTCTAAGCAGAGAGTTAGGGGCAGATCTCTCTCCTCGGTTGGGGCCTCACTCTGGAATAACTTCCCTGCCTCATTCAAACTTGAGCAGAACCACCTCTGGTTCCGGAAGTAACTCAAGACTTTCCTTTTCGATTCCGCTTTCTCTCTTTCTCTCTCCTGCTGATGTACCTGACTGCTCCACTGACTGGTCACCTGGATACCCTCTAACCTCGGGCCCAGGCTCCTGCCTGTCCAGTGCTCTTGCACTGCCTCCGGGCTCCCCCAGCACATAGGGTCTGTTCCTGCAACCCTGTAGTCCCTTCTCACTGTACTTATGAGCCACCTGCTGGCTGCACTTACTGATCTACCTGCACTTCTCTCTCTCCCCCCGCCACTTCTCCCCTTCCCTCTTCCCTACACTTGCGTGATCTGAATGACACAAGGCCTAGTAAGATTGTTGTTTTCTCCTCCCTCTGTTTCCCCCTCTTTGTCTTGTCACACCTAGAAACACCTAGAAACAGGTAGTTGCTGGGTCAAAGAATTAATAATGTGAGTAGGCAAAGAAGGGATTCCGTGTAACACTAATGTAATGAGTATATTTTTAAAACTCCGGTCAGGCAATGTTCTGGGATAAGCCACCAAATGCAATATCTTCCAGGTATAATCACCAAACACAGCTAATGGGATCACTATGTTTATACTGAGCAACAAGGACTCATCAGAGGGAAAACATGACAAGCTCCCAGAGGAAGCGCTGTCAATATCAATACACTATCGCAAAAGGCAGGCTGGGTAGAATGCAGGAGTATAGGTACTCAAATAGCAACCCACTGCACGTACTACAGAACAATAATAATGCATGAAACACTGAATGTGTCGCAAAGCAAAGCTAAAGGGCAATCTAATAATAAGCATGATACCTTTTCACAAGTAACACAGCATAGTAGAAAAGATAGACCCCCGTGAAAGGCAAATGTATTACCTACATGCAAGTAACCCAAAACCTATGTACTAATATTTCATGCATAAACTTTTCTATAGAGACTATTGAGGTAGCCAGTGTCACCACATCATCCATCCAAGGGCTTACAGTAACCTGATGATCTGCTCCCCATCAGTGAGATACAGTCAGCAACCATCTACTACAATAGCCACTCCTAACCACTATCACGAGAAGTTCAGTATATCATGATAGAAGACACTATGGGTGGGGATGAGTCATGACCATGAGCGGAACTTTCACAGACGTGCAAAGATGGATATTGAAGTAACTAGCTACTGTATGTCACGAAGAACAAATGTGTATATTCCATTTGCTGTGCTATGACTGTCACTTCTTTCCCAACCTAGGAAACCTCCATTGACTTAGCTTGACCAGGTAACGCCAAAAGCCTTTGAAACCATGGCTGGCACCTATTGGCATTGCCCCTACTATGACCACCACAAGGGTGCAATCTGGCCACTATGCCGCTACCTACACCACCAGGACATCATGTGGTGGCGTGGCCTCTGCCACCACAGCAAACACTGAAGCCAGCAAAATGTCAGCAGCTGTGTTCAAGGCATGAAGAATGGCAGAAAGGGGAAGGGCAAGACCCATGCCTTGCCTACTGCTACATCTGGACACAGAAGCAATGACTCCTTCCTAGTACCAGTAGAAGGGCCTGAGGAAGTGCTGAGGGCCCATACTATCAGTGGAAATAAAGCCATAGTGTGATTGTAATTGGTATTAAAGTCACAGCCACTCAGGAGGTGCCTGGCATTGAAGGCACATTCAATTATCCCAGCATTCCCATTGGAGGATATGCATCACCATCAGAAGACACTGATCGCTATGATTAATATCAACATGTGGGTATGTCCGGTTGAGGTGCAGATGCATTCCCAGCCTGCAAAGCCAGTGGGAGGGGACAGTTCATGGGCCCATATGGCCAGCATAATGAATAAAATGAAGCACTATCCATACACTTCCATGAAAGGAAGGGCAGGAAGTAGCAGCAACAGGAACGTGTTATATGCCAGTTGGTAGTACTTTATGATGATTTAGAATGCTTTTACGGGCCTTAGGAGAAAGATAGGAAACCATGGCGCTTGACTCTTTGCTCAAATGACTTGCTGACCAAAGCTACCAGCCTGGAAGGCCAAAGGATTAGTGGGACATGGAGGCAAAAACTCACAGGTTCCAGATGTTGTGTAGCATTTTAATGAAGGCAAAGTAGTCTGACATTCACGTGCAACCAACAGTTGTCTGTTATCCAACTCTTCCACATCAGTGACTCCCACAGTGCAATATGTGATCAGCACCCCTCCTTGTCAGTCCTCATTTCTGTACCACCCCCGCAGCCCACCTGGTAGAGGGAAAGGGACATATTGTCTGGGATATCTTCTTTAATCTTGATATGAGGGGTGGTGGTTAAGAGGCATGTTTGTGTTGCTTCAGCAGAAGGGAGAAGGTGCTAGAGGGAGGTATTGTGGTTGTTTGGTCAGTGGGTGGGGTGAAAGGTGGTAGTTTGTTCTGGGAGTTGTTTAAGTGGATGCGGATAGAGCGTGGAAGGTGTTTTATGGTTGTTTCAGTGTGTGATTGTGGGAGTGTTTAAAGATTGTTTTAGTGGGTGAGAGTGAGGGATGGAGGGTGTGTTGCAGTTGTTTCAGTGAGTGGGGGTGGGAGTGAAATGGTGTTTTGGAGTTGTTTCAGTGTATGGGGGTTGAGCGTGGAGGGACATTTGTTGTGGTTTCTCCGTTTGGGGTGGGAGCGGGTGGATGATTTGGAGTTGTTTCAGTGGGTAGTGGTGCAAGTAGAGGGATAGGTTGGGGGTTGCTTGGCCGGGCAGGGGTCCAGGGTGGATGGGGTGTGTTAAAAGGAATAGGACATTTCAGATCACATGTGCATGAATAAATGGCTGTTGACCAAATGTACATGTCTGGAGCATCAACCTGCAGTCCTCAATGAATTTATCCTTACATGCCTTCAATGCATAGCAATTGTGGGATGTATTTACCCATGCATCCGAGCCCTACCTCAAAACTGTGTAGTACTGACATGAAAACATCATGATGGCCAGAGCTTCCCAGAAAATGCACAGGGAAATGCATGAAGAATAGGCTGCCATTCATTTTTGCCGATGTTATGGGCACAGAAGGACGCTGCCTAAAACCACCATTGGACTACCCGCACAGTAGTCTGAAACCATTGGGAATGGCAATGCTGATTGCCAAATACAACCTAGAATTGTGGGGAATTCATTTCTTAAATCCCAAAAATGGGTGCAGTACCAGTACTCACCACTATCCAAAAGCCGGCGTTTTAAAACCACTCTGTTTCCCTGAAGGCAAGTCAAAATGCCTATTTTCAAACATTGCAATATGTGCAAAATATTCACTGAACACCAGCAGACATTTGGTAGAATGGAGTTTTGTGTGCCTACAAAATCTGGGAAATGAAGAGCCCAGAACAATGCTTATAACAAAACTAGCTGAGCTATGGAGTCAGCAGTTTAAGTTGCACTGGATTTAAAGACACTAAAATCTAAATGTTTAAATTGACTGAGTGACCTACTTTTGAGTGTCACATAGGTTGCAATTGTTTAAATGTCATAGTTTTGCACTTAGAATCAGCATTCTAGCTGCATGTGTAAAATTGCAAGTTAATTTAAAAAGCAACAAATAACATGACAGTAGCTGAAAGTCTGGCTTAAGGAACTGAATTCTGCCTGGCAACTACCCCCATCAGGAGGGAAACTTGAGTCACCACTGTGTTCCCAGGCCAACCTTCCTTTTGCTGCCCACACTAAGGATATGCCATCTATCTGATAATTGAATTATCTGTGCTCTGCAGGAGAGTGAACAAAGCCCTCTTCACTCAGGCAAAGGTTTTTATTACGCAGTCGTAAAATGTAGCTTCCTCTTGGCAAGAGCTGGGAGGGGCACTGCCTGTGAGAGCAAGCTGGCTTGGCAGAAACTGGAAAGACTGGTTTCTATACCATGTGACCTGGGAAACCACACCCCTTTGGAGCCAGAACATAACTTTAAAAAGATGAATAACTCATAGAGCGGACATGTGAACATTTTATAAATGATACCATAATTCTTGTGATTTTTCTGCCCACATTTTAAGAGGTTTTTCGACCCGGTGGCATGTTCAGGGGGGTGTCAGCGGAAAAGTGGATATTACTCTAAATGTATGCATGTTAAAAATCTGAAACTTCATCAGTTAATGTCCCTACTCCCTGCACACATGTATGTAAAGTTGGGTCAATGTCAGAAATTGCAAAATCAGTTAAAAAGTGAAATATGTGCCATTTCTGAATGCAAGCTCCCAGGAAGAGCAGAGTTTGAACAGGGTATACCTCCTGTAATGCATGATGGGTGCATATGATTTTAAAACAATATGTACCTCTGCAAATATGTATTTGTTTCAAATCTAGATTTGTGTGTAAGTTGACAGGAGGAGTGGACTTTCTGCAGGCTGTAAAATGACATCACTCTGACTCACAGTTCATTCCCCAATCAAATGATAAATGGAAGTTTGACCAATTGGAAGCTGAGAGAGAGGTAGGGTCAGTGATGCTAGAACACACCCACATTCTAAACACATAAAAACAGACAGACAGGACAGATAGGGACTTTCCAAATCCATCTGCAGCGGGACGCTCTGCCGGAAAAATCCATACTTACCTCCATCAACCTCCAGAAAGCCAAACTAGAGACTTCAATCTATCCAGAACTAAGAGAACCAGAGAGAAAGCAGTGCTGTACCCAGAGAGACCCAGACCAGCAGAGAGAGCTGACCCAGATCACTGTGAAGTGCAGAGGCCAGACCAGACCAGACCAGAGTCCAGTCTAAAACCCTGACCAGATCCGTGGCGAGGCCCATTTCACTCAAGAATATAGTGTGAGTACCTAGAAAACTGTGCAGAACCAATCTCTTAGTTAAAATAATATAATTCAATCTATTTAACCTAAGTAGAACTGCCTCCTAACTGTCACCTGTCATTTGTAAAGCTGTCACCTGTCATCTCTAGTTGCAAGCTGCACTTGTCATTTTGAGCTTTTGAAATTTGCAAACCCAAAAACGACCTTTATTAAATCGCTCATATCTCCGCGACCGTTTGGGCTAGAGACTTGCAGTAACTTTCCTCTGATAGCTTAGAATCGTAGCTTTGAATCGCACCAAGAACCGCATTCCTACCCCTTATAGTTTTACCGCAATCGCGGAACACGCATTCGCGAATTTTACCGCGATTTGCGAATTTCTTCACATGTAAAAACTGCTGCTGCTTGCCTTCCATTTGCCAGAAATTCGTTTAACCTGCTAACTATCCCTGCATCATTGCTAGTGTGAGCCTGGACTAATATTAACTAGATACCACTCACCCTGAACCTCTGAAAGGGAATTAAAAAGCATTTCCAGCATATTTCTCATCCATTGCTAGCACATATCAAAGCATTTGGGCCTGTGTTTTCAAACTCCTATCTGTGTTTTAAACTTCTGTTGTCTAAGCTTGGGGGGGATTGAACTGATTACATTGATTGCATTTCTGAGAACTGCGTGCTTTCCTCCCATTCCCTTGCATTGCATAAAGAGGGGGGGAGTGAATAGCCAGAGAAAAGTGATTACATTGTTTTGTTGAAATCCTATTGAGTATTTTCTATACTGCATTTCATTCATTCAACCTTGCATTTCCTTGAACCCTATAAAGCATTTTCTACCACATTATACTTCTGTACCTATTTACCAGTGTGCTACCTTATCCATTCATGTCAACTCATTAGTGATTATAAGAAGTGTGCTAGTGCCAGATTCTCCGTTGTTGATCTTTATCATATCCGATTAAGTGTGCTATTCAATTGTTAATTTATTATAAAGCGTGATATATATATCTATTTTAAATTATCAAATAAACCTTTTAAACTTGCAAAACAGAACTACTTCTTGGCTCAGTGGGGTCAGGGGGATTCCAAGAGAGGGGTGTTATATAGGGGTAGTCATCCAGAACGCATGAACTGGACCTAAAGATATATCAATAAGGGTTTTCATTCAGTATTATAGACTAGGCGTTAACTTAGCTGTAGTGCTGAATTGAATCCTCTTACAAATTGGGGGCTCGAGCCGAGACGTTGGGTTAGATTTACCACTTGTGCAGCTTAATACAGTGTGCTAACTGACGGGATACATACATCCGGTCGGATCACCACGCTGCATTACGCTGTGGAGCATTCCTCAAAAGGGACACTCCAAGAAAAGTTCTGTTCTGCAAAAATAAAATACAAACTTCTGTAAGTCAGGACAGAGACCAATCTCTAGAATGACGACCTTAGTAGACATGAAAATAGCCAGAGAGCACCTCTTGCATAAGCTATTTGTGAGAGGTGAATGGACCGAACAGGGCCAGGATGCGTGGTTGCAGGCCATCACACAACAGGTCACTGAAACAGGGTCAGATATATATAGAGATCAGGGTCACTTACATGTGGCCCTGAGTGAACTATATATGGCTCCTAAAGCCAAAGATGAACACAATAAGATTGCCAGGGTAGCGGCGTATTTATATTTACATATGGGAGCCGTGCAGGACAAATGTGCTGAAGGCCAAGATCTGGCGAGTAGGCAACTGCTGGCATTACAGAAGGTCCAATCTGACCTGGTCTCTTCTGAGCAGAGGCTGCAGAGGAGCCAGGAGTCAGAAAATGACAGCAGACTGTACATCACTAAAATGAAGGAGGATATGGATGTGCTGCAAAAGGAAAAGTCAGAACAGGATACCAGATTTCTGGCCCTGCAGAAGGAGCACCAAGACAGTTTGGACTCCTTACTGCAGAGCCAGAAAAAGCTGGAGCAACAATTAGACTTTAACAGGGCATGCACGGAGCAGGTAGCCACCTTGCAAAGTCATCTAGATAGAGTGAAGGTAGAGAGCAACAAGCTGATCTTGAAAGACCTGGATACCCAGGCAGAGTTTGATGAGGAGCGCCAAAAAGCTCATGCCCTTCAACGGCAAAGGGACGACCTGGCGGCACAAATGCAGGCTCTTAGTCAGGAAAGAGACGCCTTAGGCCAGGAAGTCTGCCATTTAAAAAGAAAAATGGAAGAAAATCACCTGGCCCACCAGGGGCTGGGTGACCTCCAAAAAGAAAACCAGAACTTGGTAGAGCACACCAGAAGGGTGGAGGATGCTCTAGCAAGAAAGGAGCAGGCCAATAGGGACACAGCTCAGGAGGTAACCCTCCTGCAGCAAAGACTGGCCCAGTTCTCCAGGACCAACCAGGAAGCACAGAGGGAAAATGAGGCCCTCTGTCAACACAATGATAGGCTCCAACAGCAGGTAGCGGTGCAGGAGAAACTGATAGAGTCGAGTAAGGCCTTAACAGAGGAACTGAAAGCACAAATGCAGGCTCTTGCATTGCAACAGGGAGCAGGGGCGGATAGAGATGAGGTCCGCTGGGAAAGAGAGACTCCTGACCATAACCGCAGGAGCCCTAACACCAGGGGCCTTCATCTTCCTCAGTCCCTGGACTCTGCCACCCCCATGTTCCCTGGCGCACATGAGCACAGGGCCACAGGGATGGCAGATTACTTAAAGCTAAGAGTATGGGGCTCATAGGCCAGAACCAGTCAGGAATGGAGGGGTGGGCATCCGGGTATGGGCACCCAAGTACAGTACAGTTCAATGGGGAACCCCAGGAGAGTAGGCCCATTAAGGGCATCCTGAAAACCTCTGCCCAGTTAGGTCAGTGGAGGGGGTACCCATCAAATCCTGGCAGCAAGGAGGAATCTGAAGACCCCTCTGAACTGCGCAGGACACAGGAGACCAGGTCCCCACATTCTGCCAGCCATTCCCATGCTCGCAGAATCCAGGAAAACCTGGAAGAACAGACGGGAACCTCTGGGAGCAGTGCCTCTGAGTCCGAGGAAGAATGGACAAGGGTTACCCGAACCAAAAAGGCCAATAAGGCAAAAAGGGCCTTGCTTAAGGACCCTTTAAAGCAGATTAAGGCGATCAGGAGCGTCATCACGCCTTACCATAAGAACGCTAAGTATTCTGTTTGGGAGCACTTAGAGTTGTTTGAGCAAATGATGGAGACTTTCCATATGAAGGACAGCCAAAGCTGTATTCAATATGTAAAGTGGACCTTCTCCCCGGAATACTCCAGTTTCTTTGCGGGGCTGGAGGACCAAAATCATTTAAGATGGTCCACATATAAGGCGGCCATCCTGAAACATTTTTCTGTTCACAGAAATCCTCAAGAGGCTCGCAAGGCAGCCTACAATTTGCAATGTGGGGAGGATCAGGCCCCACAAGAATTTGTGCAGGAGTTAAAGCGTGCTTTTGCACAGACCACAAGAAGGGTGCGCACGGACAGCAGGGAATTTATAAATACGTTTTTCCATGCCTTGCCCAAATATATCATGACCCAGCTCGTGAGGGATTTTCACGAGAAAAGATCTTTAGACTGGGTCATTGAACAGGCTACCCGGATCTATGAGGTGCAGAAACCGGTAGATAGCAAAAGTAATGCCCAGAAAAACCCCAAAGCCAACAGCACCCCTGCTGCTGCCAAGGTGGCAGAGGTAAAGGTTACCCCCGTTTTGGATTTGGAGATGGGGGGGCCTAAAAACCTGCCTGCACCTAATAATGCTAGGCCCAGGAGGTCCTCGGGTCAGTCACAGACAGGGAGCCAAGGAGGCAGCCCCACAAATGGGGTCCCTCGCTCTCCTGATTATGTAAGTCCCCGTTACAAGGGAAATCGACCCATCCTGGGTTATGTGTGGACTCCTCCAGCCCAGGGGGGGGGATCCAGCCAAGCACCTAACCCAGGGAACTTCCCTCCAAACTTCCCACAGGAGGGCAGAAATTTACCAAACCCTGGGCAGAACTTTTTCCCCAGATATCCACCCGACTTCCAACCCCAAAATCATCCATCCTTCCTTCCCCAATTCCCCGAGCCCAGACCACTGAATCCGGGAGAGGGGAGGCCAAGGGTGGAGGGGTACCCAAATCTTCCCAACCAGGGGTACTACCAAAGAAGGGACAGCTACCCTTCCCGGGATCAGCCCAGGGGAGAAAACAGGGCCCCGTATCAGCCTGAGCGGGTTTCCCAGTTAGAGCGCCAGGTTCAAAACATGGCGCGGGACCTGGGTCACATACTGAGGGCTCAGCAGAACCCTCAGATGGGCGTGCCGGCGCAGAACGCACCCAACTCTGGACCTGGTGCTCCAGAACAATGACGGGGGCAGCACCCCGATAACTCACCGGTTCCCAGGGAGGAGGCACAAAGGGAAGGGGGGTGTAAAGCCTTGGAGGAAGCTTCCTTCCTCACTTGTAAACAGCCCCTGGAAACCCAGGAACCGGAAACGAAATCTCTTGCCCCTGAAAGTCTGCCTCCTAAGGAGCAGAGGGGGGGTAGGAGAAACAAAAGACCCAAACAGACTCAGTTTGAGGAGGAGGTACAGATCTTCCAATTTGAGGGAGAGGGATCCTCAGAGGATCCTGGGAAAAGGATCTTCTCCTTCAGAGAGGGGGGAACTCCTCCCAAAGAAAAATGGGTCCCTAGGGATGCAAATCCAGACTGGGGAGATGTGGAGACTGAGCTACCGCCGCCCACCATCTCATCCCAGAACCAACAGCAAGAAAATCCCCTGGTTCAAACCCATCCTGGGGACTGCCTCCAAAAAGGGGGGGGCAGCCCAGAACCGGAACCAGGGGAACCCACAATGGCTCTGATCTCCAGTTGCCAACTTTTTCTTTCAGATTCCCAAGACTCTCCACAGAATTCTGCCCAAATCTCTTCGCTATCGATGTCCAAAACCAGAAAGTTAGCCCACCAGTTGTCCAAAAATGTACATTATCTGTGCCCCCTTGAGGAGAAGGAGGGAAGATATTATGCCCCGGTACAAGTACAGGGGCAGGGTACAATCTCGGCACTGGTGGACACTGGATCTCAAGCTACCCTTCTGTCCAGAAGGGCCTTTGATGAACTGAATGCAGGAAGGGGAGAGGATTACCAAATTCCTCTCACCTCTCTTCCGGGACAACTACAGAACTTTGACGGGAAGGAAATTCCCGTTGAGGGGACTGCAGACTTGGACATTAAAATTGGGCGACATAAGTTGAAACACCCGGTCATGGTTGTGACCCCAGAGGGCACCCCTTGTTTACTAGGGAATGACCTCCTGAGAAGGTTGTCACCCCTAATAGATTGTGTAAACAAGGTCCTCTGGACCCAGACTAGCCGACCAATAAAATTAAAACAGAGTGTTAACCATGTTAGTTTAAACGGCACCTGCCACATGGTTGAACAAAAATCTGACCAAGTAGAATTTCACTTCCAGAACAACCAGATTCCAGACGTGACAGTAATAGCGGTAGGACAACAGACTGGTGATGGGGGGTCCTCTCTATTTCTGAAAATCAACCTTCCTTCCAGTCTAAAGTGGTATTCCACGCTGGAAGGAAACACTCTGAAATTCTATACTAATCCACAATCAGAAACTCCCACTCCTATAGTCCAGAAAGATGTGAAATCAGCTCAGAGCCTGGCTGATATTCAGCAAATTGAAGAGCAGTTGTTCATCCCTGTTCAGTTAAATGATGGGAAGGACTCTGTTTTCTTTCAGATTCCCAAGACTCTCCACAGAATTCTGCCCAAATCTCTTCGCTATCGATGTCCAAAACCAGAAAGTTAGCCCACCAGTTGTCCAAAAATGTACATTATCTGTGCCCCCTTGAGGAGAAGGAGGGAAGATATTATGCCCCGGTACAAGTACAGGGGCAGGGTACAATCTCGGCACTGGTGGACACTGGATCTCAAGCTACCCTTCTGTCCAGAAGGGCCTTTGATGAACTGAATGCAGGAAGGGGAGAGGATTACCAAATTCCTCTCACCTCTCTTCCGGGACAACTACAGAACTTTGACGGGAAGGAAATTCCCGTTGAGGGGACTGCAGACTTGGACATTAAAATTGGGCGACATAAGTTGAAACACCCGGTCATGGTTGTGACCCCAGAGGGCACCCCTTGTTTACTAGGGAATGACCTCCTGAGAAGGTTGTCACCCCTAATAGATTGTGTAAACAAGGTCCTCTGGACCCAGACTAGCCGACCAATAAAATTAAAACAGAGTGTTAACCATGTTAGTTTAAACGGCACCTGCCACATGGTTGAACAAAAATCTGACCAAGTAGAATTTCACTTCCAGAACAACCAGATTCCAGACGTGACAGTAATAGCGGTAGGACAACAGACTGGTGATGGGGGGTCCTCTCTATTTCTGAAAATCAACCTTCCTTCCAGTCTAAAGTGGTATTCCACGCTGGAAGGAAACACTCTGAAATTCTATACTAATCCACAATCAGAAACTCCCACTCCTATAGTCCAGAAAGATGTGAAATCAGCTCAGAGCCTGGCTGATATTCAGCAAATTGAAGAGCAGTTGTTCATCCCTGTTCAGTTAAATGATGGGAAGGACTCTGTTCTCGCTCGAGTGTGTGTGAACAACGGTAAGAGCTTCATCAGCGAAGCCATGTTTCGCCAACTCCCAAAAGATCCAGCCATTCCCACCTTCAAACTGATAGACAAATGGGAAATGGACCTGGAAGCACCTAATTCCAAACATCTCCTGCCAAGCAGGTGTATGCTCAAAATCTCCATTGGCAACAAGAGCATAGTCCACAATTGTTGGGTCGTGCGAGACGTCCCTGCCGCCTTTTACTTAGGCAGTGACATTCTCAATCGCTTTGCCATTAGTTTGGACCTAATAAACTTCAAAGCTTGGTCCCGATTAGCGGATAATCCCATGGGCTTTGATGATCCAGAAAAAGCATTTAGGTCAGCTCAATTACTACCTTATGCAGTTGAAATTCAGATTAAAGAGGAAGTCACCATCCCAGAAAGGACCCGACAATTCTCCCTGGAAGTGAAAGTTAAAAGGGGACAAGAGTTGAAAAACCCTGATGCTTACATACATCTAAATGCTTCTCTCCAACAGCAAGGGTTGGGGGTAAACCCAACACCATTAGTCAACATAGAACATGACACCATTCTAATAGAGGTGGATAACAGCGACTTAAAGAGTATTACTCTAGCCGCAGGCACCATTATTGGAATGGCGGTTGATGACCGACATTTCTCCATTGATCTTGTAAATGAACTGTTAGGACCAATCCCCAAGGACTGTGTTGACAGTGACAGTGAGGACAATACAACACCAGACAGGATTTTCACCCGGCATGGGGGGAACTTCCTGGTGTACACTTCCTGCCCCTATGGTAAGGAAGATGTGACGTGTGACTTCAGGAGGGATGAGGTGATTTTCCAGGTCCATGAGGGCTGCCTTTCCCACCTGAGGCCTCCGGTCCAAATCAGCACTCTGACCAGGGACTTCTCCACCCAGCTGGAGGAGGCCGCGGAGATAGCCAAACCAGAAGTCTTTCCAGGCTTCAGGCAGATGGTGGAAGAGAGAGTCAATCTAGCTGATGCCTGTGTGACTCTGGAACAAAAGCAAAAGTTGAAACAAGTTTTCTTGGATTTCCAAGATCTCTTTGCGGTAGACTCATATGACTGTGGTCGCACTGACATCCACACCACAACAATCCCCACGGACCCTGGCATGACTCCTGTGTTTGTGAAGCAATATCGTTTGCCTCTCGCATCCATGGAGTCCCTTACTGAAATAATTAAGAACCTTGAGTCCCGGGGAATAATCCGTCCCATCCACAGCACCTTCAATAATCCGGTGCTGGGAATATTAAAGCCAAACGGCCAGTGGAGACTCTGCGCCGACCTTAGGGAGCTCAACAAACGGGTCCATACTTCCCGATGGCCTCTGCCCTACATTGACCAAGGGCTGGCCCAGATCCAGGGGTCACAGGTATTCACTGCAATAGACCTGACCAATGGATACTGGACTGTGCCTGTCAGTAGGGAGGACCAATACAAGCTGGCTTTTACCTTTGGGGGCCAGCAGTACACATGGACCCGGACTCCCTTCGGATACCTCAACTCCGGCAATGAATTCAACATTTTTCTACACAAGGCCATGCCCGACTTGGGTGCAAGGGGTAACCTGGCTTATGTAGATGATGTCCTCATCAAAAGCTCAACTGTTGGGGAACACATAGCGGAGATCCGTTATGTTCTGACACAGTTGAGGGCCGCCGGAGCAAAACTTTCCTTTCAGAAAGCACAGTGGTGTAGAACCCGTGTTAACTTCTTGGGGCATGAGATTACTCCTCAGGGTCTTTGTCCCCAGGAAAAGAAAGTGGAAGCACTTCAGAAACTGAAAGACCCCACAACTCTGCGGGAACTAAGGAGCCTCCTTGGACTGACTAATTACAGCAGAAAGTTCATTGAGGGCTACGCAGAGATCACCAGACCCCTGATTCATCTCCTAAAGGGGGGGGGTCAAGTGGGAATGGGGTCCAGAACAATCCGAGGCAGTAAGACAACTCAAGAGAAGCCTCTCACAAGCGCCTTGCCTAGCTTACCCTGTCAGAAACAAGGAGTTCTTCCTGGAGACAGGGTTCTCTAATACGTGCTTGACGGCCGTATTATACCAAAAGCATGACAAGGTCAATAAAGTAATCTCCTATGCGAGCAAAACTCTATCATCTGTGGAGGAAAAATTCAACGATTGTGAGAAGGCACTCCTGGCAACGGTGTGGGCATTGAAGAATTACCGCCCGTTTATCCAGGGGGAACACATCATAGTGGAGACTCCACACCAGCCTCTGCAATATCTCCAAAGTGACAGAATCCGGGCCGGAAATGTGAGTAATTCCCGAATTACTTCCTGGACTCTGTCAATGCAAGGCTTTCCTGTGGAGGTCAGATATGGCCAAAACAAGAAGAGTCCCCTCGCGCAAGGTCTGGCTGACTTACATGATTGTGCCAGAGAAAACTGTCTCGAGGACGAAAGTCTAAAAATCAAGGACAACATGGAGGCATACCTTAATTCCCCACACAAGGTCTTTGAAGAAGACACGTGTGAGGGAATGCCCACTGTCTATGTGGATGGATGCTCTTACCATGTTGACAACAACGGGGAGAAAGAACTGGTGGCCGGCGTAGGGAATGCATGGGTGAATGAGTCCCCAGAACCCTCCGCTGGATACAAAATCGGTCCCCGAAGTAGTCAGGTGGCAGAATTGATGGCTGTGCATCATGCCATCCTCACTGCTGTCCAGCATCAACTCCACGAACTGGTCATAATCACAGATTCGGATTATGTACGGAACGGGTTCGTGGAGCACCTGGTTAATTGGAAAACCAGAGGCATGTTATGTGCTAACAACAAACCCTTGAAACATGGGAAGTTGATCCAAAACATTGATGATCTGGTCACCTCGAATGAGATGACCATCTATTGGAAAAAGATCAAGGGTCATTCCAAAGTAGAGGGACCAGACAAAACTGGAAATGACTTAGCTGATCAGCTGGCCAAAACCGGAGCCATCCAAGGGGATCTAATTGAGATTGAGTCCCTGTTGGGGGAAATCCAGGTCACTGCTATCACTAGGTCCCAGACAAATGCTCACAACGACCTTTCAATTGCACAATGGAGTAAGGAGACCCCTGATGCTGATTTGATTACCGCTCAGAAGGGGGATCCAATAATTGGTAAGATTTACCAGCACCTTGAGGACCCTGAGAACTTTCCCCTGACGGATACCGATTACATTGGGAAAGAGGACCTAAGAGTGTTGATGAAATGTCCAAAAATGTTCCGAATCCAAGACGGTTTGTTGGTAAGGAAATCCAAAGCTGGCCACGATCAGTGGGTGGTTCCTACCTCATTCCGAAGCCTGATGTTAAGTCACGCCCATGATGCGGCCACCGCCGGTCATAGGGGGTTTCACACAACATTGGAAATCTTAAGAGAGGTTGCATACTGGCCACACATGGGCCAGGACCTCAACCAATATTTGAAGGGTTGTCTTGTGTGTGCACAATTTCAGCCGACATCCCTCACACACCGGGCACCTTTACAAAAGCGGGGGATGACACTGCCATGGTCAGATTTACAAATCGACTTTGTAGGCCCTGTGATTCGCTCGGCTAGGGGGAATAAGTACATGTTGACTGTGACATGCTTGTTTACCAAGTGGGTGGAATGTCTCCCAGCCCCAAATTGCAAGGCAGAAACTGCAGCTGCCTTGATGATTAACCACATCTTTTCCTGTTTTGGTCTACCTCAAAGGATTGAGTCAGACAGAGGTAGCCACTTCACCAGTGAAGTAATGACAAAGATGTGGGAGATACTGGGGGTCAAAAGGAAGTTGCATATTGCTTATAGACCAGCTTCTTCTGGGGCAGTAGAGAGATATAACCGGACAATTGTGAGCATCTTAAAGAAGTTTGTGGCAGATTCTGGGCCAAGTTGGGATATCCGATTACCTCTGGTCCTAATGGCTATCAGATCTACCCCTTCATCGGCAACCAAAATGTCACCATTTGAGTTGATGACTGGGCGCAAGATGGTGCTTCCTCAGCATTTGCTCTATAGGACCCAAGAGCAGACACTGATAAATGCCTCCACTACTCATGAGTATGTAGAGAATTTAAGGAAACACCTCCAACATGCTTTTGCTTATGCTCAGCGGAATCTAGAAAGATCAGCTGATAGCATGAAGACCCACTATGACCTGAAAACTTCCAGGAAGGAATATCAGGTGGGAGACCGGGTCTATCTATACAACTTCCAAAGGAACCAGGCCAAGCAGCGCAAATTTTTGCCTACATGGAAGGGACCCTTTGAGATCGTCGATAAGATCTCCCCTGTGGCCTACAAGATCCACATCCCCAAAGGCGGTTCGGCAGAGGGGGAAGACAAGTGGGTCCACATAAACCAGTTGAAATGTTGCCATCCCAGGCACACTCTGCAACAACTGGAGGAATCCTCTGGAATCCTAGCGGGTACTGTCTCAGACTAATTCTGTTCCAATCATAAAACATACCACATCTAGTCTCTAAAATATTGTGATTTGCATGAAATTGTCTCTGAGTTATACTGTTTTTTTTTTCAAAAGAAGAATGTAATGTTTCGTCATGATGAAATGCATATGCTGCCCCGCTATCTCAACAGTGGTGGAAAAACGTCTATGAGTAGGTATTGCCGCTCTTCCTTTGTCGTCCTAGGAGAAAGAAAACCGGGAGACGGGCCAAGGAGGACGATCCGGAGACCGGGAGCAGAGACGCAACGGGCTCGGGGTACCGCCCAATATTCCCATCAGGACCGGCGAGGAGAACCGATCGATCCGACCGGATGAAGGAAAAGATGCTGAACTGTGCCATCTATTGGAAGAAGATGAGGAAACATCCCAGATCTTGCGAGTCCCATCAGTGAAACCGAATGGCCATCGCAAGAGGGGGGCTTGTGGGATGTATTTACCCATGCATCCGAGCCCTACCTCAAAACTGTGTAGTACTGACATGAAAACATCATGATGGCCAGAGCTTCCCAGAAAATGCACAGGGAAATGCATGAAGAATAGGCTGCCATTCATTTTTGCCGATGTTATGGGCACAGAAGGACGCTGCCTAAAACCACCATTGGACTACCCGCACAGTAGTCTGAAACCATTGGGAATGGCAATGCTGATTGCCAAATGCAACCTAGAATTGTGGGGAATTCATTTCTTAAATCCCAAAAATGGGTGCAGTACCAGTACTCACCACTATCCAAAAGCCGGCGTTTTAAAACCACTCTGTTTCCCTGAAGGCAAGTCAAAATGCCTATTTTCAAACATTGCAATATGTGCAAAATATTCACTGAACACCAGCAGACATTTGGTAGAATGGAGTTTTGTGTGCCTACAAAATCTGGGAAATGAAGAGCCCAGAACAATGCTTATAACAAAACTAGCTGAGCTATGGAGTCAGCAGTTTAAGTTGCACTGGATTTAAAGACACTAAAATCTAAATGTTTAAATTGACTGAGTGACCTACTTTTGAGTGTCACATAGGTTGCAATTGTTTAAATGTCATAGTTTTGCACTTAGAATCAGCATTCTAGCTGCATGTGTAAAATTGCAAGTTAATTTAAAAAGCAACAAATAACATGACAGTAGCTGAAAGTCTGGCTTAAGGAACTGAATTCTGCCTGGCAACTACCCCCATCAGGAGGGAAACTTGAGTCACCACTGTGTTCCCAGGCCAACCTTCCTTTTGCTGCCCACACTAAGGATATGCCATCTATCTGATAATTGAATTATCTGTGCTCTGCAGGAGAGTGAACAAAGCCCTCTTCACTCAGGCAAAGGTTTTTATTACGCAGTCGTAAAATGTAGCTTCCTCTTGGCAAGAGCTGGGAGGGGCACTGCCTGTGAGAGCAAGCTGGCTTGGCAGAAACTGGAAAGACTGGTTTCTATACCATGTGACCTGGGAAACCACACCCCTTTGGAGCCAGAACATAACTTTAAAAAGATGAATAACTCATAGAGCGGACATGTGAAAATTTTATAAATGATACCATAATTCTTGTGATTTTTCTGCCCACATTTTAAGAGGTTTTTCGACCCGGTGGCATGTTCAGGGGGGTGTCAGCGGAAAAGTGGATATTACTCTAAATGTATGCATGTTAAAAATCTGAAACTTCATCAGTTAATGTCCCTACTCCCTGCACACATGTATGTAAAGTTGGGTCAATGTCAGAAATTGCAAAATCAGTTAAAAAGTGAAATATGTGCCATTTCTGAATGCAAGCTCCCAGGAAGAGCAGAGTTTGAACAGGGTATACCTCCTGTAATGCATGATGGGTGCATATGATTTTAAAACAATATGTACCTCTGCAAATATGTATTTGTTTCAAATCTAGATTTGTGTGTAAGTTGACAGGAGGAGTGGACTTTCTGCAGGCTGTAAAATGACATCACTCTGACTCACAGTTCATTCCCCAATCAAATGATAAATGGAAGTTTGACCAATTGGAAGCTGAGAGAGAGGTAGGGTCAGTGATGCTAGAACACACCCACATTCTAAACACATAAAAGCAGACAGACAGGACAGATAGGGACTTTCCAAATCCATCTGCAGCGGGACGCTCTGCCGGAAAAATCCATACTTACCTCCATCAACCTCCAGAAAGCCAAACTAGAGACTTCAATCTATCCAGAACTAAGAGAACCAGAGAGAAAGCAGTGCTGTACCCAGAGAGACCCAGACCAGCAGAGAGAGCTGACCCAGATCACTGTGAAGTGCAGAGGCCAGACCAGACCAGACCAGAGTCCAGTCTAAAACCCTGACCAGATCCGTGGCGAGGCCCATTTCACTCAAGAATATAGTGTGAGTACCTAGAAAACTGTGCAGAACCAATCTCTTAGTTAAAATAATATAATTCAATCTATTTAACCTAAGTAGAACTGCCTCCTAACTGTCACCTGTCATTTGTAAAGCTGTCACCTGTCATTTCTAGTTGCAAGCTGCACTTGTCATTTTGAGCTTTTGAAATTTGCAAACCCAAAAACGACCTTTATTAAATCGCTCATATCTCCGCGACCGTTTGGGCTAGAGACTTGCAGTAACTTTCCTCTGATAGCTTAGAATCGTAGCTTTGAATCGCACCAAGAACCGCATTCCTACCCCTTATAGTTTTACCGCAATCGCGGAACACGCATTCGCGAATTTTACCGCGATTTGCGAATTTCTTCACATGTAAAAACTGCTGCTGCTTGCCTTCCATTTGCCAGAAATTCGTTTAACCTGCTAACTATCCCTGCATCATTGCTAGTGTGAGCCTGGACTAATATTAACTAGATACCACTCACCCTGAACCTCTGAAAGGGAATTAAAAAGCATTTCCAGCATATTTCTCATCCATTGCTAGCACATATCAAAGCATTTGGGCCTGTGTTTTCAAACTCCTATCTGTGTTTTAAACTTCTGTTGTCTAAGCTTGGGGGGGATTGAACTGATTACATTGATTGCATTTCTGAGAACTGCGTGCTTTCCTCCCATTCCCTTGCATTGCATAAAGAGGGGGGGAGTGAATAGCCAGAGAAAAGTGATTACATTGTTTTGTTGAAATCCTATTGAGTATTTTCTATACTGCATTTCATTCATTCAACCTTGCATTTCCTTGAACCCTATAAAGCATTTTCTACCACATTATACTTCTGTACCTATTTACCAGTGTGCTACCTTATCCATTCATGTCAACTCATTAGTGATTATAAGAAGTGTGCTAGTGCCAGATTCTCCGTTGTTGATCTTTATCATATCCGATTAAGTGTGCTATTCAATTGTTAATTTATTATAAAGCGTGATATATATATCTATTTTAAATTATCAAATAAACCTTTTAAACTTGCAAAACAGAACTACTTCTTGGCTCAGTGGGGTCAGGGGGATTCCAAGAGAGGGGTGTTATATAGGGGTAGTCATCCAGAACGCATGAACTGGACCTAAAGATATATCAATAAGGGTTTTCATTCAGTATTATAGACTAGGCGTTAACTTAGCTGTAGTGCTGAATTGAATCCTCTTACACAATCTTGGAGTAGTAGGCAACACATTTCCATGATATGAACCTTTACATGGACAGAGTGATGATAGCAATACATCACCCAGTGTTGCACAGGCAGGCGCAGCATCACACATATTGTGGTTTTGGTCTAAAGAGATCCATAAAGTCACATCTATGTCTGCATAGTCAGACGCCTTCTAATCAAGCTTTTCTAGTGTCTCTGTCCTAAATGTCTGTGCCGCAGGCACATAATTCCAGTGCTCATTCGGCATCTTAAATGGTATGTTATTGGCCACATACTCATATATTCTTGTCTAGCTTTGGCCGTCCGTCTGCATGCTTCTTACCACATCGTCCTCCTTGTGACTCCAAATGCAACAAAGGGTGTACATGAAATTGTCACATTTCCCAACAAGATTGCCTCAGCCAGCATACATATACCATAATCTCAATCCCAGGTTAGGTAGCAGGTGGACATCAATCAGAGCTAATGACACACCTTTGATGTCTTGATCAGCTTGGATCCCTTTGTGACATCATATGTTCTCCCAAACTTGAGTTAAAAGACATGGGGCTTCATTAAACGTCCAGCGGTAACCCTGCTGGTGCTACCGGCGGGGTGCTGCCGGACCTGTAATAATTTTCCAGCGCCTAACTTCTAGGTGCTCATTACGAATCCGGCGGCCCAGGAAGTCAGGCGCTGCTAAATTGTACGTCCCCATACCCATATAGTCCTATGGGACTATGGTTTGCTAACGGTGCCAGTGATTTCATGAGGGGTTTGCCTACCGTGACTGCTGTGCCCAGCAGGGTCAGACCTGTCGGGCACAGTGGCCACGCAGGTAAACATGTACTTTGCCTGTCTGGAAACAAAGGTGCCAGTGAGCTTACCAGCACCCCTGTTTCCAGACCGGCAAACTTAGAATGAGGCCTATTGTCCTTCACCATCCAGATGGAAGATGGGCTGTGTATCAGCTACATGGTTCTGAAACACAGCTATTAATTTGACAAGAAGATAATGGAAGGATGTAATCCTTATGTTAAAGAGAAGTGCTGAGATAAAGGAGTATGAAGGAAATTCCACATTGTAGTAATCTCAGCTGAGAGACAAACAGACTCACCTTGGCCCTAGACATTCTGTTGCTCAATAAGGAGGCAATCCACTTGGATGAACCCTCTGACACCCATACCAGTTCCCCTAAGCGACGGAGAAAAAGGGGCTGATCAAGGGTATCAAAGTCCGCTGAAAGTTCCAGTAGCAAGAACAGTCCTGCTGTGTCATCATCTAACACCTGCAACAGGTTTTCCTTGATATTCTGTAGGGCAAATTCCATGCCACTGTGGGGGCAAAAGCCTGATTCCCAATTGCCCAATAAGAGATGTTCTTCCACAATTAATTGAAGGGTTTAGTCTTTATAAGGAGGGTCACCCAGATATTTATTTAAATCATCTGGCGCAACCAAATCCTTACCGGAAGCATTAGGTTACTCAGGAATAGGCAGTCCAATAAATCGACACCCTCCTTTGCTACAGAAGAATGACATGGATCTCATGAGAAGTATTTGGCAATTGCAATTTGTTGATCATAAAAGGTTTTCTTTTCTTCCAGATTTTTGATTTTATAGGAGATTAAAATTGATGCAGTGAAATTGGCTAGGTTCTTTACTTCACTTCCTTTTGGATTTTCTGAGACAGGTTTTCAGGAGTTTAAGATCAGCAATGTACCATGTGTTACTTCTAATGCCTGGATTTACTGGTTTATGCTTATGTGGTGCAGCCTCGTTAATGGTTTAAGAGATAGAAGAATTGTATGTGTGTACAATACTATCTGATGACGTGGGCATCTCTATTTGTGAGCCAATGTTTTTAAAAAGAGTTTTGAGTCCGTAAGTTTAAGGTTCCTGTATGTCCCTATATGGTTATTTAACACAGTATGGAGGGTTTTTGAAACTACGTTATGCCCAAACAAGGTTTAATAACATGGAAATTGAGGGGCGCATGCCACCCAAAGTCTGTGTGTGAGAGGTATATATAATGCTCCTTAGTTATTCGATATTCTGAAAATGGAAATTCTGAATCTGCATCTCCACCATATTAGAGGATGCAGCCTGTGAGGGATATAACAGCAAAAAGGAGGCAGAATTGCTGTGCCCCGTTTTCCCAAGCATTCCAGCATTCGATGGACTCCATAAGATACATAAGGGTGTTCATCCCCCAGGCCGCCCAGTTGTAGTGGCTATCAACTCGATTTGTGAACCCTTATCCAATTTGTGGATTTCATTTTGTAGTCAGAAATCCCAAGGATGTGGTCTTACATTAAGGACACTACTGCTGTACTAAACCTCACCAAAGATGTAACTTTCAATCCAGAAGAACAATTCTTGGTGACCCTTGACACAGAGTCTCTTTATACCTCTATTCCACAGATGGAGACACTGTTGATGATTGACAAAGTTCTAGAAGAACAAACAACACCCGTGGAGTACTGCTGCAACTCGGTGAAATCACACTTACTAAGAAGTTCTTTATGTACAAAGAAACTTTCTTTGAACAGATGTCAGGTAATGCTATTGGAGCTACTTTTGCCCCACTTCAGCCAATTTGTTTGTGGCAGATTTTGAAAGGCAACACATTTAAAATAACAACCAACGTGAAGGGCAAATCGCCCTCTGGCAAAGATATATAGATGGCAAACTGCTAATCTATACAGGAGACCTAGTCCAACTGGAAGCATTTATTGCTTGGCTCAACAGCAGGAACAGATGCCTGAAGTTTACCTACTCAAGCAGCAAAGATGAAGTCCATATTTTGGAGTTGAAAATTAGAACAAAAGACAATGCTCTCAGCAGCACAGTGTTTAAAACCACGTAGACAGAAACCCTCTGTTACAGTTTGATACCTTAAATTCCAAAACAGTGGCTTCCAAACTGCCCTTTGGACAGTACCTGCGATTTCGTCGGAATTGTTCTGACATTGCAGAATATGATGGACAAGCACTGGCCCTGACACAAAGATTTAAAGAGAGAGACTATCCAAGGAAACTCCTTAAAAAGCCAGGAAACGGGCAGGGAATATTCCACGAGCAAATACCCTCGATCAAAATAACAGAGCTAGACAGGAGAACTGTATTGCAGCGGTATTCAGCTATTCCTCCCAGTTTAACAGGGTCAAGAAAGAAATTCTCAAACTGTGGCCAATCCTTAACATAGGTAGCACAACACTGGCACCACCACGATTCGCCATTAAATGCAGAAGGAATATTAGAGACTCCGTGGTGAGATCCTATTTTCAGGACCAGGACCACAACTGCAACCAACATTATGGATTTCGGAACGTCTGGCCGGGCACGCCCCATGTGCTTCATGCTCAGTGTGCCCATTTACCACTAGGTCCACCACATTAGATAGACCTCAGTCTGCGCACATCATGGAAGCAACTCTCTTTCACAAATGGCAACACAAGTAACGTGATTTAAGTTATCACCTGTCCCTGTAACCTTAAATACATTGGGATGATGGCCAGACCAATCAAGAAAAGAATACAAGAACACAAATCTTGCACATGGATCAGAAGACCTATTTCTGCATTGGTCCAACACTTTTCCCAAAAAACACATAAGTAGAATGACCTTATCTGGTCCATCGTCGAGAAGGTATCTATACCACCTAGAGGGGGAAACATACATCCCTTGCTACTAAAAAGAGAGCATCAGTGGATTTTTAGATTAAAACCCGATCGTCAAGTCCTGAACAAACCAATCAACTGGCAAAGCCTTATGACCCTAGGCTGATACATCATATATCTGACTTCCATGACAGTTACAGCAGTGACTACATGACAGTCAGCTATGGTTGACTTCCGATTCACACTATAATAGAGGTTCAATGTAACCAGCTAAACATCTTTAATGTGTATCTCCACACCATTACCTATGCGCTATGTCAAAGCCTAGATTAGCATGCCTGCCAGTTGGCTACAGGGATGTGAACTAGAACAAAATGGATTCAGAAGTGGGCAAAACCTGTGAACTATAAAGTACTAAAACACGTAACGCTTTAACTGAAGGATTTTGTAACTGTCCAATTTACCTGAAGAACGTTCCCATGCATACCTGGATCGCACACGCACTCTGAGTTTGGAGCCCCCTTTCTCAATCGTGTGCGACGCATTGGAACTGCATTTGTATCACTTGGACCTAATCATGGATAACACCAGTAATATATCCATCATATCTAAAAACACATCACATAAGTGCTTAAATAGGCATAAGGTGAATTTAGGAGCGGGCATATTTTGAGTATTGTCAAGCACCTAAATGCATAAAGTTATAGTCAATGTACTCCCTAAATTGTCCAATTTATTAGTAAAATGGCCCAACACTCGATTGTACTGCAGAACTGCCCCGTAGTTGGAGCTTTCTGCCCATCTGCCATACAACATTAGCTGATGGGGCCACTCCAAGATGGCAGCCTGCATAGAGCACTACATAGAATTCTGCTGGCTTTGAATTCGGCTCCCATGACAATAGGAACTCTTTATACAAACACAGTCCCGTTTGCAGCGTTTTGTATGCTGATTCGATCGTGAAAACGGTTGCGAGGTATACAGTGGCTGTTTAACAGGTAAGCATTTCCTTTGTGCCAAAACAACCCCCCAGAGAACCTACGCATATCCTTTATTGACATAAAATATGAAGGGCGATCACAGGCACTTTTGCCGTGACAACGCTCACTTCTGGCCAGTTGCCATGTTTCCTTATGTGCATGACTGCGGTTTCGCTTTCCTAGGAGCCATGAACCTGCACAGACGACGGCGCAACCCCATCATAATGTAGATCTGGCCTAAGGGGTTAGAATGAGGGGTGTGCGCACAAGGCATCTCATTATTCCAATTATGTCCTTCAACTCTGCAATAGGTCCACACCTATATCAGACGCTAATTGCTAATTGGACACCATATGATTCCAAGATATGCAAATTACTCAATAGTGAATTTCACTACTTGAGACACCTTTTTAACTTTTTACCTGTGACACATAAGGAAATACACCCCTGCTACGTTGCAAAACAAAACCCTGCATTCGAGTCATTAGATATGACGTGTGAGTACCCTAATTCGTGAGTGTATGCTCCATAACATTGCAATAACTCTGTATAAATACCATACATTAGTTGTATTAATAGCGATACTGTTCCCTGTGATTTTCATCAGGGTCAGTCTGAATGCCTCCCCTTACCCAGCTTTGAGATGAGATCTTTCCATGTAATCACATGCTGGATATATTTCTAGAGTCCAAGTAATGCAAATGACACAACCAACTAAGAAGACAGTCCTGACGACGGTGGTACGAACAAGACAGACCACTGAAACTGATTGACAGCAGTAGGGAGATCTATCAATCAACGGATCAACCCTCACTAGCTGAGTCTTCACAGCAGTCATTATTTTTAAACCACTCAAATGAGAGTAATTTTTTAATGACGGCACACTGACCCCCAGTACTGGTATTCATTGCCTAAACTACTGGTGGAGATTTGGATGTACTCCAGTCCCACTGTTTTTAGTTACTTAGTTACATAACAACCATTAGCCCCTTTTTGGGCCTCACCTGTCAGCATCACAACTATCAATATATTAATAAGAGTGGTTCATGTCTGTATCTATAATGAAATATAACGCATAGACAAATGAGAAATAAAAAATGTAAGTGTTTCTCTCTAATCTTCTTATTCCATCCACAATTATATAGACTGCCCACCAGCGCTGCCTAGCGACAGTGGCCCAGAAAGGCAGGGATAGATAGAACCTTCTCTCTCCTCTTTTCTTTCAACAACATCTGTTGAGAAGTCTCCTTATCACAACAAGCTGAGGAATGCATTCTTCCTAAACCCTGACAGGTAGTAACTAATTGTCTCTGCTCCCCCTAAGCTGAGACATTTTCAGAATATCCAATCACAGAGGAGCATTATATATGCCTCTCACATACAGACACATTGGGCCTCATTACGACCTTCGCGGAACGGGTTAACGGGCTCCGCTAATGGAGGTGGACCCATTAAACCCGTTCTGCGAAAAGTATGAGGTCCCCTCGCAGGACCCGGTAAGGACGCCTGGTCCCCGCGAGGGGAAGAGGGAGCTAACAATGGGCCAGTCGTAATCGGCCCGTTGTTAGCTCCCTCTCCCATTCCCCTTGAGCCCTATGGGGGCTCAGATGGTAATGGGGAATCTCCGGGCCCGGGTTCCCAAAGGGAGGAATTAGAGGGCCCTCCGAACTCGGAATGGCCCGGTAATTCCCATTCTGGGAACCCGGTAAAGGAGCCCGGTTTGGCGGCAGCCATAGAGCTAATAGCTCCATGGCTACCGTTAAACTTGTAATGAGGCCCATTGTCCCTATATGGTACCATCATTTTGTTAACCCCATTAGATGACAAAGCACAAGTGAGGTGCATGCTGGATAAGATGGCTGCACAGCTATTCCAATGCAAGAGCCCAGCGGTATAATGTTCCAGGTGCTTACCTAGCCCAGCATGCAGCCCTTGATGCGAGTGGGCCCAAAGGCCAAAAAGGGAAAGAAAAGTCCCTTTATTGCAGCTCAAAGACGAACTTCTTTGGAGTCATTAGCATTGTCAAAATCCAGTTGAAGATCACCTAATGTAATGAGAGGGGAGAAAGCTTAGTTAAAGGCAGTAGAGTATCCGAGTAGAGTAGAGGGCCGATAAATAACAAGATTCTGAATAATGAGGGCATGTTGGAGTGTGAGTGTGGCAAGACAGATAAGAAGCACAGGTAGCTCTATGCAAATTCCATTTAAGAAAGTCATCACCAATCCACTCTTTCTCTTTCTGTCTGCTTATTATCATTGAACGCACATAGAATGCCCTTCTGCGAAAGATCAAGAAATAGAAGACCCTGACCCTGAATATTGCAAAGTTTCTGATACCGTGAGGTCAATCCTGTTATCCAACATAACATCATACATTTCTGTAGTGGGGCAGGATATTCAGCTGACATTTATGAGACTCCAGTCAATTCTCATGGGGCGTGCATTAAC
This sequence comes from Ambystoma mexicanum, assembly GCF_040938575.1. Taxonomy (NCBI): domain Eukaryota; kingdom Metazoa; phylum Chordata; class Amphibia; order Caudata; family Ambystomatidae; genus Ambystoma; species Ambystoma mexicanum. The sequence continues at coordinate 1,002,299,379 of NC_090928.1, forward strand.
TGAACCGCTGAGCATGTTTCTGAAAATCTTATTTGAGTACGAGCTAAAAGATGGTTTAATGCGTCTGTTCAGGAATACTTGGATCCAGAATGCAGGGGAACCATGTCCCAAAATGTTCAGGAAGCTTAATAAACAAGACAAGAGCATGTAGTAATAAAAGTGAATTACACGGGTTGAGGACAGGGCTGCATGCCCTCATCCTTAAGAGTAGTGGTGCAAAATAAATCAGGAATGGGATGACATAACAGAAGGTGTGTTTGTAACAGATGTGCAGGCATCTATGCAAAATATCCATGGGCTCACAAAGCACACTGTCATAGCAAGAAGAGTGGAAGGTCTCAGTGGCATAACACAATGTGCGGGGGCTCTCCTGCGAGACATGCTGAGAAGGCCGCCCCAGGCTCGGGAACAAAGCACAGGCCACGCCATATTCTGTGCCACCTGGACCACCATGCATACACATGATGTTGTTGCAGGGGCAGACCACACATTGTACTAGAGGAAAGATGTAAACATGTGTTTTAATCAAACCTAAAATCTTTTACCAAGCGTAGAAGCTGTGATTGGCTCCTGGTTCCTGAAACCCAAACGTACCAGCCAACTCTATGCATGGCCAGTAACATTACGCACAGCCATGGTACCATACGAAAAAAGGGTCTTGCTGCCTCTGTCAGTATATGCCAGTATACCCATGTACGAACATTCTCTTGTTGACGTTGTCCTTAATGCCAGTAAAGATCTCCTGCCACAGCATTAAAACATATTACTGCAGTTGCGCAAATACTTGCCTAACCCCTCCTCTCCCCACCACTATGTAAAAATGCTCTTCATGTTGTGCTTTCCCCCAATGCCAGTGAGCAATGTAATGCTACATTAAGGAACGATTTCCTTTTTTGGCTGCACAAATGGCTCCACCCACTATGTAAGAACACTCATCATGTTGCCTTTGCCCTTAACACCAGTAAAACACGTAATGCCACAGTTAGAAAACATTGCACTTGCTGGCTCCACAAGTGCCCCCTCTCTCCCCATGTTAGAACACACATAATATGGACCTTGACCTTTATGTAAACAGGAATGGCATGCCACAGAAAGAAAATGTCCAGTCTGCCTGCTCCATTGTGCTATACAGCCCCCATTCCAATCCCTCCTCCATGTACTAACATACCAGGGAAACATGTAACAAAACATTAATTCTCCAATGTCCTTGCCTCAACCCCAGCTTTGCACACAGCCCTTCATACCCATTCACACACCAGCACTCACCTAGGTGTGGCAGTTGCAGTATTTAATTGGAGGGGCAGAAATATTTCCAACAAATATGCTAGAGTAACTGAGCGTAGCAAGGAAGCCTGATTCAACCAAAGGGTGATTGGGGGATGGGTTCTCACACCCCTTCACCTCAAGAATATACAGCACAGTTTCTGTGAAAACGTGGGTAAATGAACCAAACAGTTTGCATTTGGTTTTGTAGGGTAACTCCAAACCAAGGATTCAACAGCTGCAACTCACCTGCAGTACACAGAAGCATTTCCACAATGCCTTTGCCCACAATATGTGTCAGAATAAAAACATTTTCACTCTCATTGTGTGCATACATATCCATGATGGCTCCATCAATATATACCTGCATTCCTTCTAAGAGCATGCTCATGTTTGCTTTGCGCATAATGTCAGTAATGATACTATAATAACACATGTCCAGACAGGCTCTGCCAATAAATGTCACTTTCCCCACGTAAGGACATACTCCTGTTGGATTTGCTACTAAAAATACCAGGCCACGATAAGAATGCATGTCCAAACTATATGCACAAAAATGGTGTTCTAACTTTGTAATAGTACTTATCCTGCTTACTTTATCATAGATGCCCCGAATAAAATGGCATGTCACAGTATGGAATCATTTAGTTTATAAACAAACAAATAAATAAGAAATAGCTAGACTGGCTGCGCCATAATGCCAGTATAGCCACTTAATAACACTTATCATGCTTGCTTTATCAAAGATGCCCAGGATAAAATGCCATGCCGCAATAAGAAATAGCTAGACTGGCTGCATTAAAATGCCAGTCTAGCTGAGTAATATCATTAATCATTAATACAGATCAAAGCAATCACAACCCCTAGCTAGTATGAGTCACATGATTCACTAAAATCCCACAATAGTAACTTAGTGACACTTGTTTTGCTGTAGGTGCTTTAAGCCCAAAATAGTCATGTCAGATTTAAATGTACTATTGAGGTGGTAATACCAATTTGTAATTTAACCACATAAACTACAGTACATTTCGGTGGCAGAAGAATCTTAGCTACATTTTACCTTCTAAAATACACACGTTTTTCCAGACGTATGGCCCGCATAATATTAATGTTGAGAATATATTCACACAGAGCCTGTGGGTGCTGCTTGGCTTTCTACCTACCCATTGCCTGCACATGTCCATGTTAGTTTACATGGCTAGGTTCACCCACTACTTGCCCTTCCTTGCATAAATCTCGATACCCCAGGATCTCTTTATGCAAGATCTGTGCTTCCAGGAGAGGCCAGTGTTATTTCTAAGTCCGTTAACAACTTAACTGCAGCTGCAACCCATCTTCTGGTATAGTAAAAAAAAATCTTAGTTAAGTGTTCCTTCTCTCACTTGATACATAAGTAATATTTGTGCCTTTGCATCTGTTTGTTCCTTGCACTGAAATGCTGTTAAAAAAATGCATTGAAAATGGTAACAATAGAGGCTCTTGTATAGGGATTGAAGGGGCATTTGCAAGCACCACCATAGTACATCCATTTACTAAAACATTTTGCCAGCTTTTACCATGTACTATTAAATGGTACGGTTTTTGAAATGTCCACACCATATCTACACAAAAGACAAAACTATACATCCATATAAATCAGTTCCCATGTTACATAGATGTGTTTTTCTCAGTTATTTCAGCTTCCATTTTTCAGTAGTATGATGAGGCTTTCAGTGGATCATTAGTTTTAAATTTTTGCTAGTGATTGCTCCAGCAAAGAGTCAAAATAGTAGTATACGTTGACACACATGGATTCACAGAAGCCTGCTGCACTTTGGTTTATGAGCAGCGTGCCTCCACAAATTCGTGTGAGTCAACGTTGAGATCAGCAGAGAAGATCAGGTATAACGGGTCTCTCTCATACTGTGCTCCTCAGCCATCTCCCATCTTTTCTGGCATCTTTGCCTTTGCAAATGGGTGCAAGCAGCTGTGTTGTCCTTGAGTCATGAAATGATGGCTCACTCTATTGGCCATAGCTGTCTCTCTAGACTCAGCATTAAAGGCAGAGACACACTAGCTTAGTGGGGCAGGGGCAATGCCTGCACTTTTATGGCCCATCCATCACAGTGCCATGGCCAAGGAGATCCGGTGGTCCCTTTCATGATTGACCATTAACAGAGGTGGAGGGCGGGGCAAGAGGGAGAGCAGAGAAGCCAGAGAATGCTGCTAACAAGAACTGTTAACAATACGTAGCAGTGTGTATACCTGGGAAGCTAATGGAAATGTCTTTCAGTGTTTTCAGAACTTTAGCTTATGTTGGCATTACCTAGCCATGGTACCAGTCGGCGGGCATGCAATGACATAACCTGCCAATGGTCTGAGCATTTGGGATTTTTGATGATGAGATATGCCAACAATGGGGGTAGTGGATATTGATGACAACGCCTGGCACTAGTGTGAATATCTTGGCATGTAATAACAAAGCCTGGAAACAGTGGGTTTATCTGGAATTTTTATTGCAATATCTGTAAATGTGGGAGCTTGATGATAATAACTGGCAATGAAGTGAGTACCGGATTTTGACACGGCATGCACAATGAGTGTATTGGTGCAATTTGCACAGATTGGTGAGAATGAGTCCTAACTAAATAGGTGGGATTGCCTGAATTGAGGAGGGGTATGATTGCTGTCAATTTGAATGTCGATTGGTCAGGGGATAGAATGAAGAGCTAGAAGGCTCTAACGCCTCATTGATATGATTGGTAATTTACAACGCGCTTAATACCCAGAGGTGTATAAGCACGGACTGGGGATTGAACCTGTGTGGTTCATGTTTTCTTCCTTCCAAGAAGAGCACATTGCCCCTGAGCTATCCTCCCAATTGATATTTGTGCTACCAGGTGAAGGGCCAAGAAGATTGATTGACTTTTCCTTTGCATTGCACTATATATGTGACTATATGGAGACAATTGTTGAGCCCATTTCTGGAGGAGTGAAGCATTCAAACCCTTATAGAGAGGCACTGGAGTCTTTACTTAAGGGTCAGCACGTTTATTTTTTGTACGCTCTGGATACATTTGGGCACTAGCCATTAAAGTGAAGGGAGTAGGGAAATCATTCCATTGATGGTCTATAGTCAGGATAAGATGTGACCTTATTGGAAAGATTTTAAGGCTGGAAATACTTAATGTTTGGATTTGATTGGAAGGATGTTTTTAGTGTCATTCATTTTCTGTTTTTAAGAGTGGAAACATAGGTACACACATTGAAATGAGACACACATTCAGGAAACATATATACCACAATGGCATGAACATACCTGGATATGGGTAAAAATATTAGAGATATGAAGGAAGAAGGAAACTTTGTGTTAATCATTGCTATTTTTTACAGCTAGTTAAGTCTACTACTTCAAACAGTGATTGCACATGAACTATTTCCCAAATATAAAGAAAGCCAGTCAAACTATAATAGGTAGCATATATGAATGCTATGGTTAACGGGACTGTTGTGAAATAGTGCTCGAGTGTGAGTTAAGGTTATTTTTGTAGCTGGTTTGGCTTAGTTCATTTTGGGAAATTGCAGACTATTAATCGGTATAAATGCCAGCTAATATCTAAGGGCATATATTGATATATACTCTACATCCTTACAGGTATTTTGGTCTGAATATCATATTACTATATGACGGGTTTTGAATAAGACAAAGATATAGATTATCTGAAAGTGCATTATCATGACTGTATGTGTATGTTTCCTATTCATTTTCCTTCTGTAACTGCTGTTTATTTGAAGGTAATTGTATACGTTTGCTCGCGATTTTCTTTTCTTTTTTCAAAATTGGATGAATCACAAGACGTGTGTATTTATCACCCTGGTATAAGCTTCTAGTTAAGATAATTAAATGGTTCTATTTTTCATAAACTGGTACAATAGTGGAGAGGGTAAATGGATCAGTGGTAATTATCCCTCCATCACCTGGCATGTTGGTTAAGTGCATGGTGGTTGTTTTATAGGTGATTGGTTGAAGCCAAAATTACATTAAACATCAATATTCATATTGCTACTAGTCACCATTTAAAAAAATACATTTTGGACGAATCACTCAGGAGGGTTTTGAACAGTGAATTCAACCATGTCCTAATTGAGCCATATGGTCACCAGTGAGTTTTGCTGTTTGTTGGCGGGTATGATGCTGGTAATTGGGATATTTTCATTATGTGGGTCACAGCTGTGATACCTACTCACTGCCAGACACTTGTAAATTAACTTGTAATCAGGAGTACAATTAATTTAAATTGGCAGTCCATAAAATGCTTCCTTTCAGCTCACACCATGCAATGTCTCACACAAACCATTGTCTTCCTCTTTCCTTTGTGTTCTGTGCTACACACCGAGACATGCAGACCTCCATACACCCCAGGCTGAAGCTCCAGCTGACCTGATGCAAACCTTTTCAAGGGTATGCATTTACGGTTTATGTTTTTTAATTGGACTCTATATGTCCAGCAGAAATAGATAAACATACCCATTAAAACGAATAAACAACAATGATCACGCATACTCAAGTCCACTATGAAGCTGTAATAAAGTGGTTTTTTCCTGATAGGAGCTCATTAGGTGCCCCCCAAACCCACAGGCCTGCAACTAAATCCACGAGAAATAATGCCTAGCTGTTAAAACAGTTAAAATGGAATTTTCTATAGACACGCAGTTCACGCAGTTCACATTATCATTAACTTTCTGATGTTGACTGGAAGTAATATGGCATATCCAATGGTCCATATACTTTGCACCATGACGGACACAATGTTGGTAATGATACTATAAGAACACATGTCCAGACCGGCTCTGCCAATAAATGTAATTTTCCCCATGTAAGATCATACTCCTATTGGATTTGCTACTAAAAATGTTATGTTGCAATAAGAATACATGTCTAAATGGCTGCACCTACTACTTACTGTATCATAGATGCCCAGAACAAAATTGCATGCCACAGTAAGAATTATCTTGACTGGCTGCAAAATAATGACAGTTTAGCAACTTAATAATATCACTTATCATGTTTGCTTTATCAAAGATGGCCACAATAAAATGCCAATGCTGTAATAAGAATTAGCTAAACTTGCTGCATTCAAATGTCTGTCTAACCGGGTAATATCATTAATCATTAATACAAATCAAAGCAACCACAAAGGCTAGCCAGAATGAGCCACATGATTCACTAAAGTCCCACATTGCTACCTCAGTGACACTTGTTTAGCTGTAGCTGCTTTAAGCCCTAAACAGAGTCATGCCAGATTTAAATGTACTATTGGACCGGTAATACCAATCTGTAATTTGATCACCTAAACTATAGTACCTTTCGGTGGTTGAAGAATATTAGCTAAATTGTACCTTCTAAGATAACCAAGTTATTCCCGCATAATATTAATGTTGTGAATGTATACTCAAAATTGTTTAGAACTGCGGAAACCATTGCCAAACCTAGATGGTGATAAGAATTGGCAATTACTTCCATGCTTGCTATTGCCTTTGCTCTACATTACCCTTGCATGTATGCTATTTAAATTTGTAATCAAAACTTTGCCCTACGTTTCAAAAGTGTTCTACCTGTTATTCGGAACTCTCGGTCAGCGTAAGAAATAAAGAAAGAACAGAAGTGGAACTAAACACACATGATTTCATACTCTTTCAATACTTATACTGCCAGATTTTTCCCCAAGAACACCTGTTTATATCCGTACCCAGATGTTGGAATAACAGGCTTCGATTAGTTTAGTGAGAATCCTCGGAATCCCACAAGCATCTCATTTTCTCCAGATGTGTTCTTTATGCACTCAAAATGAAAATAAGCTATGTACACAGCTTTATTGATGTATTATTGTGGATTTATGGGATATTTTGGGTTATAAAGTTCTTAAAGACTGCCGACAACAATGTATTTAAATTACGAGAATCAGCCCTTGATGCCGCTGCTGTGAGAGTCATTTTGTAAAATAATGAGCCAATAATTTCCAGGAATGTGATCAGTCTAAGGTTAGCAGGTTCTGCACAGGTACAGCCTTTATGGAGTTGGATTTGTCTGATGTGGATTAGTACTGTCTGAAAGAGGTGGATCAGTGTGCTTGCCCATGTGATGCATTACTAGAGTTGGTGAGCTTCAGTCTTCTTTTTGCAAGTGGTTATTGTGTATGCAGGTTTCTACTGTGTTGCAGAAGAGCAAACATTTAAAGCTGTCAATCAAGTGGCTTTCTCCAGAGTGGACAGATGCACAATACATGGAGAGTGCAACTTGCATTGATATGTTCCAATAGGGGTGTCTCAAACTTTCATGTTTCTGTAGTAGACTACAATCTGTACCATTGATTTGAGTACTAGTGCCAACTGTGATTCATGGCACTATGAAATGTTAAAGGAGCAGTATCAATCACGATGGGAGGTATTGGAAAAAACCTCCTGGATGTAAGCAATAGAAGTATTAGAGGGGAAGAAAAGTTGATAGGATGGAGTGGCAGAGATCTGATTGCAAACTGTGTTTAATGTCACAGTCCACATTAACAATATGATTTCAACCAGCTCTTTGTCATCATCTGAGTGACGTCTCTGGGACCATGCATGCCAATCTTCTTCTTCAGGTGTGCTGCACAACTTTTTAGGTGTGTTTATTAGGCAGCACTATCAGCGCTCACTGAAAGCAGCCAATTTTGGCATGGGAAGAGAATATAGGTGAGAGTTGGGGGACATATTATTTTTTTAAATATCACAATACATATCAACAGTCAATGCGATAATAAGGTGACAATTATATGATAAATGCATTTGCAACATTAAGATATTATCTCTGATATATTAGCAGAATACCATTGTGGCAATGAAACAGTGACAATACAAGGGTGAATTACCAAGACTGCTCTAATAGAGTGAAGGGAAGGGAAGAAAAATAAATAAACAATAACAGGCATTACTGATTCAGGCTAATAACAGAGAAGAGCGAAAGTAATAGACAAGCTGGCACAATAAATGATTAATCAATATAACCACTGGGTGAATTAGAAATTTGCATCATTTAAATAATTCACAACAAGAAGCCATTTTCTGTCATGCTTAAGAGAAAGAGAGGAAGAGTTGGCAATACATTTTTTCCTATCTGTGTACTTCGCATATATTATTCCACCAGCCTTTAGTGGAGATTTTGGTAAAATCTTTTCAAGTAGATGTGATCAATCGAATAGCCAAAAGTATAAACAGGTGAAAGATAATAGAGGCCACCCTGAATTTGCCCTCATTAAAGGCTAGACTGCCCAGTAAAATATTGGTGAAATTTAGAGGAATGGAGACTTTAAAAATCTGTTGGAGGAGGGACCATATCTGGTTCCAGAACGGTTTTAACAGGGTACATTCAAAGAACATGTGCTTAAAGGTCCCAGAGGCTAAGTGGCAGTACCAGCATAAATCATTAGCTGTACATGTAGCCACAAAAAGCTTGTTGGGAGCAATAAAGGCTCTATGTGTGAAGAAATAAAGGGTCTGGGTTAGATCAGCAGATGCGGACATAACCTTAATTTTGGACCACATCATTGATCACGTCACTCCCAAAGCGTGTCCCACAGTCTTCTTCCCATTGCAATTCAGATGCCCACAGATTATTGAAGATTCATTCTGACAGAATAGCTTTATAGAAGGTAGAGGCTTTGATGGTGTCAAAAGATGTTATAATGCACAGTTTGCTAGGGTCTACAGCTAATAACTGAGAATCGGTTCTGCTGCTAGCATCTAAATATGCGTTAATTAAATTAAGATATTAACTGAGGGGGGAAGTGGGTAGCAAAAATGTGGTTTTAAACTCTTCTACTGAAAGTATATCGCTGCCCTTAATTATTTGATCCATACATTGTACTCCTTTCTTAATTCAAACCTGGCGAAAGATTGATCTGTTTTTTATAGTTATATATTTATTGCATCATATAATAGGAGAGAGGGCTTTACTGGGTTTATTGATTTGATGAAATAGGTAAACCTTCAGATACGAATTGGCAAGACAAATTGTTTTGGAGAAGCCCATCTTAGCACCATTAAAAAGATAAATTATATATTTAATATCAAATGGTAGGACGAAAGACCTTTCGCCAATCAACCAGGCAGGCATGTTCTTGACTTCATTAGAGGAGAACCAATATTTGACTTGTTTAAGAATGAAGGCTCCATGATATTTTTTCAAATTTGGAAAGTTAACCACGTCACTGTTATAAGGATTTTTAAGTTTGCTAAAAGTGATTCCTTTGTTTTTCTTGGAGCCCCATAAGAATTGAATACCAATTTTGTCAATAGATTTGAAAAAAGAGGCAGGTAGAGGAATGTGAAGCATTTGTAGGTAGTATAAATCACAGGTGTCAACATCATTTTAATGGCCTCCAATCTTCCCCATCATGACAAGTACAGATGGGACCATGTAGCTACAGAATCATTTAATTCTGATTGCAGGTTTTGTAAGTTGATCTTGATTATTGGAGGGAGAGAGGAGGCAATAGAGATACCAAGATATTTAATAGAGATAGGGTTCCAGCTAAAGCCAAAGTGGATGACATCTTCTTTAACACAATAGACATTAAGAGGAAGCATTTCTAATGTATCCCTGTTCAACTTACATCACGAGAAATAGGAGAATAGGTCGATTGTGTCTAGTAAATGGGAAATGTTATGCTCAAGTTATCAGGGAAGATTAATATTTCATCTGCATGGGCAGCTAGTTTAAACTCATATTGCCCATAAGTAATACCTATGATATCTAAATTAGTTTGTATCAATTCCAATAGGGGTTGAGGGCCAATATAAAAAGAAAAGGAGACAGGGGACAGTCTTTTATCTAGTACCTCAATGAAGGGAGAACCTGGGTAAAAATTGATTGTTGATTAAAAATTGAAGTTTTTGTATCCGAATATAAACATTTTATTAGTTTAACATATCCTTCACTAAATCCATGCCAATTCAAAGTCTGCAACAAAAAGTCCCATTTGACACAGCCAAAGGCTTTCTCTGCATCCAATGTGATTGCCATATAGTGTTTGTTTGGATTCTTTTTCTTATTGATACAATGCAAGAAGTTCATAAACAGCCTAGCGTTCACTGATATATTTTGACCTTTCACAAATCCCACCTAATCTGATTGATTTAATTTACACATGAAGGGTTTCATTCTATTGGCTAAGATCTTAGAGAAAATCTTACAATCAGAATTCATTAACAACATCGGCCTATGGATTTTTGGTAGTTAACTATCTTTATTACTTTTTGGAATGAGTATCGAAAGGACCTCTGTAAAGGAGCACAGTGATTTATCAATTCTTGAGAAAAAATTGTAGAGAGATTCAAGCTTAGAAGAGAGAGTAGACGAAAAGTGTGCAAAGAAATCCATACAGAATGAATCAGGTCTGGGAGCTTTGCCTTTCTTAAGATCTTTAATGGCTTTAATGATTTCATTTATATGAATAGGCCCATCTAAATTACTTAGATCGCTGTTGGTAGGGTGATTACATTTCAGGCGATCGAAAAACTAATTTAAGTTAAGATTAGAATGAGTGTGATCTCTAGAATATAGATTTTCATAATATTTGATAAAAACGTCCAGGATCTCGGCATCAGAAGATACTAATTTGCTAGAATCATTTTTAATCGTGGTAATATTAGATCTTTCCTTTTTGATTTTAAGCTATGAGCTAAAGCTTTACCAGCCTTATTGGATGATTGATATATGAATATTTAGTTGATCGAAAAAACGAAGGGTCATAATTTGTTCAAGTAAATTATTGTTTGATCTAGTAATATATTTTTTCTCTAAAGTTCTTAATATATCATATAGAGCATCTAGATCTTTCTTTGCTTCTTTCTTCCTTTTGGCCATGAGCAAATGTGTCTCAGTAAGGCCACTTTATACGTGTCACAGTTATTGTCCGGGGGGGAGGTGTCCTCATCTTTATTAATGTGGAAGAAAAAGTGATGAAAATCAAGAAAATATTTTTGAAAATTGGTATCCTGAAGGAGTGAGTTATTAAATCTCCATCTTTTTATACCATTTTTAACACATCTCAATTCTAAATTAGTGATTACAGGAGCATGGTCTAATATTAGTGAACATTCAATAGTGGAGTCTATTATTGCACCTACTAGGGATTTGGCAACACATATGTAATCTATATGTGATAACGAGTTATGTGGGGAGGAGTGAAAGGTGATATCTAGATCAGTAGGATGCGAGAGCCTCCATGAGTCAACAGCTCCAATTTCTGTGAGACATTTAGCAAATTCAGTATGTGATTTATTACATTTGAATTGACAGGGGTACCTTTTGTCTAAGAAAGGATCGATAAATTGTTGAAATCTCCAAATATTACCAAATTGGGAAGATCTGATTCCAGAATCATTTTTTTCAAATCTATCCAGAACTTAGGCTCAGGGTTTGTGGGACCAAAAACATTAAGGATTGAGGTAAATTGAGAGTCTTGATAGCTTGGCCAAAACCCACCTACTCTTAGACTCTGAGTCCTTGTGTAGAACTTGATATTTAGCACCTTTTTTTTTTAATTAAGTTTGCCACTTCATTATGCTTGCCATCAGCTTGGCTCGCAAATACCTCTCCCACCCAAAGATTTTTCAAGTTCATAGATTTTTGTAAGGATATGTGTATTTCCTGCAAGCAAGTCACATTTGGCTTAAATCTATTAATGTGAGCTAGGACTTTCAAAGGCTGATTCATGGAATTAGTACGCCGGAAAACGTGGATTTGTGCGCCATTCTGCCCGCAAATCCCTGTTTAACAAATGGGGATTTGCGGGCAGAATGGCGCACAAATCCCTGTTTTTCGGTGCATAAATTGCATGAATCAGCCCCTTAGTCTCTTAATAGGATTATTAAGACTTTTAACATTCCACGTCATAAACTCTAAAACCATATTGTAAAACAGAACAATGATAGTAATATTAAGACAGATTAAGCACTTAAAACCTGTCCACACATTAAGTACATTTCCCTTATCCAGAGTTTAGCATATGCCAGAAAAGGAGAACAATTCCAAGAATTGTCACAAAAAGGTAAAACTAGGTGTAAAAAATAAAAAGAGAAGGAAAAAAGAAAAAACAAACATCGCAACAATAGGGAGTTAAGGAACAAGTTTACAATGCTTAGTGGTGGTTCAAACTTTCCCACCCATCTATAGTGAAGAAATTAAGTCGAGCAAAAATAAAAAGCTCAGAAATCAGAGTTGCAATATCTTGTGCCATAAGGGGGGTATAGGCACATCCCATATGGAACGAAACGGCAGAGAAAAACCAGAGAAAAAATCTGCTCCAAAAAACTCTTACTTTGCCAGTTCCAGAGGGATGATTATTATCAGGAAGCTTCCTCTTGAGCTGAGTTATGAGTCATAACCGGTAAGGGAATCAAGTATATCATGTGTTACTAGTAGTGCCTATGTCCATTGCTTCCATCTTTTCTATTCTGATGCAATTCTTTAGATCCACTGGGTCCTCAAAGGAACAGGTATTGTCATTAATAGTGACCTTGAAAGTGCTTGGGCGGATCAGGCCATATCTCTCATTTAGTTGTTTGAGAGCAGGACGATATGAGAGTAAGTCTCTTTTATGCTGTGCAGTGGTTTTGGATATGTCCTGTGAAGTAAAGATCCTGTGCCCATTCCAGATAAGATGCTCAATTCCTTTGGCTTTTGTAGAATTAGTTGAAGTTTGGTGTATTCCAGAAGCAAGACAATCATTTTTCTTGGCACATTGTTCTTGTATAACTCGGCCCTTTTAGGTCCAATTCGATGTGCTCTTTGAATGTTAAGAGTAATAAATGGCTGCATATTCAGAATGCCCGGAAGGATTTTTGGAGAAAGAGGGCAAAAATCATCCCCTTCCACTCCTTCAGGAAAGCCAAACACATGAATATTGTTTCTGTGATTCCTGTTTTCTAAATCTTAATTTTGTTTCTAGAGGGTAAGAATTGACTTTTCAACATGGGCTACTTTAGTGGCAACATCATCAGCCACACTAATTAGTTCTTCTACTTCTTCCACCCTATTATCTAGGTACCCCCATCTTTTGTCTATTTGTTGAAGCTTGGCATTTGTAATTTCCATAAAGGGTTTGAGAGCCCTAACTTCTATCATTATCATCTCCATGTTTGTTTCCAACGTTGTTTGAGTAGGCGGGGGGAGATACTTTTATGATTTTTTAATGTGGCTATTGTTGCATCCTTGTTAGTGGAGCCTTTTGTTTGTTTTTTTGCGATGCCCTATTGAAAGGAGGTTTAGGACTGTCTGCCGGTCTTCATATTGTATTAGAATTCGAGTTACCACCCGCAACCACTCAAAGACAATTTGCCCTTCGGACAGTTCTTGCGCTATCGCTGCCTTTGCAGCAGAACCAACGACTACACTGCTCAGGCGAGCATACTGAAGAAACAGCTAATCCAGGATGGCTATCCATCCAGAATTGTGAATAATACATGCAAAAGGGCCAGACACATAACACACACGTGCATGGTTGAACAACATGAAAAGAACAACAATGACCCCTTGATTACAGCAGTATTAAGCTATTCTCTGCTTCTCAACAAAATCAAAAAAGAGATTAAGTCTCTGTGGCCCATCCTCAACACAGGCACACTGACCATACCAACACCTCGGTTCGCCCTAAAAAGGGGATGCAACCTGAGAGATGCCCTGGTCAACACCATACGAGCAGATGCAGTTATTCCACCTGACACCCAAGGCACACTGTGGAATCTCAATCGGCCGACGGTTTACAGCCCATGTGGACAATGCTCAATGTGCACCCAGACAACACAGAGCACTATGCTAGATATAGGTTGGAAGACCCCATGGATCCAAAAAGAGTTCACCAACTGCAACACTAAGGGTGTGGTGTGCATGATTACATGTCCCTGCAATTTTAGGTACATAGGCATGTCTGCATGGTCAAGGTCAAGAAACACATAATCGAACATCGATCATGCATCAGAACAAAGAAATGGACAGCTCCCATGGTCTCGCATTTTGTGGGCGAGGGACACATGGCGGACACCTTCAGATGGACCAATTTAGAGAAAATCACCAGCCCAAACAAGGAGGGAACTTCCATGACTCACTCTTCACACAAGAGCAAAAATGGGTTTTCCGTCTAGACAAATGCAAAGGCCTGAATGAGGCAATACAATGGCAGGAGCGGGCTGTACTCCAACGCTAAGGACCTTCCACTCTAAACATCATTTTTTCATCATTCATTTTTTGAGGCTTGCCGGTCTCTGGTGCCGCCGTGACCACAATTGCTGTCTGCCATCCGCTATTCACCAACATGGCATCAGTAGGGCTAGCGGCCAGTATGCCGAGACCCTGTCATAGCCCTCCTGGCTGCCCCCTCATCCATCTGCACTGCTGCCCCTCAGGCCCCCCTCCCTCTGGCGTATCCTGGCCCATCTCGGATGATTCAAGCATGTGCATGCCCTGCATTGTGAATATCCATCTGTGAAAGGTTGCATCCGCACCTCTGCCTCCATGTGTCCACCGGGTTGCCCACGCACTCCGTGCAATCCTGGTAGCAGCACCCCTCTCTCTGGCTAGAGACACACATCCTTTATTCCATTTTTCAGCCACTTAATTACACTTTGTTTCTCAGTCACCAAATGCTTGGCCTTTCATCAACATCATTCACTACATGTTTTCACACCCCCTTTTCTAACACCGGACTATCCCGGATCAGCAGCGTCACCCGCAGCTGCTCTTCCTTGGTCCCCGCGACCTCCTACTCATCTTTGGCCCCGCCCCCCAGTCCCGCCCCCTGCTCTACGGGGCAGCACATTCCTCCTGCCACGTCTGCCCATTGGCGGGACGCCACACACCTTCCATTACGGGTCTGCCCATTGGCCACGCTCCTCAAAGATTACAGACCCCGGCCACCCCATTGACGCACTGGAAGCAATTATTTGCTTCTGCAGCTGCTCTCATCACAATTTGTGTCTTCCCCTCGCGAGCCGGCTTGCAGAGGACATCTACCGAGATCCTCTTCAGGTATGTGCCCCTGCATGCATTTGTCACCCATTTATATACTCTGCCAGAGTTTGTCTTGTCAGCATGTAACCGCAGCACTAACTCCAGCAATATGCTTACATCTTTTTGTAGGTAGTGATTCCATCTTGACTACACTGCTCTCTCAACAGACACATTTTCCTGGACCACATTCATGCATACAGGTGGGCGAAACTGATAGACTGTGGCCACTATCACCAGGTGGTGGGCACACTACCTTGTCTCATGGCTGCCTGCACCCTGGCAGCCACAGTTACTCCTTTGTTCCTCACTTTTCACCCATGGGTTCCGGTGTCTACGCTAAGCCACACGAAATGGTGGCTATGCTCTCCACTGCCCTACAGTGCATATTTTGTTCACAGCATTTATCAGCTTCACAACTAGACTATGAGTAGGTTTTGGCTGTATTACAATCTGACATTGCAACATGAGGTATACTGATGCACCTCCTGCAATGTTATTTGTGTTTCCTCATAGGCTCCCAAGAAGCCTGCCGTTGCTGCCCAATTCAGAGTCCGGCAGGAAGACTTATTAGATTTACATTGGAAGAAAATTCGTCCTGAAGAAGGTGGTCTGATTACCAGCGCATCATCGAAACCGGTAGACCATACCAGTTGTGGCTCTACCACAACATAACCAGATACCCCCGATACTGATAGGGGGCACAGTGAAAACTAATTGCGACTCACACAGTGTGAGCTTTTTTGTAGCAAGCCCTAGAGTTATTGGACTTTGTGTGTTTTTAAAAAAGATTTGATTCTCATTTTATTTTCTTCCTCGTTTTGACAACCACCAGCATGCAGAGAAAAGGAGCCATTAGGGTGATTATACATGCAGAGAAAATCCCGATGACTCCAGTTACCACATGCTAGTTGACACAGCCCGGTTTAGTCCACGAGATCTAATCACACACTCGTAGACACTTTCACTTTTGGTGATTGCCTCTTTTGGCTGTTTTCCAACACCTATTGTGTTTTATTTGCTATAGACTGCACACTTTGTATAGTCAGGGGCAGCTTCTTGACCTATCCCTCTTAGATAAGCGTTGCACCATCCGCTGTCTAGATAAAGGCACCCCTGCCAGGGCTAGGGTGTTCTTCCTGAGGACCAGAACAGCTCATTGGCTTGTTTTTATCCCTTTGTGATAACCAAAAAACTACAACTATCACTTATTTTGACTCCAATTCACAGATATACACATGTTTTCTCCCAAAGAACCGTTCCTTTGTTTACCAGAACTGTTTCTTAACAGTTATGGAAGGAAGTAGTACTTCCGGCTTTTTTCAGCCCAATAAACCCTGTTGTGTTTTTTTTTTTCATTCAGAGAAATAACAGCACTCTACATCACTAGCGCTATCTGACAGCGCTGACAGAAAATGTGTCAGATTCAGCTAGGCACCACTGCTCCAGGGCCTTTTGGCATCCCTGGCGAGAGACAACAAATGGCACTGGTAAACTGTTCTTCTACTCCCCAGAGCACCAGGAGGCCAAACAAGTCCAAAAGGAAGGTCATTGTAAAATGTTAGTGTCCTTCAATATATTTAATAAAAGAAACGGAGTGGGAGCTCCAGTTTTAGCCTGCCATTCCATACCACGCTAAGCCACACCCCCTCGTTGCTTGGCTTTTTAACCACCCATTGCCTGCACATTGCCATGTTAGTCCCCCTTGATCTCCTTTTGCTATATCTGTGCTTACAGGGGAGGCCAGTGATATATTTAAGCCAGTTAACTACTTAACTGCAGCTGGAAATCATTTATGGTGTAATAAAAAGTCTTAACCAAGTGTGCCTTCACTCACTAGATATCTGTTTGTTCCTTGCACAGAATTACCATTAAAAATGCATTGGCAATGGCAATAATTGAGTCTCTCTAACAGGGATTAAATAGGCATTTGCAAGCACTGCCATAGTGTACCCATTTACTAACACAATTTGGAAGCTGTGCCATGTAGTAGCATAATGGTAGGGCTTTTGGAAATGTCTACACCATACCTACACAAAAGCAAAACTGCTGTCCATAAACAAATATGTTCACAAACATCAGTTTCCTTATTACGTAGGTGTGGTTTTCTCAGTTATTTCAGCTTCCATTTTTCAGTAGTATGCTGAGGTTTGCAGTGGATTAATAGTTTTACTTTTTTGCTAGTGATTGCACCAGCAAAAGGTCAAAATAGTAGTATACACTGACACACATGGATTCACAGTTGCATGCTGCACTTTGGCTTATGATCAACGTGCCTCCACAAAAGAGTGTGTGTTCCTGTGCCATCTCCCATCTTTTCTGGCATCTTTGTCTTTTCCAATGGGTGCAAAAAGCTGTGTTGTCCTTGGGTCATGAAATGATAGCTCACTCTATTAGCCATACCTGTCTCTCTGTGTCTCTGGACTAAGCATTAAAGGCAGAGACACACTAGCTTTTATGGCCCACCCATCACAGTGCCATGGCCAAAAAGATCCAGTAGGTCACTAGTAGATTGACTTCAAGGAGTATCTACCATTAACAACAGGTGGAGGGTGGGGGAAGCAGAGAAGCCAGAAAATGCCTCTAAAAAGAACTGTTAACAATACATAGCAGTGTGTCAATACCTGGGAAACTAATGGAAATGCCTTTCAGTGGTTTGAGAACTTTAGCTTATTTTGACATTACCTAGCCATAGTGCCAGTATATGGGCATGTAATGACATAACTTGCCAATGTTCTGAGCATTTGTGTTTTTTGATGAGTAAATATGCCAACAATGGCGATAGATGGTTATCGAGGACAAAGCCTGGCACTAGTGTGAATACCTTGGCATTTAATAACAATACCTGGCAATAGTGTATCTGGAATTTTGGTTGCAGTTTCTGTAAAGGATGTGCCTGTGTCGGCGTTTGATGGTAATAACAGGCAATGATGTGAATACCGGATTTAGACAGGGCATGCACAATGCGTGTATTAGTGCAATTTGCACAGATTAAGATTCCGGTGAGAAAGAGTCCTAACTAAAAGAGGTGGGATTGCCTGAATTGAGGAGGCGTATAATTGACGTCAATTTGAATGTCGATTGGTCAGGAGATAGAATGAAGAGCTAGAAGGATCTTAGACCTCATTGATATGGGAACTACCAAGTCAAGGGCAAAGAAGATTGATTGACTTTTCTTTTGCATTGCACTTATATGTAACTATATGGGGGCAATTGGTGAGCCCACATCTGGAGAAGTGAAGCATTCAAACCCATATAGAGAGGCACTGAAGTCTTTACTTAAAGGTCAGCACGTAAATGTTTTGTACGCTCTGGATACGTTTGGGCACGAACCATTAAAGTTAAGGGATTAGGGAAATAATTCCATTGATGGTGTATAGTCAGGATAAGACGTGATCTTATTGGAAAGATTTTAAGGTTGGAAATGCTTAGTGTTTGGATTTGAGGAGAAGGATGTTTTAGTGTCATTCAGTTTCTGTTTTTAAGAGTGGACAAATAGGTACAAAAATTGAAATGAGACACACATTCAGGAAACATATATACCACAATTGCATGAACATAGCTGGATATGGTGAAAGAATAACAAATATCAGACATTTGGAGAAAGAATGAAACTTTGTGTTAATCATTGTTATGTGTTTACAGATAGTTAAGGCTACTAAACAGTGATTACAAATGAACTATTTCCCAAATATAAACAAAGCCAATCAAACTATAAATCGAAACCCATAACGCACGCTAAACCACCACTCCACAACACACTTAAATATTAGGTCGCTTATATCAATGCTATAGTTAAAGGGATTGTTGTAAAATACTGCTCCAATGTGAGTTAGGGTTAATTTTTTAGCTGGAGTGGCTTGCTTCATTTTTGGGACACAGTTAGTTCATACTGAATGTTTGTTACTAACCTTGACATTAGGATTTCCAACAATTGCAGACTTTACTTTTCTTCGGTAGAAACCGTGACACCCTGTAAAAAGAATGTCAGCTAATAACTATTGGGATATATTGATATATATTCTCCATCCTTATAGGGATTTTGGTCTGAACAGCATATTACTATATAACGGGTTTTGAATAAGATAAGGATATAGATAATCTAAAAGTGCATTATCATGACTGTATGTGTATATTTCCTATTTATTTTCCTTGTGTACCTGCTGTTTATGTGAAGGTCATTGTATACGTTTGATAGCGTGTTTTTGATTTTCTTTTCAAAATGTGATGAATCACAAAACGTGCATTTATGTACCTGAAATGAGCTGCTAGTTAAGATAATTCAATTGTTCTATTTATCATGAGCCGGTACAATAGCGGAGAGGGTAAATGTGTCAGTGGTATTTGTTGATTCATCACCTGGCATGTTGGTTAAGTGCATGATGTTTTTTTTATAGGCGCTTGGTTGAAGCCAAGATTACATTCAACTTGAATACCCATATTGCAATTAGCCACCATTTAAAAACATACATATTTTGGACGAATCGCTCAGGAGGATTTGAACAATGAATTCAGCTGTCTCCTAATTGGGCCATATGCTTACCAGTGTGTTTTGCTGTTGGTGGGTATGATGCTGGTAATTGTGATATTTTAATTATTTGGGTCTCAGCTGTGATACGATACCTACTGACGGCCAGACACTTGTAAATTGACTTGTAATCAGGGTATTTGGTGAGGTTCCCTAGCTTACCACAAAACACAGGCCAGACTCACCTTGGGATCATTTGTTGAAAACAAAATCAAGGCTTAGGGTTGCACTTCGGGCACAATTTCTGTACTTTATTTGTATTACTTTGGTGGTTCAGTGTAATAACTTAGAACAGACTTACCAGGTCACCTGAAACATTATGGGCCTCATTACGACCCAGGCGGACTTCGCGGTGCTAAATGCACCGCGAAGCATGGCGGAAAGCCGCCGATAGCGCCATGGGGGTTGGCGGATTTACCGCCCCATTCCGACCTCGGCGGAGCGGTAAATCCCCAATCCCCATTCTGCCCTTCCCCATTCCCATTTTTGCCCCATAGGGTATAATGGGAGTGGGGAAGGAGTTAATTACGCCACCGTAAAATACGGTGGCGTAATTAACAACGAGGTCCCGTAGCGCCATGGTTTTCTCCGGCTGGTAAAACCAGGCGGAGAAAACCTCCATGGCGCTACGGGAACTCGTAGTATGGCGGAGAGGTACGCCATGCACTACGCTGGCGTAATACCCTCTCCGCCAGGGTCCTAATGAGGCCCAATGTGTTTACAACAAGGGGAATTAGCTTGCAATTACCCTTACTTTAACCCGGGCCTCATAGAGAGAGAGTCAGGTTCTGACACAGCCCTGGGCATGTACCATTTTATCATGGAAATAAACTCACAATGAACAGCCACACATTTCTTTTTAAAACCGTGCCATTCAGCGTTTATATATATTTCTCAAAATATGGACAAGGCACAATTGTAATTTATCAGTATCATTAGAAATACAGAGAAAAGGCACATTTAGCAATAAACAAGACCAATTCATATTTCACACATTACTTCATGCCCTCCACAAAGCTCAAAAGATGCAAAAGTATTCTGAAATCCCTTTTTACAAAACCTCCCACAAGGATGTAGAGGAGGTCCCAAATATGGCCTGCACTCCAGTCACCCATTTTGAAGTACCAGGAACGTTCACACCGAGATATGTGACGTATGATGAGCAAATAAACCAGCAGAGAGCCGCAGTAGGGCTCTGCCCAGTGCCGATCAGAAGAACAATACCTATTGAAGTACCAATAAACAGACAACCATGGACAGTAAGGTATCCATTGAGAAAACCCTACAAGCAAATAAAGCGAAATGAAGATTGCTTAAACACTGTCCCAGAAGAAACTCAAAAGGCCTTAATTGAAGACGAATGGTGATGACACGAGGGCCCGGACAGACTCACAGATGAAAGAAACGTCAACCAAAAGATGACACACAGAGACGAAACGCCATGAATAAGGATATCATGAACTTAGAAGGAGAGACGATGTTGAAATATAAAGAAACTTAAGCTGTAATCAGGATGAAGACATTAAATGAGCTAACGCCTGTACATATGCTTGTAACCACAAGAAGCTAAGAAAACAGTGTGGATTGCTATGCTTAGTAGAAGAATAGAGCGGCAAGCGCCACCTATACCTATCTACCTCAAAGAAGCACACTATATAAGTGCGAGTCCACTTTACACAAAAGCAGAATTAACTCAGGTTACTAGGGGTCAAACAGGACAGGATTCGTATTCCAGCTAAAACGAGAAAAGACGGCTGAATCGAAACTCAGCAAGAGCGGCTCGTGCCTGGGAAGTCGAGGTCAGACCAAGAGAAGGAGTGAACAGTAGCTTTGCGGAATCGAAACTTAAGTACAGAACAGCCTATCGCATGAAGGCCGGGATAAGGAGGCACAGACAGGTGGCAAGCCGAATAAGAATTAAATGCACAAATAGAAGGAAAACTAAGCAGATTCACTGTGTGCTAGCACGTGACCAGCCGAGCGAGAAGAGGCACCTACGCCTGGCTGTCACCCAGACAGAAGATACCATAACTTTTTCTGACAAGAAGCTACAGTTTCGTGGCCGACCACAGCCAACTAATTGACACATAGCCACTAAAGTACTGATTGATGGAAGTGAGGCCGGGTGAATCTTGGGGCATCCTGCACCTGGTTGACCATTCTGCGTGCTGCTAATTAAAGTTGAGATTTATGCATGGGGTCGAAGCCAACCCAATCGCAATGGACCAAATAATCTAAGGTCCTATAGATAGTAGAACCAATGGGACGTCATACTTTTAGTGACTTCCACCGTAGTAATTTTTGAAGGAAGGGCTTAGACACCCACCTAATAGTGTTTATCCAATCCCCGCACTCCGTTACCACATACAGATATAGCATCTATATTTAAGTTACCTTTTCCAACCAATAGAATTGCATGTTAAGTTTTGGTTATAAATATTATATGAAGTTGTTGGGAGTTGAAGCGAGACGGGCTATCGCATCACTGTTGATTTCCATGTTTCCCCATTTTTTGTACTTGTCATTAAACTGACTCCCCTTTGCCAAACCATTGAGTTGTCCTTATTGATTGTTGTTGGAGTAAGAAAACCTGCACCCCCATCCACCTCAAGATGTAGCTATCTCATCTTAAAGTAGTACCAAGCAAACTCTGACTCAAAAGGATGGTCGGAGGTCTCTCTAGTACACTTGGTAGCAGAGGATGGTTTGGTGACCATCTATTATTAATTAAAATAAGACACCTATGACCGTCGATATAAAGTAACTGTAGGTCTTCGGCAATATCACAAGACCTTTGCCATTTGGCTGAGTAGTCCGTGAAGCTCCCTGTAGACAAAGGTAGTGTAAAATATGACTGCAGTCGGGGCCTGAAGGGACCCGTTTTCCCAACACATCCCTTCCCATTCCTACGGGCAGCCGATCGGGCGAAAATCTGAAGAAGGCGGTAGCAAAGGTGGTGATCCCGAGGGTCCAGAGACGAACCATGCAAACTTTGAGTGAAGCAAGAATTTAGTGCTTTGGCAAACTGTGCATGCTTTAGAAACAAGTAAAGGGAAAATGTAACAGAGGGAGGCGGAAAAAACAAAATATAGTTAGAAGTAGAGAAGGATGTATATATATATAAGGGGATAATGACTCAAGAATAATTGAATAAATAGAGGTTAACGGGGTGGACACGCTGAGAAGAGAGAGGTTACCAGGGCGGACACCTGAGAAGTGAGAGGATTCGCCTTATTCCTGCGCTTTAAATATAGCGGCCAGAAGAAACGTGTACCCAGAGTCCCACATAATGGGGAACAATTAGACTACCACCACGTTTAAAAACGTCATGAAAGGGGTTTGTTTACACTCCATGAAGGGGTAATGATTAGAGGCAGAGATATCTGTGTCCAGCTGGTGTCCGTCTGGTGTCCGTTTTTTGTTTTTTTAAGTTTTTTGTTTTATGTTGTGCGATTAGATAGCTGAGACAGAATCGCACATGAATTGATGTTTTTTGAGCAAATTGGTAATATAAAATTTTTTAGTGGAAAATTTGGATTGGAGCTTGCAGTGTTTGCTGCTCGCTCATATTGTCACAAGGTGTTTAAAACACACGAAAGCATTAACAAGTGTTATATAAGAGGAAAGGGAACAGATTTAAACATGGAAGACATAACTCAATTAGCACACTTATGCAAGCAATTGCCAAAACACGCACCCAAGCTAAAGAAGTATAGCACCGAGTGGGTTAAAGGTACTGCCCACAAGATGTTTATGCCATGGCCACAAAATGGGTCTTTATCTAAAGCTGTTTACAACATATGATAACATATTTGCATGCCAAATACACAGGCAAGAAGCAAGAAAAATGCCTCGCTGTTTTAGAACTTTGGAAGATGTATGAACAGACAAAGGAGGAAGAGCCGCCAACAGATTGGATACTTCATCTATGCACTGAGGGTGGTGAGATGCCTACCTGCCCCGCCTGAAACGACAATTGAAGAAAGTAAGAACGAGGGATTATACCCTTGAGAGAACTTAAGGCAGCCACGGGGCATAGCAACCCCGCATATGAGTCACCGATATGTAGTAGTGACAAAAATCAAGGGAAGGATAAGGACAAGAATCTCACCTCCGCAGTCCCAAGGGAAAAGGGGAGGCGCGATGATGAAAGGAAGGATCAGGCACAGACAAGTGCATCTCTCGACAAGGAGAGAGAGGGAAAGATATGGAAAGGAAGCAAAGACAGAACTGATGACATAGCATTTGCAAAAGACGAATGGATGGGAGGACAAATCTTATTGAAACTTGGTGGAAAGGCAGTGATGACTTGAGACCAAAAGAGAGGTTAGATGAGGCACAGAGAAAGGAGAAAGAGAAGGAGTTAAGAGACGAAAGAATAGTTTGAAGTTTGAAGTTTAGTTTATTTATAAAGCGCAGCCAGGCCCATGGGCAACCGGGCGCATAATCTTGGATACAGGTTACAGTATATATAATATACACAAATTACAATTCACAAGTTATAATACACGTACAATGTAATGTATGTACACAGGTAAGATATATTACAAGTCAGTTGTAAATCTTAAGTGAAGGAGTTTCATAGGTTCTGTGTGAACAGCCAAGATTTGGTAATGTTCTTGAAAGTTGGGAACGAAGGCTCAGTTCTGATGAAGGTAGGCAGTGAGTTCCAGTGGTTCGTATATGAATTCTCAAAACTATCTCACACCAGTGTCTCACATACACCCTATAATATCACTGCAGGAGTCGTAATTGTGATTCCTGGCTTAGTTGAAATGTACACCATCTGAACATTTGCACCACCCAATCTCCTACAAAGTGCAATTCATTTAAATTGGCAGTCCATTAAATGTTTCCTTTCAGCTCACACTATGCACTGTCTCACACAAACCACTGTCTCCCTCCTTCCTTTGTTTTCGGTGCTGCACACTGAGCCCTACAGACCTCTATACAGATGTACAATGGTCTGTGACGGATGCAGAGAGCGCGGGCTGATGAAGACCCAGCTCTGCTCCGATTGGCTGGGATAACACCAGGAAACAGGTGTGAAAAAGCCAGCGACTCTCAGTGATGAGACCGAGGCAGAACGTCGGCCTGCTGTCATTGACGCCATACACTAATGCCACCTCAGGATCACTGAGGTGAAACAAATTGAGTATAGACAGGATGACTGCTTTGGGTGGTATTTCTACACAATGAGCCCTTGCGGGGCTATGGAGGTAGTAAGTGCCCTTTCAGGAATCATCATCAACTTCATCGTCATCATTATCATGGCCACCATCAAAATCATAGGTCAAAGGAGTGGAAGGGGTAATAAATGTGAGGGGTTTGCTAGACAGAGAAAAATACTGCTCCTCTAACAGAGGCAATTGGGCATGGCCCTGCAGCCCCTAAGCAACTGCTGAGAAATGCAGATAAAGTGCCCTCAGGAACATCTTCTCCTTTTGCCAAAGATTCAGTGGCAATCTCTTCAGCTGGTACCTGAACATGCTCAATGCAGAACGTGGACATTTATTTTATTTTATCTATTAATTGGACATTTTTATGGCACCTATACACAAGTGTTTCCAGGTGCCACAAGACAAGATGGGGGGAGGGGGCAAGGGAATAACAACAAAAAACAAAAGCCAGTTATATTGGCCTTGTGACAATCGACCGTGCAAGTGCTTGAGAAGGTCGTAAGTGCAGGAGGTGAAGTGGTAGAGGGAGAAGAACAGGAATGGGGGTCAACCAGGCAAGGGGGCAGGGAAGTGCTAGGGGGGCAAGATGGCACGTGCAAAGGGAAAAAAGGGGAAAAAGTAGGATGAGTGCAGTGGGCAGGGTGGACAAGTTGGGCTAGTCTGGGAAAGGGAGGTTGAGGGCAAGGGCTGGCAAAGGATGCAGCAGGGACCGGTGGGGGATGGTCTGGTCCCTATATGACTCTGAAGGGGCCAGACCCCAGTTGCAGCGGCAGATGGAGAGTTTAACACGGGAGGGGGAGAGGGAAGGAATAGGAGAAAAGGAAAATCTTGCGAATTTTCCAGTACTTGAGAAGATCTGGCTTAAGTCAGAGGTGGGATGGAAGGCCATTCCAGAGGGTGGAGCCAGCCACAGAAAGGGATCTACCTCCCACTCTCTGCTTGGTGAAATGTTTGACCTGCACAGAGATTTATCCAGAGGACCAAAGGACTCTGCTTGGGAGGCATTTTGGGAGGGAAAGCTACATGAAACAAGGTCCCAGGCCCCATACGACCGTGTGGATGATGCAGAGGGTCTTGAATTTGATCCTTGCGGTCACTGGGAGCCAGTGGAGAGATTTTAGGGCAGGAGAGAGGTGGTCCCTGCGCTTGAGGCCCAGGATGAGTCTTGCTGTCCTATTCTGGATTAGTTGGAGTGGGCGAAGGGAGGAAAGAGGCAGATTGAGGAAGAGGCTCTTGCAGTAGTCAAGCCTAGAGAGAACCAGTGTACAAGAGATATTGAGCTTCTGGGGGAAGGTGAGGAAAGGTAGAATGCCCCTGAGAAGGCGGAGATGATTGTTGGACTTCTAGACAAGGTCCATGAAAGAGAGAGAGGAGTCAAAGATGATTCCAAGGTTTTTTGCGACACAGGTGGGTGAGGGGATGGGACCCAAAGAATATGGCCAGAGAGAGGGTGTGAAACAAGGGGCAGGCATCCCAATGAGCAGGATCTCTGTCTTACTGGCATTAAGGCAGATATCATTAGCAGAGCACCATGCCTAAATAGCAATCAGGTGGTCAGGTATGAGGGAGGAGGAAGAGGAGGTAGAAGATGGCAGCTTGAAGGAGTGCTGTGTGTCGCCTACATAACACTGGAAATGAGGTGAGAAAGTGGAGATCAAGTAGGCCAGAGGGTCTCTTGAAACAGGAAGCATGAGC
This sequence comes from Ambystoma mexicanum, assembly GCF_040938575.1. NCBI lineage: Eukaryota > Metazoa > Chordata > Amphibia > Caudata > Ambystomatidae > Ambystoma > Ambystoma mexicanum. The sequence continues at coordinate 1,002,326,068 of NC_090928.1, forward strand.
TACATCTCCACTTGTACCAGATTCTGGCCCATTAAGGGAGCTTGGGATTTGGGCTGACTGTGTTTCAGAAACAGATAAACCAGAGATTAAATTGAGATGACTAGTTGCTACCCACACAACCCGTTTGAATTCTTGCAGTACTTGGTGTAGCAGTGGTGGATGTATAGCTTGTGGTTATTGACTGATGTTGTAATAGTCTACACAATATTTGTGCACCCTGAGCCATTGCCGCAACTACTATTTTGGGCGTGAGCCATGCAGCAGATTCTATGTGCCTTCTCCCCTGCCCTTGCTTGGTCAATGTCCTGAGGACATCTTCATTTTTGTTGTCACTGGCAGCCCCTTTTTCAAAAGGAGGTAGTGTTGGATCCCTACCACCTCCTCCAACAAGTTATTTGTCACCCCAAAATTGTCTCTTCTACCAAAAGAATTCAACTGCTTGTTTTGTGTGTGAGTGTGCCTATTCAAGCAAGATAGCTCAGTGTGAAAGCCTCATCCTGCCTACTGCTCAGGGTGCTCAAGCATGTGGTATGTTGTATCTTTTTTTTTATTGAATGTTTTAGTTTTTACAAAACATTTCCACTCAATTTTTAATACAAAAAATTCCTTTGTTTTGTACATTTCACATTACTCACGGTAGAGTTTAGTATATTAAAAGGATAACCAAAACAAAAAGAACTAATTTCAGGTTATATTTACATTTCCTTAGATTTGATTACCACTCCAGTTATTACATTCTGGAATATTGAGTTCCAGAATTGAATGACTCTGAAGATTAATGAGTTGTTATTTCCTGCCAATATAAGAGTCCACCTTTCAATCAGCTGATATTGTGTTGTTGATTTTGGCAGCATGTCTCTGAAAACATTTCTCTTCTCGTCTAGTGCAGTACATTGCATAATGATGTTGTATATTGTCTCCAGCTGATGTTCAAGTTTTCAGAATCTGCAGTAGCTTTGGGATTCTGGCAGCTGTTTCTTCTTTGTCAAGAATTCTTGGGTTGGTAATATATTGAGACTCATTCTCAAAAAAGTGTCCCTCATAACTCTCTCTGGGAATTGTTGAAGATACAGTGGGAGCTGGTTCAGTGCTCTGACATCAATCTTGTGTGTTATTGACAGTTTCTATTGTGTGTTTTGCTGGATCGATCAATTCCAGTCATTCCTTTGCATTCTTAGTTTCACTTTTTGTGCCCTGTGTACTAACATCTTTCCATGACTGTTTCTTTTATTGATATTTCTTTCTCGCATAATATGTCGATGGCTGGGATGTCATCTACTAAAAGGGTCTTTCTATATAAAGCTATAGATTTCCAGGATTTTTCAGTTTCTAATGATTGTAGAGCAATTTGTGACGTATTCGCGATGCCGGATATGACGGAGGCAAGGATAATATTTTCCTCCATATTATCCCTTCTAAAATCGTCCATATATCTTGTGGTGCCTTTATCATAGTCTCTGAACCATATGTTAGTATAGCCATGACCTTCTGTTCATATGTTATATCACACAGCAAATGTACCTGCCAATAATGCCAACCACCACCAACAATGTTTACGCAGCCCCCCCACGTTTTATCTTCCCCAAAACCTATTAAAGTGCTTGTTTTGTGTTTAGTACAACCAATTAAACAATCTGGCCCAGTGCAAATTCTTCCTCGAGCCTACTGCTCAGCCTGCTCAAGCACCTGGTGTGCTGCTTCCACAGCCAATCAACCAGACCCTTATACCCACCACCTGTGATCACCACCTCCAACTAATTTTACAGCAACACCATTTTTTTTTGCTGTTCTTCCAAAGTTGTTTCAAAATATTTCAACTGCCTGTGTTTGAGTTTGTGTTCAATCAAGCAGCCCCGGTGCATACATGAAAAGTACATTGTTGAGGTGCCTGGGAGAGAAAGTGAAATCTTTCCCAAAAATCACAAATGCTAGCCTGCCTTTCTGTAAAATGCACATTGTTTTAAAGTGGTTTTTGAAAAAAATACAAAACAAAAATCATATTCTGTTGGGCACTGCTGAAAAGTAACCTACCCAAGTTCTCACCTAAAACATTGAATGCACAATATACAATGATATTTTGTTTTCAAAGTCCAAAATGCATTACCAAAAAAAGACAGTAATATGTTTCAGTTTTCAAATAGCAACTGACATCTAAAGCTTCCTTTCCTTTGAAATGTTCCTTCTTTCTGTCTACCTATAAATATATTAAATTTACAAGCCCAAAATTCACACTCTAGAAATGAATGTCAAATGTTCCCGCTCTGAAAAAAAGCTACAGACACCAGTCCATGTTACCCGTCTCCCTCTCTCAAAGACACCCAGTGTCTAATGAAGAGCTCCAGTAGCTTCCCTATATGCAGAGCCAGGAGACAATGACTGCCCGAGCTCGTTTACCCAAATCTCTAAAAATTTGGGTTCGGAAAATTCCTTAATATGGAACAAATTCTGGTGATTCGGGATTCAGATTAATATTTCAGCCCATGCATAGTAGAACAGAGGAACCATTCCAAGTCACAAGGGTCACTCTGTCTATTTCCACCCAATAAAAGATGACGTTAATGGTTTTCCAGTAAATGTGCAACATTGATACTGGTAAAATTAGGAATGTATGGGGAATGCACTCAAACGTGGAAGTTGTGGGTTGAGCAAGAAAGTGAAGATGATGTCTGTGAGGAATTCAACCATCAGAGCCGGGTATGTATGCTCGCATCGGGTTTTTTGAACTTTTAAAAGAAATTGAATGATGGTAGATGAACCTCTGAAAAATGTGCGGGGCTAACCCGCACACATTTTCCTATACTCACTGCATGACATACACATAAACCTATATACTCTGGGTGCACACAGCTTACAGGCACCGCCCCCCTGTCATATTCAGTTGGGATATGACAGCCAAGAGTACATCAAGGCATCTCAGAAGGGAGAGGGCAAAACCTTCCTCCTGCCATGTCCAGCCTAATTAACTAACAACGGCTACATGGATCCGCCCTTTCCTTTTGTTTAAGCTCCACGACTGGTGGCAGATTTGCATACTAATCATATTTGAATGCATACAGGCCCGCATGGTCCCTGGCTGCAGAGGCTAAACAAAGGTGACAGAAAATCCCAACACCCCTTTCAAATGCACTGTCAACCTAAAACAAGCTCCCGCCCTAAAGTGTCAATGACAGTGAGCTGTCATGTCTGGGACTATGTGTTTACATTTGGCAACCCCTGCAGGGGGACCCCATTCAGAAAGTACTAGAATGTGGTGTGCAGGAGACAGAAAGTCTGTTCGCGCTGCAGCTTCAAGGGAGACCTGCCACCTTAATCGGGAACTACAGAGAGCTCCATTAACTAGAGGGACCCTTTGATCTATAACAGATAGGAAGACGCGTGAGATCCATTTGCATTTTCTGTTGCAAAGCACTCTGTTTATGATGTCATGCATACAGGAGGTTGTTGGTGGGGACACATAATTGCTTCATTAAGGTAGGCCTAGCCTACACCAATCACTATGGCCCATTTGGCTTTAAAAGAGGGCTGAGCTCCTGAAGACTTTGCAAGGAGTAGGAAGAATAACTCAGCATTGGGCCCTGGCTGAATGTACATTCTGCCTTACATCTTCCGGTAGTGAAGGAAAGCCAGGACATCCAAGAGGGAAGCAAGATCCCTCTCCTAAACATCTCATAGGGAACAGAGGGAGATAACTGATTCTAGATGACCCTCCAGCAGCTCCAGAACCGGTTCCCAGCCAGCAAAAAGCGTGACCTGCTAGGCTCTACAGCAAGCTTCTTAGTTGGAAAGTGCCGGAGAGACTCTGAACCAAACTAAGCACAAGGCACTCTCCTCAACTTTGGGTACTCCGCTTTAAAGGACAACACAAGCCCAGTGAAGAAGCGCATCCACCGTCATCTGCCTTTAAGGACATTTTCGAGCCACTTGATCTGCCACTTACTGCACTGCTGACTGTTGTTACACTTCAGTCACTAACGCCATTCAAGATGCTTCAACCAGTGCTTCAGATCTGCCAACCAGCACTGAGAAAACAATTCCTGACCCCGAGCTGCCATTTAGGCTACCTGCAGATGTCCATCTAGCCTCGCTTGCCATGCTGCCTGTTGCCTGATACCCTCAGCTTTCTCCAATCTTGAACTCTGTTGCAGAAGCTGCAAAGCACCCTGAAACCGACTCTACACTGTTGAGCACCAAGAACCTCTACAAGCACAAGGTACATTCCCCTGCTCCTTCTGTGAAGGCTTCTAGTGACATTGTGCGACCCAGTGCTCCCTTTGTGTTGAAACCAAGGATCCTTGAGCTATTGCAATTAATTATTTACCGACTCCCCTCCTGTCAGTATCCCGAGTGTGTCCCCTTTCCTTCTTTGCAACAGTCTGTACTCTAAATTCCTTTACAGAGTGGGTTGTATTTTGTAGTGTGCTAGAACTGTCTGTTGTGATAATAACAAAGTAGATATTTGTATACAACCTTAACTAGACAGTCCCTTTTATCATTGGTTAATAATTGTGCTTTCGTTGTGTTGCAAATAACCAACTATCCGCATCCTTGCGAAGATAAGCCTGCCGTTCCGTTCACGTTACCAAAATTGGACAAGGAGGTTTATAATTTGCTTGTGTTTCCAATCTGTTCGGATCCCATCTGGTATACTAGAAGTGTGGGGTTGATTGATGGTTTAGAAACCGATATTCATCCCTGGCCCCGAAGATTGATTTGTCACAATGTCTGGTGTGGCTGGGACTCCAATGATGAAGGCACATGAGTAACTGCTTGCTGATGGGACTGTGTGTGAGAATACTGTAAGTGGAGGGCAGAGTGGTAGTGAGTGAAAGTCCTGGACAAGGTCGAGCCTTTGTTAGCGCAGACAGGCTGCTGCTGAGGAATGCTTGCATACAGGCCTGCATCATCGATGCAGTGTTTCTATCTCCAGCTGTCTGGTTTATTTCGAGAATAATTTGAATAATTACGAGCAATACTATTCATGAGTTCCGATGTTCAATTTGAAGAGTTTACTACATGGACTTGACTATTTTGCATTGGGATTCATTTTCGATTGTCTCTTTGGCACATGGATGTCTATGGGTGTGTGTGTGTGTGTGTGTGTGTGTGGTGAGTGCATGTGGAATCCATATGTAGTGGGGAGATACAGACAGACCTTCACAGGTTTTCATGCGTGTGGCGGTGTACTGAAGTAATGTTGATGCAGACCACTGTAATGGTGAACAGAGGGTAGTGCAACCGCAACACAGACCACGCAGAGCAGTAGAGGTTCCAATTCCGGATCCGCCCTTAGAAACCAAACTCAGGTATGGTATTAGGCCCGCTATAAAAAACATTCAAAGAAATACAATTAAATAATCTAATAATCGACTTTACCTGTGCCTCACGTTCATGCAAAGAAAGTCTGATTACGTGTATACAGGGAATGATTCTCTCACAGTTAATTAAAGAAGAAGACCAGATTACTGTTAAGAACAGCGCCGTTGACCATGAAGTGGACCAGGTAGCTCTAAAACAGACAGCTATAGTGCACTATTTAAGAGTTCACTACTCAAAGATCCAACTAGGCCTGAGCTGGTAGAGACATCGTCATTCTGTAATTAAAAAGGTAGACAGTTAATTGTTTTTCGACAATTTGCACTCAAACTCATATCAAATGTGTTCATGTTGCTTTCTGTCAGCTTCCACCTGCTTCTAAGCGCTATAGTGATAGGTTCTCTTAATACCCGATTCAGTGGTACTGACACTATTCTTACCCTGCGCCATGGATGTCTGTTGTGCTTCCAAGTAAGAGCGCCCCCACCATGGTGATACAACTGTGCTACAACCCAAACTCCCCCTAAAATCCAGTACCCCTGGTGGCCGTGCTTGAATGTTCCACGGACAACCTATTTGACATAGGCCACGTCCATCCAGTGCTCTAAAGAGGGGGGGCCTTAATCCAGACAGTGGCCCCTTAAACCACTGCGACTCGGTTGTAGAACCCTGAACACATGTGGCCACGCCTGAATGTCCTCTGGACAACATCCGACATACTAACATGCCCACCCGGAGTTCTACCTGGGCCCTATTCCATAAAAAAGCCCCTTTACGTTGCAGCACAACCCCTTCCACTTAAGACACCTTTACCGTGTTGCTTTCCTTGGGCCACAAACTGAACCATCTCCCATGCAACATTTTGCAACAAGGCTGCCTGGGCTTGTTCGTTGCAGCACCCAATGCTACCGATGACCAGAAGTTGCATGGGAATAGCTCAGGAGCCTGTTGAAGCCTACCTTACGTGACCCCCAGACGAATGTCACGACTGCTAGATTAAAAGGCCTAGTATTACCTCACCAACAGCGCCTTTCCCTGTGCCCAACTGCTGACAGCCCAACACCCTTATGTCGCCGCTGCCCCTTGATATCAGGAAACCTGACTGCTGCCTTTGTATGTTGCCCGTCTCTCAAACTTTGAGCGGAACCCTTCCCCCTGGATGTTCTAATAGGATGTAAGCCCCTGCTCGGAGTAAATTGATTCTTGTTCGGGATCCTTGCATACCAAGCCTCTTCAAGCTGTGGTGCCCTCTCCAAACACCCCCAGCAAAAGATGCAGTTGTACTATAAGGCTGGTTAGCTACCGACAATTTGACAATTAGCGGGGGCATTTGCCAAAATTCTTACCCTGATGTATAACTACCCCTGTGCGTTAAAGGGCCACCTCTTACTAATCATCCAGGCTACTGGATTGTCAATTCCTCGCACCATGCCAATCTGTGCCCACCAACATTCCTATCCCAACAAATGCAATATCTGTGCCCACAACTTGCCATGTATGCAAGTAGCTCCCCGAATGGCTAGCGCCGACTGCCTTAGCGCCCACTGAGCGACCAGCGAGCTTACAACCATTTGCCTCGTTCAGCGGCCGACCAACCAAATGCACCCTGGCCCCGGGCTGACAACCCCTTCATGACTTGGCTTGAATAAATTAATAAGGAACACCAAATAGCCGGCGAGGATCTGACACAGAAATAGCAAGCGGCTGAAAATCTCCCATTCGCACTTTTTCCCATAAGGCTAGAGTCATTTTCAACCAAGCACTCGTCTGACTTCGCAGAAAACACACAGCATTATTTCCAGGTACACCAACCCATAGCAGCGGCGTCTTATAAAATCAATGTCACTTTTGCAAGCAACTCTCTGGGATGGCGCAGCAACAACCACGACCCTGTTTTCGAACCCGCCACCACCGCGTCAAATGCCACTTGATTGGTGCCACCACAGCACATGGTGGCCTGCGCTCAAAAGGGGGAAGGCTAGCTCTTCTTCCCAAAACGGACAAGACACTAGTTTTTTCAGTGTTAAACCCCCCTAAACCTGTACTCATTGTACATTCTGGTATATAGCGTTTCCCTATTTTCTTCACTTTTTACTGCTGTAGAAACAAAACCTCCGACATACCAAGTTTCTTTACTTCGGGGTCAAGAACGGCTGACAAGCTACTTCAGAACTCCTATCTGGTGTGGGGAAGTTGCTTAAAGAATTACGTTCTGGTTCGCACCACTGACCCCGCCCCCCCCCCAAGGCCCTAACACAGGAGCCTGCACCACTATACCAGAGGCTATACACACCCTACAACCCCTGCTAGGACACCCAACGTCCCCAAACCGGCCCACCGACCACCCCACCTTTCCGCGCTGCCCCCACAGTAGCAGGGACATGCCGTGGAAGCCTGGGAGGCCCCCCTAATCACAACCAACGCAGAGGCCGCCCTAGGCCTAACAAACCCAATAGCGCTCAACTGCAAACCTTCAAAGCACACACGAGCACCAACCACATGAACGAGCCTGCGCTATCGGTGCCTCCCACATGGCCTCAGGCCATCATCCAAAATCTCCAACCACCAAATTGTCTGTCCCCTCGCTTCGCCATAGGTCCCTGCTGCTCTTTGCAGCCTCTCCCCTTCTGCTGGACTCGGTTTTGCTGCTCCTGTCAATCCTCGTTGCTCAAATCCCTGATCCTAGTTCACCCCACTGAATCTAGATCCTCTTTGCCGAAAACGTGTATGCAAGTCGTCCGTGTTTTGGCAGCTCGGGCTGCTGCAAGGATCTACTGTTCACCCCTTAGCCATATTTCACCTAGGCAAGTCCGGCCGATCAATGAAGTCAAAATAAACTTAATAAAAATATGGCCATTCTTCTGCAAAATCTCCCCCAGTCCAGGCCAGCCGTTAAATGCAGTCCCTCGTATTTACAAATTTGGCTTTGCCAACCACCCCCCAGGCGCCGCTTCTGGCCGACGAATTTTGGGAATCGTACCTTGTTTCACCCAGGACGGCCCGGGAACTTCACACCGCCGCCTGCTCGACCATCCACTTCACGCCGTAGAGGTCCATTCTCGCTCCCGACCGCTTGCTCCCAGCTGCTCACCGACTGCTTGCAGCTATTCCTCCGGATTCAAAGATGCTTAAACACCTCCTTGTGGCTCCGTCACCTTCCGCCGTCCTCGCCCCAGCTCCGTGACTCCTGATACTCCTCAGTTGATCTCTGATCTGTTCTTCTCACCGGCTGCTTGGCGTTCCTTTGTCCCGCGCTGTGCTGCACTGGTCTCCACACTTAATCCCGCACCGCCTTCCATCTCCTTTCGCCTTCAGCTCCTTCTTCTGCTGCCTTCTATTTGTTGTTGCGACGCTTCATGTGGCGGCCCAAGACACCGGCTCTGCTCATTGGGGTTGTAGTGTGCGGCTGGCCCAAGGCTTCTTTCAAGCTTCCCGCCTCCTCGATTTTTGTGCAGCGACGGCCATCCTTACTCCTGTGCGGCGGCCCCAGGCACCTCACACTGCGGTCCCTTGGCTGCTTTCTCGAAGCACCGTACAGCGACGGCTGCTTCAGACGCGTGTTCCTCTGTTCCTGACCTTCCCAATGTCCCGCAGCATTTCGTGAAGACAAACTTCCTTCTTTCCTTCTTTCTAAAAAAACCCGAAATCCTCCTTCCTTCTGCGGCGGGCGACGTCCTTTGCCGGAGGGGCTGGATACTCCCTGCCCTGGCTGCCCGCCACTTACATGGGGCTTAGCCCGCCCCCTTTCTTTGTTCGCCCTTCGCTGCCTTTTCCCAGCGTTTGGCGCGCTTCTCCTTGTTCCTCCCCCTTACCCAGGGGGGAGGGAGGCGAGGAGGACCCTGCCTGAGTTATCGGGGTGCCTCCTCCATTTTTTTGAGTTTTCCCGTCGTCACCTTAAATAACATGATCGCAGTATATTTCTAAATAACTGTGTTTAAAGTTCCAAAACCATACAGCGCTGTCACTGTTTACAGTCACCTGGGTAGACATTATGTTACGTGTATCTTCAACTGCAAAGCTCTCCCACTAGGGAGTGACCTCTTGGCACTACTGAAATCGCCACAATACGAATTAAGTTCTCAAATCTAATCTGTGGTGAGTAGCATCGTTTTGTTTTTGCGTTTTCCTGAACAGACCGTGTTCCCCCATATTTGATAGAAAAACTAATGATTGTAATCGATGAACTTGTTTCCACAGTAACCAGTAAATACTGCTCTACACTTGTACTCTAAGTGGACTGTAGAGGTTTGCAGAAGCAACATCTGCTAATACTGAGTGATGCATTGCTGCCCTGCACGTGAACTCACAGATCCGGAAGGAAACATGTAATATCTAATCCACTCTGACATCCCCCTGGAGTGCATGCGCTCTACGCATCAGCTGGAAACACTAGAACCATCCTGGAACACAGCGTGGAAGAGAATGTCTACGCAGGTGACTGCATGCGCGCCGTAATGGCAGGACCGTGCCCTCTGTGCCGCGTTAGTAGCCTATGCTGAAACTCCAGGGATGCATCCAGCAGTAACGCACTTTCAGCCATAGCGACCCTAGTGTTGCCCTCATGGAATGCATTGTGTTTTCTCCAGTGTGTCGGGGAGGAACCAGACACCCTGGAGACACCCATGACTTGACTGCTTACTTTGAAGAGAATAGGCTGAGGTGCCTGAGTGATCCTGCAATCGGCTTTATTCCCCTATGTGCCAACGTTAATACCTTGAATTAGAGAAAATAGTGTCTAGGTGAAAACGGGGGATTTAAATTGGTGCCTAAAGCAACGAAGAGCTGAAGTTGCTTAGAGAAAATAAAAAAAATAACGATGTGTGGCCCTCGATACATTGAGGTCATGTTCTGAAGAGTGGGGGCGGATACGAAAGTAAAAGGTATGTTGACTTCTGTTTCTTATGAAATGGCTAAGACTCGGAAGTAAGAGGAAACGGAATTCGGGTGCTTGGATTGCTGCTTGCTACTGCCAGCTCGGTGTTCCCACTAAGTCAAATCTAGATGCAATGTCGGTAACAGTGAGTGTTTCTCAAGGTCCACCTGCTGCTGTTTCCCGGGGTCTCCCTACTGCTACGTCTCTGGATCGTTTTGCTATGCAGTAGCTGCAATCATAAATGTGGGTCTCCCTATTGATTTTCCTCAGCCCTGCTACCAATTTCCAGGATCTCCCCACTGTGCATTAGCTGTAACTGCAAATATACCCACCCCAGCATCACGCTGATAGTATTTTCCTGTGCCTCATTGATACGCTCTGTCAAGGACTCCCAGCTGGAAATAGTTCACAGATCTCCCTATTGGATGACAGCTGATCCCTGATATTTGTGTATACAGCCTCAGCTGGTCGTACCCGTCATTGCTTGATTTCGTAGGGCATGCTGGGGGTGATGAGCACACAGGTGAGCACTCACAGGCCATTTATACTACACTGTCCCTGAGCTCTGCCTGGCTGGCCACCAAGGCGAAATGGAAACAAGGTCTATCTGTAGGTCAGGACACCTAATCCCGCCGACTGCCCCAGGAGGGCGGCACTGCCAACCTGTGCACCACAGGGATGGGGAGGGCACACACGCCCGAGAGCTGCTTCCGATTGCAATGCTGTGGATGGGCCTCTGTCTCGCACCGCCACGTTCTATGTTCTGGGGGGGAATGACCTATATTCTAGAGAAATCCAAGCTGACAATAAAATGTAAACAAGTGCAATACAGATTGCCAAGCAAACCTAAGTAACTCAATACAAATGCAATGCAAATGACATCACTTTCTTTCAAACACCCATTTCTGAATTAATATCTGCATGACAGTTCTGAAAAAAATATGTCCTCTAGTATTTTCATCAAATGTAAAGAGGTGCACATTTCTAACATTTAAAAGGTGTCCACATTCATGCATGAAATTTGTAATGATTCTAGCCTCATTACAAGTATGGCGGTGTGGTAAAAAACGGCAGAAACAGAGCTGGATTAGCGCACCACAGTACTAAAATTAAGGCGTTGAAGTGGAGGATTCACCTGCATTAAAAAGCTGGAAGTAAACCTGCCACTTTACCTTTGAAAATCGGCGAAATTACTGCCATTAGTAATTCCACCGATACTCAGAGGTTAAGTCCAATGGACTCCAATTAATGAGGACTAACACCACCTACCGCCACTTGAAATCCGGCGATAATCCCGCTGGAGCAGGTGGCAGTAACAGTTAATTTGGTGGCTTACTGCCGTTCGCTGCCGAAATACCAGCAAACTTGTAACGAGGCCATCTTGTGATGTGAAATGTGAACAGGGAAAGAATATGCAAATTGAAACTGATGCATGGAGTAAAGACTTATGATCAGGTCATCTCTACTTCTCTGATGTTTTACAATTTTAAACAGCTAAAGTAGTTAAGGTCAAACAGACATTTACTTTCTCAGGAACACAATGAAAGGGCTCCTCCCCCACAGGTTTCTAGGATCCTATGTCTGGTACACAACCTTGCCCCAGCTCTTTAAAGACTATTCAAAGATAACCCTGTTAAGGATTTTCATTTAGACTAAGGTTTGTACATGGTCTGAGGATCGTTTAAACAACTGCCATTCCGAGATAGCAGCTTCTGGAAGGCCCTTTGCTTCTGCAATCACCAAAGGAGTTGATTTATTCATCTTCACTCTTCAGAGTTAAACTCTCCCCCCTGCAATATATAATATATATATAAATATATATATAATTGGTTATTTATAATGCGCTTAATACCAGAAGTGTCCAAGCGCGTACCCTGGGATTGGACCTGTGTTGCACTCCGTCGTCTTGCTTCCAAGGTGTGCGCGTTGCCCCAGAGATATCGTCCAGAGTATTTCGATTCTCTAGTGATATATCATTTTAATTCACATGGACAAACACTTTTACTTTATGAATGCTTTAGTTGTTCCACAGACCGTAGGGCTCAGCGTAGCCTCGTTAGTCTGTGGGTCTCCCTCAGATAACCCTTTCCAACATGCCCAGTACTGTGCATGGAACAACAAGCTGGACATCAGGCGCCAGACCACCCCCTTCTACTCTGTGTCTCGGCTTCTAGGCACTGTACACCCATTGCTGGTTTCTAATATGACCCTGGGCCTTTCTTAAAAGATGCTGGTTTCCTTAGTCCACATTGTGCTCTTCTTTTCTCCTTCTGGATGGTCTGGATATTCTGAGTGTTCTTTCCCACCAGGCTGTGGTTTAAGTGGAGCATATTTAGGATGTACTGTGATGTGGAATAATTGTATTTGTGTAATGCCATGATCAGGTCCTGTACTTTAGGGAATATCAGACGACACAGTATACCTCTCATAACCCGATTGGCTGGGGCTTCAACTTGCCATTTAGGAGGTGTGCCTCACTTCAAATTTTGGACTTCCTTCTTGAAAATACCCCTTTTATAACATCATATATTGCTAGTTTGCTAAAAGAATTGCACTGCTCCATAGAATAGATCAGAAAACACTGTTTATTCTGCACGATAGTGACATTGCACTTGCTAGCTCGAAACACTTAAGACACAGTGACCCGGATATTATTTTATAATACAGTACAGTAGAGTTTAAAATTCTACATAAGAACCATATTGAGCGAAAGTGTAGACTCTTCCCTCACATAGTTATTTATGTTATTTGTTTATTTGTACATTCATAGCAGTGCACTGGTTACAGTACAAGAGCAGTAGAACCGTCCACAATGTTGGACTGAGAATGACATTTTCAACAAAATGCCTTTCCAGCAAAATACTGCTAAAGTCAAAGTAGGTAGGTTGCAGGTAAAAACCGTTTGCAGCACAGTGCTGATGAAGTCAAAGTAGGTAGGTTGCAGGCAACATCCATGTACAGCACAATGCTGCATAAAACCAAATTAGGTAGGTTATAGGTCAAATCCATTTGCAGCAAAATGCTGATACCGTCAGTGTAGGTGGTTTGCAGGTCAAAAACAGGCCCTTCATTATCAATGCATTTAGGCGCTACAGAAGTGCACACCCTATAGTTCAATAAGTGCAAGAACACCCGTGTGGGTTACAGTGTGTGTACACAGTCTGGCCAAGCCTCACCTCATGGTGCATGGAGCTACTTCAGGTGTGCAAACAAGCACAATAGGCAAAGTAAGCCAGTGTAGACCGTCTGGGAAAGACTCTCCTCATGGTGTGGGGGGCTACTCCAGGTGTGCAAACAAGCACAATAGGCAAAGTAAGCCAGTGTAGACCGTCTGGAAAAGCCTCACCTCATGGTACAGTGGGGCTACTGCATGTGTGTAAATAGGCATAATAGCAAAATAAGTGAGCATACAGTCTGGCAGGAGACTCACCTGTTGGTGCGGGGGGGGCACAGATAACCCTTCTTAGGAAGCTTTCATTCTCTTTGCTCATGTCAGTTTCATTGGACCCTTGCTTTGAACAGATTCATGTCTAGTAGAAATTGACTATTGCCATACAAATGCTCAGAATAAAGATGCCAGGAAAAGCCGCATTTGAAAATGACAGCGAAGGAAAAAAACACATGTAAATTAGGGTTTTTACAAACAAGAAAATATTTGTTTTAAAGTCAAATGTTGAATTAAGGCCCTGTCCTTGCGTAGACATGTGATGGGGGTTGTTTTAAAACATATATGGGGTGTTTAATACCAACAGTCATGCTTTCTGGTTAAGGAAAGAAAAAAAATAAAAAAAATAAAGGTACTGTGAAACCAGCAGGGCTGGTTTTTAGGCCCTGGCTTCAAAGGACTGACTACAGGATCTAATGTCCCCCAAGTGTACCAGCATCTGGGGCATATGAATAGGCAAGGGTGATGTGTCTCATACCCTCATCAGACTCTGTGCCAGTGCTCCAGCCGGGTACAATGGATTTCTGGGACACATAGGTGTGACTTCTTTTAGAAGCACGTCCCCTCCACCCAAACTGAGGAGCTTCAAAGACAAATCCATGGCACACAGGGCTAGTGCCTGACAGTTGGCTGTGGGTTGAAAAAAAATCCCTTATTTGGAAGACAATACCGCAAAAGACTGTTCTGAATTAATAAACTTTAGGACTTGTATTTCTGCAACTGGGAAACGCAGGAATACAAACCTTTAACAGTTTAAGTGTAATTTTTTGGGAATTAAAACAAGATATTATGGCTTGCCCTAGCATGTATGGCACATAAATGGCAGAAAAATGTAATTCATGTAAAAATAAAAATAAATAAAATAAAAGTGTACAAGGTATAAATTTGAAATTTAATGCAGACATTCTCTGTTACACAGAGGTACACATATATAAAATTATAGAATTCTAAATGAAATAATTCCCACCAAAAATTGTGAAAGATTATTACAAGGGCCAAATGATACCGTAAAAACTTGGAATGCCACTCTTTGTGTGAAATATGTAATCTGCCTATGGGATTTTCTGTAAACAGGTGCATTTTGGTGTCATAACTGATTTTGGCAAAAGTGGCTGTGGGATGGCTCTGTACTGCATAAAAGCACACCCCATAAAACTGAGTCCCCTTATTCAGTCCACTCTGCTTCTAAGGAGGAGGTGACATACAAAGGCTGACCTATCCAGTTGTGAGAGGCATATCCAGCCAAAGCCTACCTCCATGGTATAATCCTGTGATGTCATCCGCCTTATATAAGGTAGAATCTCACAGAGGGCACTCTTTTCTGAATTTTCCAGCTCCTGCACATCCAGATATTCCATCTTCACTCTGCAAGATTCCAGACTCCACTGCCAGGCCAGAACATAGTTGACCCTATCCAGGCAGGACCATAGATCCAGAAAAACCCCACTAAAAATCCCAATAACTCGGGGAGAAAGGGGAAAGGTGGCTGAATCCTCATTGGGATTATCCAGTGCTGCCTGCTTGCCCTGCTACCCGCTCTATCCAGCTGAGGTGCCGCTGTTCCGTGACAAGACGTTTGCCCAGCTGTTTTCTTCTAGGAGAGCATGCCGCTGTGACCAGTGACCAAATATTGTCTTGCTGTCCAGAAACCCGGTGCACTGTCCAAAATACCCCATTCGAATGCTTTTTGTGAGTATTTTCCTTCCCCAACAATCACAAACTGTTTCCCTTGCTCTGTGCCTTGTATTAGGTTCCACCCCATAGAAATCCCATAACTGCCTTAGCCGAAATCCTTACAACTGTCAGCGTTCTCTGTGCATCCTGTCCTTGGTCTCCAAGTGTTAGCGCCATTCTTCCACTAATTTCTGTCTTGTGTAAATCCGTAGTACCATTTTGACAAACTAATTAATTCCCACATAAAGAGCCACACGATGCAAACGGGTTAGATTTGCAAAGTAACCTGTGTAGCGGGTGGTGTCTCTCTTTTCTAT
Organism: Ambystoma mexicanum; assembly: GCF_040938575.1. Lineage (NCBI taxonomy): Eukaryota > Metazoa > Chordata > Amphibia > Caudata > Ambystomatidae > Ambystoma > Ambystoma mexicanum. Next base: position 1,002,341,690 of record NC_090928.1, read on the forward strand.
CCACTAAAATATAGATTCTGTAGAACTTGTCCTTTCCCTTTTCAACCGATTTTTCTGTCAACTGCTTTTATTTTTAAAACCGAATTTCCTTTCCCATTGAGAATCGCATCCTGTCATTAATTTAGAGTCACTCTTTCACTTTCATATTATCCCTGTGATGTGCATCTGCCACTCAGCCTAAAAAACCGCATTCCGATTTTGTCTGTTTCACCCGTTTTTTTAAACCGTTTTTGACATTTAAACCCATATAGCAATTTCTATGCGAGTGATTTGGCTGCACTGTGTTTTTCACTTTCAAGTTGATTTTCTGAATTGTATGCTCGTTGTTAGGACATTGCTTGTGGTCTGCTAGTGTTCTTACATCTGTAATAGTGCTAGACTCATATTTACCTCATTTATTCAACCGCATATGCAAAACAAATATTTACTAATACCGAGTGCAATTGCCAAGGTTTTTTGCCTCTCATTTCATGGGGGAAGATTGGAATTTAATTCTGTTGTTGCCTAGTATACCTGACTCCTTGCTGCTCCTATCCATCCACTCAACATTCAGTTAATACGGGTTAGAGGGAGTATTGCAGGGGGAAATCTTAACTCTGGTGCTAGCTACTGGAACAGTAAAACTTCTCCCATTCATTTGTACTTTGGATATGTTATAGTTGAAGGTCACACTAAGTGTATTTCATCAATGTACCTTGTAATTATCACTCCATTGGTGATTCCTGCCCAATATAAAAATGGTGTGATTTTCTTTGAATTTAAATTAAATTAATATTGAATTACCACCCACCAGCCTAGTTTATGGTCCATTGAGACCCGGGGTATTTGTAAAAGGGGGTGTGAGACGGGTTGGGTGCCAGCTCAATCTGAATTCTAGGAAATTAAGTAAACGTGTTTGAATTGTGCACTGCATCCTTGGCTAGTGGCAAGAGTCCTGGTCTGGTGTGTGACATCCTTTTAGAATCCTTAACATTTCAGGTTTCTGCTGTGACAGAGGCAAGTGTCTGTTTTGTTTGGCGGTTGATGAGAATGGTCTGTGCACTTCTCTGGGAGGGTTATGATGGTTTGGCTAGGTTCATATTGTGGGGGAAGTTGAACATTGTATGTACTCCCCTTGCACATTGCACATTATTGTATTATAATTTTGACAAGATACTGAAAGCTGTCATGCTTAAAATACTGTTTCTTGCTTGTGTGAGGTGAGGCTTTAGTCTTTACTGCGCATGTATTTGTGATGAAGGATCTTTTCTTAATGTGCAGGTATGCTCGCCTTCACATCTCTCACGTCTAACGGTTTCCCTTTTAGCATATGTATTAACACAATTTTTAAAGTTTTTGTACATTTCAACATTCATGTGGGCCTTACAAAAAAACAGCTATCCTGATTTAGAGTGTCCAGGTAACTGTGGTCTGACTTATTCTGTGGTTAAAAAGACAACATTTCATCTTGTATGGAATCACTGCATTATCTGTGTAAGGATTTGTATACTACAGGACGCTACCACCTCCTGCAAGTGCATGCAACAATGTGCCTACCCTTTGTTTGCTAAAGCATGCATCTAAAACATGGGGAATAAGCTTGATGTTATGTCCTTTTATTCAGGTCCTCTTTGGGTACAACTATAAGACTTAGTGCAGAGCTGGTTATACTTATTTTACCACTGACCGTTTCAGATGCCCCAGGCTTCACACACTATGCATCACAAAAATAAACAGAGCACACAAGGACCGGCCACACATGTTTTCTTTTTACAATAGCACTCTTTGACTTTTATCTGAATTTGACAAAATAGGACAGAATCCAAACTCAGCTCACCAAAACACAGTTAGAAAAACATAGAACAGCATGAACTACTCATGTGCAGGGAAAACGGACAATGATAAAACGCAAACGTAGATGTCTCTTTTCTAGCAGAAAATTGATAATTTCACATTCCATCTAGACAGCCCAGCAATGCGATGACACTGAGAAGCCCTTTTTTTATACCAAACCTCCCACAAGAGAACTTGGCAGGTGATGCAGAGTTATCTGCAACTTTGAACAACTTTAGACACTTTCACAAGCCTGCTCAGAACACACCTTTATATTCTATTGCATGAAAAAGAGCATGAGGTCATTCTTTTTTAGTTATATTCTAATTTTGTACTTATGCTTACCAAGAGCTTCAGAAGTGCTTCTATGAATCAGGCCCTACGAATGTTAAATAAAATACAGACGGCAGACACAATCAGCCTGTTGTATCAGCTATGACAAATAAGTAGCACAACCTCCCACATTACTTCAGACACTACACTTGATTCTTTACACAACTAAGCAATTACCTGGGCATGGCACACTAAGATTAACCCGATAATCAATATGGATACAGCTAAGATTAGCTATGTTACAGATAGCGCATGAAGAAAACAAGATTGACTTGTCTACTAAATGAATAGATTACTTACATTCCACTATGGGGTAATATTCTCCCATATATGAGAGAATACCACCAACAACAACATTAGAAGGGATTACATTACATTTAAATTCAATTGTCTCCCTACATTGGGAAGTGGCTGAGGCGTGAAGTGACACTCTTGTTGAATTCAGATGTTGTCACCAATGTACAGAAGTAGTAATTGAGAACTTAAAACATCTAATATTGTTTTGTACGGATGTAAATGATTTAAAGAATAAAATACCTAGCCAGGTTCACAATCCTTATATGAATACTGCAACACAACTGACCATCTGTCGGTCCAGTGGCACAGCGGGTAGAGCGCTCGCTTTGACACCGGTGCAGAGCCTGCTAATGCAGGCCAAACTCAGTCTTTCATCCTTCCGAGGTCGATAAATGAGCACCACACACCGTGGGTAATAATAATAAGCAGCGCTCAGATACCTGAGGGTTCGTAGCGCTATACAAATGCCAAATTATTTATTATTATCTGGGATAGCTTGATGGAAGGCAATGATGTACAACTGATAAACACTATTTTACTTTGGTGGTATGTGACTAAAAACTGTTAATAAGTGTTCAAGATGGATATTACCATAATCAAGGTATATGGCTAACTAGCGATCATTGGAAACACATAACCAGAATTCATGGTTAGTGATAACCTTATATAAGGTTATATATGGCTTTAATTGAGCTATCTGACTGTTTGGATAAATACATCATGGGTTGTGTACTATATATGTATAAAAACGCCTATTCGCACGGCTGTAAAATACTAAATAAAAAAAAAGAATGGAAGTTAAGGGACAGGATGCAACTGTATGAAAGCAATATATATTATGTCCTGTGGCACAAATCTAAAAAAAGGGCCAGTAATTCATACAATATATGGGAACAAATAACCGATGTTCCTTATATGTATACGTTGTGCTTAGAAGTACAAGTAATATAGCAGTTGTGTGTTCTCTCTAAGGTGAAATGGTTGCTATATTCCTAATATGAGCTGATATGACTTGCACATGTCATTGTTGTCAGAAATACTTAATCTGACCTTCTTCAAATGCAATGTGGTTGAACTGGTTGATTCGGTCACAAGAACACAAGTGTTATTAATATATCACAACGTTGTGTTTCCCTAAGCAGCAATTAATAGATGCACCAACACTGTTCTGCAGATACATGTGTCAATTCCTTATCTTAAAGCAGGAGTTAGTTCTCTGTTCATGGAACAATATCACAATGACTTGACAGAGGAAAGCCATATTCAGTGTGCAGAAAAATAACCTGATGGATTTTTAAACAGTTTCTTGAAGTACACATAGCAATCCATAACATAACAAAGACACAACAAAGGATATCATAATGAGACGTAGTGATAGAAAACATAGTCTGAGTGTTAGGAACATACAACTTTGATATGATCCTTCTTCTATTTGTACATAGAAAATAATGTTGATCCTTCCAAATCATTGCATTGTAAATAGGACAGAAAGCTGGCATTTCACCAGGTTTGAGATTTCTCCAGTTCCTTTAGTGACAAAGTAGAACATTGCTTGAAAGAAATTAAAACTGTGGTGTCATGGGAAAGGCGGGTTTCGGGACACTGAGTAAACTGAACATGTGATGATTTTGCCATGTATGAGAAATATCTAAAATATGAATATTGATATCGCTACTCAGTGAATATTCTTTAAAGTAAAATTAGCAGTTTCAGTTTGGAGTAACACGAGTATTAGTTTTAATGTACATGTAACAAATGAAATCAATCCAGGTAAAAAAAAACCTTTTGTTGGGAGGGTTTATCCTGCTATGTAACTCCTAAACCAAGGGAACAATTAAAAAAGGGAATGAAGGAAAGAAGATAAAGCAGACAAGATATGTATTTGGAGAGAAACCTGCTAATCAAGACCCACAGACAAGATTCAAGCAGCACAGAAGGAATTTGAACACAGGAGCTAGTTCAGTGCACAGCAAGGTAATAAGATGCCAAGACTCAGTTAGAACATAGCCCTGCTTCTCTCAAGCCCTGCAGAGACCACCTTTTATATCCATTTATATCCTCAGGAGAAATAGCTGAGTGAGATATCAGGAGGAAATCAGGCCTAATCAGAGTAGCACTAATGGACCCTTTAGGCTAGTGGTATTCAAATCGTTTTATACCAAACCCCTCCCACCCCCCTCCTTGAGTAAAAATATTGTTTCTGGGCACCCTCACCTAGGGGTTGGTCTCTCTAGGTGGCCCAAAGGATGTACAGGGGACGGGGCAGGCTCTAACATTTTATATTATACACAGTCACCTTAATCGCTTTTTAATGAGTCTGGAGTCCCCGTTGGACATCCATTGGGCCCCCTACTTTGATGGCCACTGCTCTATGCTAAGTGAAGCCCTGTTGTCCTATTTTAAAATGCAGCACCTTTCAAAGTACGTAAAATAATAGTATCCCAGATTGATGACATTGCTATATCAATGTTGAACCTTATTGTTTCCAGGGAGAAGTACCTCTGTATATAATATTAATAACTACATCCCATAAATTAGCAAAGTAGCACGTGTCTTTCGATCTGTGATCCCTGAAATCAGAACTGACATCACAGATTAAAGGTTATCTTACAAGAACTAATATTCCTACATATCCTTCAGCTGGACTAAGGTTGCCAATGAACTTTTCTATCATATTGGTTAGAGGTTTGGGGTGAGAATTATAGTTTATAAAAAAACATCATCATATTTCTCATAATAAAAGCTATCCCAGCTTTCCTTACAAAATACAAGTCAATGGTTATTTGTTCCATACATTTTACACTGTGAAATGTTCTAATGAACAATGTTTTGTTGATTTGCTTAATCAAAACATGAATGGGATATCTTTATGAATAATGGAACTAGTATTTTTAATTTACTATAAATTTCAGACTAAAACACTATTTGAAATCTTCATTCATATACACAGTGAATTGAAACGCTGTGTCACAAGATGTGTTAAATATAAATATAATATCCAATAAATGTGCCATGTTCATTCTTTGGGGTGCGACACTGAGGAATTGCATTTATATTTTCTATGTGTGTATACAAACAGAATCTAGTTTGAGATAGAGAAAAATATGTGACCGCTAACAGATGCGGTAGGGATTGGCTAATCCTAACACTTGATACGGCCAAAGAAACAGTACGAAAATGATCTTTAAAAAAAATAGAAGATATGAAAAAAATGCTATCACTGGACAACTACAAAAAAAGAATAGCAAGAGATAGAAAAAGAAATGAACACATTTAAAGCCACCAACACCCAGGAACGTATCCTAAGATTAAAAAAGGACCTGGCATGATTTAGCCATGAAAGAGCATTCACCTACATCAAAGATGGTTACAAAAACCACTCTTTGCAACAAGTAGGTCAAACCAACTCCAACAGATGTGTCAGATTTAAAGCCACCTCTTACGAGATGACGCAGGATAGGGCACTTCGACTAACAAGACCTATACAGGAGGTAGAGGACAGCAGAATAATAGACAAGGAAGAAGTGGTCAAAATATATCTAGACAATCCTTTTTATACAGAGAACAGAACAGAGAAAACTGGAAGGATGACCAGAGACAGACAAGAAGCGGGAATTGCTCGTAGTCAACCTCTCCAACTACGTCCTCACAGACACTGAAGAACAAGTCTTGAACAAAGGCCTATGCCTTGTACTCAACAAAGAACATGATCCGTTTGAATTTCGTATAGAATTCAACAGATTCACGAGAAAAATCCATATAAAAGAATTCTTCAATAACAAAGTACAGAATATATCTATTAAACCTCCCAACTGTACAGGTCTACACAACTCCTCTACTTTCTGCTCCCTACATATAGCCAATCCCCGGAGTCTCAGGTGTTTGAACGTTCGTTGCAGATTTGGAGAAACTTGAGCTGAATAGCATAAAACGTTTCAAAATGTGAGTAACACTGAAAAAGAGGCTATAAAATCTCTGGCAAACAATGACAATATACTTATAAAAAGAGCTGACAAAGGAGGCATAGTCATTCTTAATAGACTTGACTATGTCAATGAATGTCAGAGTCAACTCCAAAACACTAACTACTACAAAAGATTACTTGAAGATCCTACCAAAGATCTTCAAAAAACGGTAGAAATGAAAGTCTCTAAAGCGCTAGAAAGAGGCTGGATATGCAAGCAAGAAGCAGAATATCTAATAAATGTTAAACCATCAGTGACCTCGATTTACTGTCTCCCTAAAATACAAAAACTCTAGACAAACCACCAGGGAAACTTATAGTTGCAGCCATAAATGCTGTGCTTGAACCACTGTCAAAATGTGTTGATCATTATTTGAGAGGCTATATGAAAAAGATGAAATCATATCTCAAAGATGCGACTGACGCCATCAACAAATTTGAAAATCTAGAATTTGACCCCAACACCTCACTGTTGATGGGTTTAGACATCATCTCACTGTATACCAACATCCCTCAACTAGCCACTCTTGAGACTGTAGAGGAGATATTCCTTAATAGACTAGCTGAGGACCCGGTACCCACATCATTCATCATGCGGTGAATCGAATTGGCACTTAAAAAAAAACGACTTTGAATTCCAAGGACAATCCTTCCAACAGAAAGAGGGGACAGCCATAGGAGCCACAATCGCTCCAAGCTTAGCCAATCTATATGTAGAGATATTAGAGAAAAGCAAGATCTATAATGATGACAACCCCTTTAAAAACATCACAATCTGGACCAGATATATGGATGACACACTGATCAGGGTCAGCTCCAGAAAGAGGGCAAACAATTTCTTTTCATGGCTTAACACTCAAAATCCACATCTTATATTCACTATGACTCTCAAAACTTCCCTTCTAGATTATAAGAGTCATCATGTCAAACACTTGAAGGACAACTTACCATTTGGCCAGGTTTTGAGACTGAAAAGAAACAGTACACAGACTGAAACATATGAACACGACTCAGACACCCTGATTACTAAATTGAGAAAGAGAGGTTATCCCAAATAATTTGGTGAATAAATCTGCCAAACAGGCCTTCAACAACAACAAAGAGGTGCTACTAGAAAACATAAATGAAAAACCCAAAGAAGAAAGAATTGTCTGTGTTAATACCTTTACTAATCTGAGTCTGTAAATTAGGAACATTGTACAAAAGAATTGGAAAGTTTTAACGACCGCAAAGACTAAGCTACAACCCCCCAATTTTTTCCTATAAAATAAGCACATCAATAGGCAACTGAGTAAGCAGCAGTAAACTGAAAATGAAATTCACCCCTAATCAAAGTATCACTTCACTATGGGAAATAGACCCTATGGACATCACCCATGTGGGAGATGTGGGGTGTGCAAGCTGACCAGTAAAAGCAAAGAAATCACTGTTGGAACTAACAAAAAAAGGCAGCAGCAAAATAACCTTTCTAATTGCAACACTGACCACATGCTCTACCTCATCAAATGCCCCTGCGGCTTACCATACATGGGGAAAACGAATAGAAAATCAAAACTTGCATCATTGCACATCACAGTTTTCTTAGAAATAAAATAGACAAGGCCCCAATGGTGAAACACTTTATACTGAAAAATCATGGCCATGAGGACTTCACATGGACAGTACAAGTCATAAATGGTAACGACCAACTTAATAAAGATGAGAAACTCTTCAAGAGAGAGCAAGAAATTATCTACATAATGAAAAGCAACTCTAAGGGTCTAAACAAAGCCATCGACTGGCACAAAATAAAAGGCTAACTGACAATGACTCCCATATCAGAGTTTCAGGTATTAAGGACAGTAACACCACCAGAAATTAGCAGACACAGTATACCAGGGCTGAAAGACAGCTCCTCAGAGCGGTTTACATCACCGTAACCTGATACTCTGTAAACCTACATAGACCTCTACTAATTCCAAGTAGTCCCACACTGTCAACCACCTGGACCCCTATACTGTGATTTCAATTATTATCCTCATTCTCCAAGTTATTACCCATCTCACTGTTGAGCACCTAAGTGGCAATATACACTGAGCACCACGGCCCTGTATATGGGCAGTCCACCCCCTGCCATATCTAATTATGTTTTCTGCCACCTCCAGACCTCAGTTATCATATCCCAAAACGACTTATGACACTATGATAAATATTTTCTTAATGCTCAATCGTTCTATACTCGCATAACAGTGACACCCGTTTATTTACCAACTGTGACAACACACACAAGTTTGTTAACTCGGGACAACAAATTTACTAGCTTCCGATTTACTTCAGAACACTATCACATTGTAAACACTCTATAAGAGATACCATTAAAAGATGGTGCTTTCTTTCACATCCAGCTTATTAACATAAATAACAGACTTTCCCTTTCATTCACGGTTAGTGGTTACATCACCATGGTTACCACACACATTCTCCTTGCACATTGTACACGCAGGGATTAGCTGCACCAAAGCACTGCAGGTTTTACAAATATACAATACCCTATCAGCCGCTCGTCTACTTTGCAACGAGAGCACTACACAGATATGGACAGTGTACAACTACAACAAGTTGAGGCAACACACTCACAGACATAAGGTACAGTTATTATGCATTCGCTGCTGCTTCCCCTACCCGCTTTAATACCAGTGCTCCCTAATCGCCCACTAAGGATTTTACAGCGAGACATTTACATTCTATATTTTTCCTGTCTCCCAAAAGTTGATAGACCATGGACCAATAGCTTCTTAAGGATTCGACCACAACGCTATTCACCACCAGATCCAGTGCATTAACAGAACAGACACCCTCTGCTAACGAGGGTGAGTGCACGTTTGTTACCTACATCTTCCTTACCTCCCTTGTTTATATAACGAGTCACTGTGTAAGAATAGTGCTATTACATATAACACACTTTCTAATTCTACTTTAGAGCTAGGACTGAGATACAGTTTCACTGTACACAAAACCTAATGACCAGAGAGAACACAAGTGACAACACTGCTAGGTGGGTCATAGTTACCCTTTTAAAATGATCAATTCTATAAGTTTGGAGGTCTCTATATGAGTACTGTAGAGATAGGTTGCACAAAAATTGATTTGGCGATATCAAAACATAAATGCTATGCTTTTTGCAGTTTGCCCAAAGAAAGACTATTAATAAGTCTACTCTACAATAACCGCCAGTATTGTTTGCCCCCACAAAACCTGCTCAGGTAAATATACCTGTTAGACAGGTTTAAGTTCAATATATGAACATAAATAGACTATTGGCACTAATAGATTACACTATTGTGTTTGTTTTTATTCTGACATATCTAGAGTTATTAAGAAATGCTTACCAATGTATGGTGACATCCTTATAACCATTACATGAAGTGACTGCACAGTGAAATCGCCTGATGAATGTTCGCTACTAATCAGATGAAGAACAGAAACACGTTGAGACCATAACCCTCTGTATTAACACATAGGAGCAAGACTAGTTAGAGGACTGAACCCCACCCACTAGCTGAGTTTGGAATTCCACGGACCGGACACCTTTTACTGTTTCGAATAAGCTGAGAACATCTTGTGTCTTTAGCAATCCATTTTCACCTTTGTTCATTGTTGATCTTTGCAATATAGCTACTAATGTTTTGTATTTATTTTTATATATGTATGTTTTAGGAATTTTTTGTGATATAATAAATAATGTTTAGACATTCCTATTGATTAGTGAAGTATCATTAAGCCTCTTGAACTGTCTCATATTTTTCTCTGTCTCAAACTAGATGCTGTACATAATCCACCCCGGTAATTGATAGAGATAGAACTTTGTTATTTGCTTAATTAGTGCAAACCGGGATTCCTTCTTAATAATTATTATTGTATACAATCAGTGACATATTATCTTGGCCTGTGTATTTATACAGCACACATTCACCACAGTGGAGCAGCTTGGCACTGATAACAAATGTGTATTGCTACCCCACTCCATGTTATTCATTGTCATTTCTAATCATTACACTATTTAAAATTATAAAATAAAACATTGTTGCAAAAGAGTTTTCTACCTTCTCCTTAGGGTTTGGTGTGATTGTTGTGTTTGGAATCATTAGAATGTGGTTCTTCTCATTCATTCAAGAACCAGAAACGGGTAGCTGTGTGATGCTTATTTCGAGGTGGGTTGTTATGTTGCCTGCAACTGACATTGCTCAGTTAAAAATCCTACAAAATGTGCATAGTTGATGGGTGTTTGAAATATGTTCTAATCATGGCTTATTCACTTGCAGCAGCTAGGCAGTTTAGGAAAACGCACAGCGCCTTCTATTTTCTTCGGGGCAACCACCTTAGTGGATCTTCTTCCACCCCCTTCATCATACCTTCAGAGATTGTCCATGGTGCACTTTGAACACGCTGATTTGGGGCAGCTGCATTGGAACTACTCTGCTCTTGTTCTGTTTGATTCTACCATTTGTTTTAAACTGTCATGCTTAAGATGTGGGGCCTTACAAAGAGACAGGGGTTACATGAGGGGGAATTTGGGAGCCTATTAGGAAGACATGGCGAGGCCTTAGTGCGACATAAGGGGCAGGAGATGGAAAAATAGCATGACATTTAATGGCATGAAAAGGGTGACAGTATGACATGGGCGATGATGGAAAAATAAATCACAGGATATCGCAGTGGTAGGATACATTCCAAAATGTAATGTCCCTAACCTTGAATCACCATTCTAAATGACCTCATGTGTCTACTTTCAGTTATTGTTGTCCAAATCTAGTTCTCTGGATAATCTATCATGAAATAGTATATAAGAAGTCCATATTGTGTTCTTTATCAAATTATTATGACCTTACTTTTCTCTGTCCCTTATGGGTGCCACACATTGTTCCCTTTTGTAGACTAAAGGTAGATCGATATTTGAAGCACCAAACTCTTAAACATCCTCTGTATGGCAACATTCTTCAAAGATTTGTCTTGCAGAACCAAGATGGCTGCACACATGCTTCTTGCATGCAATGAGTGTGTAATCTTCATAGTTTTTGAGGAACCATTATATTTTAGTCAAATCTCTAATAGTCATCATTGAAATCTCTTCTCGAATTTCACAGTCATGCATTTTGGCATTTAGTATTCATTTTCAGCATCCGGGTTTGGCTTTAATTCTTGCATCAGTCTATTCCTTTGTTGTTTTCCATAAACCTTCTAACGAACACAGGTACACTAATTGTGCAATCCAAATAATTAATGTTTTATTATTTGGTGTGTTTTACCCTTTAATTTATCCTGTCCAAATAACTGTTTGGTGGTGATGGCAGCATACCTTTTAATGGTTTGAAAACTCTATGACTATACTGATATTGCAGGATTGAAAAGGACAATCCAATATTACACATTTATAGAATCATGGTAAAACATAAGGAGATACGACTGAGAAGTGGAATGCCTGAAAAGAGAGGAATGTATTTGTGATGAAATGGTTACTGCCCTGCAGGAGATCAAGGATGAGTAGTGAATAAACCACCTACTTCGCTTTCAAACTACTGCAAACAAACTCTGAGCCCAATTATAAAGTTGAAATAAGAGCAGTAGACAGATACACCTCCTTCACCTTTTGTGGTAACAAGGGTCGAGGACAGGCTATGCTCTTAAAAGGGGTGTGGATGTGATGAAAGTAGCAACCCAAACGGCAATTGTATAAGACTTCAAAATAAAGTAATTTCCAAAAATGCAAGCTGGGGTGAAAAGCAAGAAATTGCAACAATGTTACTTTGCAGGGATATGTCGTTTGAGAAATAATTGCAAAGGGTGGCTTATCAGTCTCTAGGGACCCTAAAGAAGATCCTGGGGTCTGGACCACACAAAAGTACTATAATTTCTTCTTGGCAGTTTGACAGCATTGAACTAATCCACTCATAGTTTGAATGAGGCGCTCCAGTAGCTGAGTTGGCATTGTGCTGGGTTCAATGCGAAGCTCTGTGTGGTTTGATGCTGCATTCGAGCAGTGCAGTTCAATGATGCCACCAGGAGCAGATCCACAGTTGAGCTGGGGTTGAAGCAAAGATGCTGGAGGTCTGATGCATTGTTCAAGATCTGGTGTTTCTTTTTTTTAAACTTTTATTTATTTAGCTTGGCAGCACAGGAACAGGTGAGCAACATACAAGGCAGATAAAATACAGTAACAGTATAGATAATACAGGTACACAGAGTCAGCTTACAGCTTGATTATGCACTTGGGGGATATATACAGAGTGGGTTCGGGACTGGAGAGACAGTAGTTCAGGAGGGAGAACGGGGAGGAGGGGGGAAGAGAGTTGGATATGTAGTGTATGATGCAGTATCCATAGAGGACATATAGGATCGAAACTTGAACCAAATATCTCTGGGTCTTGAGCGAATTGGCTGTAGTAGGGTCCAGGATTCTTTGGTGTTTGAGGCCCAAGTGACCGCCCTGAGCCACTGTGCATGGGTGGGTGGTGTAGGCCGAAGCCAGCAGAGTAGAATAGACTGTACTGCGAGTAGCATGCAGAGACAGGCCAGTTTTTTGGAATCTCGGCGGAGTTCAGGGAAGTCGTGAAACAGACATCTCGTTGGGGATGGAGTGACAGGGTGTTCAAGGATAGTTGACATGGTAGAGCATACCAAATTCCAGAACTGGGCGTGGCGGGGGCAGGACCAGATCGTGTGAATATAGTCAGCGGTATCATAGCCACATCTGGGACATCTTGGGGAGTGGTACTTAAGCATGTGATGAAGTCTGTTCGGGGTATAGTGATATCTGTGGAGTACCTTAAACTGAATTAACTTGAAGTGGGAGTTGAAGGATACCCCGTGTATACGTGCACACATTTGGGCCCAGCTTTCACCGGTTATTTCCAACCCAAGATCGTTTTCCCATGCTTGTTTCAATTTAGTGAATCCAGGGGTAGATCTAGTTTGAACCATAGTATAGAGTCTGGATACTTTACCCCTCGTGGGTGTGGGGGAGGTTAGCTCTGCAATTGCGGGATCATCTGGTGGTATCGCTGGGAAAGTAGGATATTTGCGTTTAAGGGTTTTCCGGAGAGACGAGTACTGGAGCCATATAGACGGCCTCCGTCTCAGGGACAGTGGGAGGTCTGGCCATTCAATGAAGTTGCCCTGTTCAGAAATGTCACGGATCAGCTCATATCCCGCCTCGGCCCATCAGCGAACTATGAGCGGTGATACATGTGGGACCCCTGGGAGGAAGTTCCAAAGTAGGAGGTTACCATGGAAGGGGTGGGCGATGCCTAGTCATTTCCATGTTTTAGTTAGGGCCAGGGACGTGCAAGCCACCGGGTCAAGTGAGTCCAGGACTGTCGGCATCGGTTTAATAACTAGGGAACAAATATCCTGGTCGCTTACCATCAGTTTTTCGAGCCTGACATGTGGGGGGGAGGTCCAATGTGCTGAACCAGTGTGACGTGTATTGGACTTGCGCTACCAGCCAGTATTTGTCAGGAGCACCAAAGCCACCACCTTCCATTGGGGTGGCCAAGGTATTGAGTTTAAGACGGACCACATCTGAGTGCCACAAAAAGGTGTTACTCATACGAGTCAGTGTTCGGAAGAACTCTTCAGCTGGCCATAAAGAGATGTTGGTGAACCTGTACAGAATTTGGAGTAGCACTATCATCTTTAGTATCCCTATTCTGCCTGCAAGAGAAATCTGTAGTCTACTCCAACCCAGTGCCTTTGTTGCAAGGTTCCTGAGGTATTTTTGATAGTTTTCTTCAAAGACCAATTGAAAGTGGCAAGCTATTACTATTCCGAGGTAGGTGAATTTTGACTGAGCCCATGCAAACCCAAGAGTATCAGGGGTGGGACGCGTGCAGTCTGTGAGCGGGAAGAGGGTGGATTTAGAGTAATTCACTTTGAGTCCGGAGATGTCTCCGAAGCGGATAACGTCCTCCAATATCGGAGCCAAATTGGTGGAGGGGGAACGGATGAAGAGAAGCGCATCATCTGCATACAAGGACACTATATCAGATTGACCTGCTGTTCCTAAGCCTCTGTGTGCATGGGATTGGCGTAGTATGTCCGCAAATGGTTCCATCGCTATGGCGAAGATCAGGGGAGAGAATGGGCAGCCCTGCCTCGTCCCTCTAGCGATTTGGAAAAGGGGAAAGCTTCGGTACTCAGTGCGGACCCTGGCCACTGGGTCAGAGTATAGCAGTCTAACCCAGGAGAGAAAGGAGGGGCCGTATTTGCACTTTTCAAGAACCCGCCAGAGTTACTTCCACGACAGAGAGTCGAACGCTTTTTGTATATCGAATGTGGCGGCTACTGCATGAACATTTGGGTTTATTCTGCTAATTATGTTGAACAGGTGCCTCAGGTTCAAGGAGGTAGAGCGTCCTGGAATAAAGCCTGCTTGGTCAGGATGAATAATGTGTGGCATGTAGGGGGCCAGGCCTAGAGACAAGAGTTTGGTGTAGATTTTGACAACGCAGTTAATGAGCGAAAGTGGGCGGTACGAACCGCATTGTGTAGGGGGTTTGCCAGGTTTGAGTAAGACAGTTATTGTGTCTTCGCGGAGAGAAGGGGGAAATGTGCCTGCCTCCACTGATTCCTCCCAGAGGGCTATTAAGCGGGGAAGTAGGAGTGATTTGTAGCGTTTATAAAATTCAGTTGGGATGCCATCTGAGCCTGGGGATTTCCCTGAGGAAAGTGAGTCTATGGCGTCTGAGAATTCTTCAGGGGTAAATGGAGAATCAAGAGAACCAATGGTTTCAGGGGAGAGTACCGAGAGGGAGAGGGCACCAAGGTAGGAGTCAATCTCCGGTGTGAGGGCCGTGTCTGCATTGACATATAAGGATTCTTAAAAGGAAAGGAATTCAGAGTTGACATCATGTGATGAGATGGCTAGAGAGCCATCAGGTCCTTCCACCACAGGGATGTGTGGGGCACCAAGCTTGCGTCGGGGAAGCCTAGCCAGGAAGTGGCCAGGGCGTTCTCCCTCACCATATTTCCTAGCAAGGACAGGGATGTCCAAGAATTTCAGCTCACGGTCCGTCAGAGAGCGAAACGTGTTGAGATCCACGCCTATGGATGCTAGGGTTGCAGGGGTTTGGTTTAGTAAGCATTGGGCTTTCAGGGTCGATAGTGTGGACTCAATTTCTGCGATATTCTTTGGAATTGTTTTGAGGATGCCATTTTCCTTTGAAAGTGATATGCCCATGATGTAAGCTTTAAAATATTCCCAGTGTGTAGTCTGCGAAGATACCAAATCGGTGGTTATTTCAAAGAACTCTTCAATGGCCGTCTCCAATTCGGAGCTAAATACAGGGTCAAGTAGAGAGTGAGGTTTCATTCTCCAGTGTCTAATCCGATCGCGGTCTGGGCCCCAGCAAAGGGTAATAGTCATTGGTGAATGGTCAGAAAGGGTTCTGGGAAGGATCAATAGGTGAATCACGTTCTTTATCAGTATGTCAGACACTAGCCATCTATCGATTCGGGAATAGGAGTCATGTACCGAGGAGTAGAAGAAATAGGAGCGGGAGTCGGGATAGAGAAGCCTCCATGCGTCGACCAGTGCAAGTCGGGGGAGAGATGACAGTGTAGTATAGGCTGCTTTGGTAAATTGGCGGGGTCTGGAGCCGGATCTATCAAGGTCCACGTCAAAAATTGTATTAAAGTCACCCCCCCCCAGAGAATTGGTATTAGAGGGAAGCTGTCAAGGAGGGATGTGAGATGTAAATAAAATTCTGGATCGTCAATGTTGGGGCCGTAGACATTTAGCAGGACCACCTCCCTGTTCTGAAGGGTGCCATGGAGTAGCACATATCTGCCCTGGGGGTCGATCTGTGAGGATATGTAATCAAACTTAAGGCTCTTGTGAATTAAGGTCATGACCTCACGGCTTTGGGTAGAGTAATTAGTAAAGTATCTTTGGGGGCCCCACATTTTGGTGAATTTTTCGCAGTGTTCGGTACAAGTATGTGTCTCCTGCAGGAAAAGGATTTTGACCCCATGACGTTCAGCCTGAAGCTGGAGTTGTCTCATTTTCTTATAGTTACCCAAACCCCACACATTCCAACTCATAAAAGTTAAGTTATCTTCGGTTAACAGTCTAGAAATATTCGTTGAGGATCAGTGTTTGTCAGAGCAATGACCCCGGTGGCTAATGGATCGGTCTAGCAGCCCTGCAATACCATTGGTTCACTGCCTCACACTCAACCCGCTCTGTGGATGCCAAACCTTTTATAACATAACACCCAACATAACCCACCCCCACTCACATCCCTCCCTCAATCAGAGGAATGATAACCCCATATCCCATTAACCAAATCCAAACCAGTGGCATCAACGCTGGGGGGGCCTGTCAACCGGCCTGGTGGCGATGCTCCAGACCACGGGGCAATTTAAGGATAAACATGGTGCCTAACAATAACGTCATGTGTAACTTGAAAAGGATTTTGTCCGAATGAGCATGGCACGGTCGCACAAATGATGAACCAATTTGTTCATGATTGAGAGGAATAGTCTCATAGGTTACTGACACAAAGCGGTAACTGGTTTTGGCAGCCTCTCAGCAAAGCGACGTAACAGTCGTTGATAAGTGGTGTAGAGAGAGGTTTAACCAGGGAAGTGTTCATCGATGAACCTGGAGGCCTCTTCTGGAATTGTGAAGAAAAACACCTGGTTAGAGTGTTCAACTCTTAGCTTAGCGGGGTATAGCATGGAGTATTTAACTCCATGGTCTCTCAGTCTCTTCTTCACTGCCAAGAGGGTCTTGCGCTCCCGTTGAACAGCCACTGAAAAATCGGGGTACAGGTGAATTCTGGCGCCCCCAACAGCATTTCGGCCCTTAGCTCTCGCAGCCCTGAGAAGGGAGTCACGATCTCGGAAATTCAGGACCCTGGCTATGATGGGCCATGGGGATGCACCCAGTTTAGGCTTAGCTGTCAGGGCACGGTGGGCCCTCTCTATAGCGAACTGCGGGGAGAGCTTGGGAGAGTCAAGGAGTGACAGCAGTGTGTGTTCGACATAGTCCTCCATCAGTTCAGTGACGTCGTCCTCGGGGACACCGATAATGCAAAGGTTATTCCGCCTCGAGCGGGATTCAAGGTCCTCATTCTTCTTTTCGACCTCGAGGACTCAGTTAGAGAGTGAGGAGACCTCCGTGAGGAGGGAGCCTAGGTCGTCCTCGATGGCGCTCACTCTCGTCTCGATCTCAGCCACTCTGCCGTCGGTTCTCTCCATATGGGCTTTAATAGAGGATATGGTACCATTCATGTCATCCAGTTTACTATGGAGCATGGTGAAGCCCTCCCGAATGTACTCCATCATTTTCTGAGAGTCTATAGGCTCCGAGGTTGTCGTGTTGGAGGGCTCTTGCTCAGGCGGATCCCCAAACGGCTTTGACGGGGTCTTCGTGAACATGTTGATCGGGCATTGCTTCTTCCCCGCTCCCTTAGTCATGTCGCCAAATAGGGGGCAAGCACTGAGGACTTGGGAGACATTAGCACTCCGGGAACAGGTCAGAGGGGAGAGTCCTAGGAGGTGAACTGAAGGACCACCTGAGAAGTTCCGGTCGACCAGGGACCCTCGGGGTGACGGTAGAGTGCAGATTTGCAGTAGACTGTGGAGTTACTGGGATACAATGGGTCGTTAAGGCATGGCTCCAGGGGAGACACCCCGGTCAGCCGCAATATGTGCACGTCAAGTGCTCAGCGGGCGGATCTCCCGGTGCAGACCGGCTTGGTGAAGCAGAGCAAGTAATAACAGCCAAATGGTTATGGTCTGCACAAAGGGTAAAGGACACAGTATTCTCAGGACCTGATGCAGTTGAGTGAGTCAGGGAGGCCACACATTATATCGGAGGGTAGTAGGGCCAGGTGTTCAAGGGCACAAGGTGTAGCCCGCTGAGAGGAGGAAGGGCGCCCCAGGCCAGGCGGTAGAATGGCAGCAAGAGTTAGGTACCGGGAGTCACCAGACACTTAGCTGGAGCGGATGATCCAGGTTGCACATGGCGTGGTGGGGGGACCAACCCAGTGCACCGTCGCTGAATATAGTTAGGTCCTAAACCCCGGGGCCATAGCAGGCATATAGTGCAGGGAGCGGGAGGCGAGGGGCCACAAGATGCTTGCTTTCCAGATATTAGAAGAGTAATGTTGCAACCCAGGCCGGGGGCTGGGCAGGGTTCAGATCCCAGGGCCACTTATGGGTGTGCAGTGGCCTTATCTAGTGGTGTGCAGCGCGAGTGGGGGTGCAGCCCGGGGACCCCGTGCCTCCACAGTGGTGCCTGCTGGATTGTGTTGGGGCGGGAGCCCCAAGTATCACAGGGTGTCGGTGGAGAAGAGGAGTGCGGCTCCAGTCGCGCAGGTGCTGGCAGAGAGGAGCAAAAAATGCCGGCAGTGTCTCCAGGGGGGTGGCAGTCTAGGGCGGAGTGACTGGCCCTAGAGGGACTGGTGAAGTGATCCCAGGGACTTACCGCAGCATCCTCGGTGCAGGATTGGCCTCAAGTACTGTGCGGAACACAAGCCTCGAGAAGTACCTCATCCGGAGCCCGAGGGGGGCAGGGCAACAGCACGCCACCCAGGAGGGGTAGCGGAGCGGACCGCTCTGCAGTCGGAATGGACATCCAGGTCCCGGGGGGAGATGTATGCGTGGAGGTCAGGACATTGCCTCTGTCCGGGTTACATCAGTCTATGTGGGAGAGGGGGAGAGGGGGAGAGGAGAGCGCTGAGCGCGCACGCCGCCCCTCCCCCACAGCAGGCCTCAAGTCCTCGGCACCAGTCCACGGTCCAGCTTCCCAGGGCTGAGTGTCGGTGCAGAGGCTAACTCAAAGCCCGGGAACCGACTCGGCACTCGTGCAGGCTCCTCAGCAGTGCCTGTCTGTGTAGAAGCAGGATTCAGTGTCGCACCAAAAGGAGTTTCACATAAAAACGGGGCCTCCCCGCATAGAGCTCACGAATCAGGCGCCCCAGATCTGGTGGTTTAAAAGTGTTTGCAGGGGTGAGCTTCTTGTTTGAGCAGGGCAGAAGACATGCCCTGCTAGTGTGATGCAGTCATTAACTGGGTCAATGCAGAAACTTAGCAGTCAGAGATTTAACTTGAATACCAAAGGCAGCAGAGAGGGTCTTGGATGGGTTGAAGGCATTCAAGCACATTCGGCTTGAGGATTGTTTGTAGAGGCAGAACAAAGGAATCAAACTGCTTTGTCTTCTCTGGATCTGTGAGTTGGAACAAAATTCGGCACTCCCAATCTATGGAGACAAGTTGGCACCTGCTGGAGTCCTTCACCTCCAGTGAGGAGACTGGATACAGGTGCAGCTGGCAGACAGGTGTAGCTCTTGATCCAACAGCAGTCACCTCCAGTTTTCCCTGGGGATGGTTAGGGGACAGAGCTTGCCTCTGTTTTGGAACACCTGTCTTCCCCTTATACCTGGAGGATTTTGAAAAGAGTGTTCTCCCAACAGGGTCCAAACAAATTGTTCTTGACTTGAAGATCCAAAAGGAATTAAAGAAAGAGTCTGAGACCTTTCTGTACAAAGGTTAAAGGTGGCAGGGAATTGGGTAAACGTGCTCTGCTTTCCATGGAGTAGAGGCATCAGGAATAAAAGAGAAGCTCACAGAATACCAAGATTGAGGTACCCTTCCTCCTGGCCCCTCTGCTCTATCTGACTATTCTAACTTCACCTCTTCCCAAAACTGCAGCTTCAAAGGTCCTTTGAAATGCAACACTCTGGTGTGAATATAGCTCTTTTGTTATGGACGGGCCTCTTTGAAGCCTGCTTCCCAGGAGCTCTCCTGCCGAGGACTTCCTGTGCTAGAGAGAGGGGTTACCCAATATTTTAAAGGATCAAAGAGAGACAACTTTCCTGCCTATTGTCCTGCTGGCTACATCAGTGACAGGCAGTCTTGCTGTGAATCCACATAGCTTTTTGCAAAGCTCCTCTGAGCTCACGAGGTTGAAATTAGTATGATAAAAATCTGATGTGGCTTTAATAATTGAGTGCATTATTACTCACTAGCCCAAAGCAACAGTATTGCTGATTCTTAATGATTTCCCTGCCACCAGAGAGATACCAGGCCCAATTATTATGGTTTTAGATCAGAGGTACAGATTTAAAAACAACCTTTGTCTGCATTGACTTTGCTGCCACAGCAGCTGTCAAACAGGGCACCTGTGAGCTTTGAACCTACTCTATGACACTGAAAAACAGGCGCTGCTGATCTGGAGACTAATGCAGCAGTGACAGGTGTTCACTATGCTTTTTGAATGGAGCTTTCTGAAAGGGGAGTCTGATTAGCAGACTAACTTCTCAGAGATTAGCCACATCATTTAGTTATCAATAAAAAATCAAAAAAGTCAGGGCTTCTACATCTTTACTAGATGGCATTCCTTCACGCATCCTTCTACTACTTCACCTCCTGCCATTTTTGCACTTGCTTTACAAACATCATCAGAATTCACACAAATCTTAACACCTGTCTTAGTGTAGAGTCTAGTGGTCTTCAAACTTTTTAGGCCTGCCCTCCAGCCCCCAGCAAAATGTGGGTAGGCCCTCCAAAAAATGCCAAATGGACAGAAAGCCCAAATGGCTATGAACTATTATGCGCCGTCACCACACCCTACTCCCAGTATAGTCCCTGGGATCCCCCACCTGCTCCTATCTCAGTCTCTGGACTCCCTCATCCCACTCCTAGCACAGTCCCTGGGCTCTCCCCACCCCACCCCACCACATACTCTGGGCTCTCCAAACCATGCTCCCACCATTATCCCATGGCTCCCGCCCATCCTGCTCCCACCACAGTCCCTGGGCTCCCACACCATGCTCCCAGCACATTCCCATGACCAGTGGTAGCTGGTGAATTTATTAAGTGGAGGGGCATAAATATGTCCACCAGATATGCCATAGCGACCGAGCACAGCGAGGGAGCACCAACCAATCAAGGGAGTTCAGGCGGGTTTTCTGCCCCGTTAATTTATTTTTTAAATAATAGGTTCAAATGTAGTATTTTAGAGCATACTTTAAAAAAATGGGTAAAAAGCCAAACAGTTTGCAATTGGCGCTGGTGGCCTAGCGGGCAGGCATGATCTTTTTTACTGGACATCTATGATAGATATCCAGTAAAAAGATACCATCCCTGTCCCCTGGGCCCCACAGTGCCTAACACAATCAACATGATTATGTGTGTATGCATGGTGCTGGGGGTGCCAAAGGAAATCATGGTATTTTTGACTGGACATCTATGATAGATATCCAGTAAAAAAATACCATCCTTGTTCCCTGGGCTCCACAGCGCCTCAGAAGGAGAGCTGATTTTGGCAGGTGGGTAGGGGTATTGTGCAACAAAGGCATTTTTAAAATGCCTTTGCTGTACAAACCTCCTTCCCCCCTCTACCCCCTACTTGCCAAAATCATATCAACAGACCACTGAATCCAAACACACACACACACACACCGACACACACACAAACATTCACACAGCAATCACTCTATCATTCACACGAGCACCCATCACCACAAACTCACTCATAACACAAGCATACATGCATCCATACACATATTTAAATACAAAATAAATGAACATAAATGTACCTTCTGCAGGGGCCTGTGAGTGGCTGCTGAAATGCCCCGCTCCAGGCTGCTCTGTGCGTATGTGCAAGGAGGTGCAGGGCTCCCCCTCGCACATACAGACATGCAGCGCCCCACCCAGCATTTCCATTGAGCTATGCAAGGCTGGTGAAGCAAAACACTCCCAGCCTTGCATGGCTCAGTGAGCATGTGCGGTTGGGGAGCTGAAATTAACTGTCAAAGAGAAATGGCTGTTTCCCCCCTTTGACAGTTCAGCCAGCCTAGGCGCACTCCGTCGACTGGAAAAAGCAGTGACGGAACGCTTAGTATTTCACTGGGCTGGCTCTGGCTCTCACTGGGTGAGGGGGCCACTGGGTGGATGCCCCCCTCGCCCATTATGGATGAGCCACCAGGCTCGTACTGGCCTATAGGGCAATAGGGCAATGCTTGTTCCAAAAATGCAAAATGCTAGTGTGGGCCAGTCAAAATGGGCCACTTCTTTGGCCAATATGGCCCAGTTTGATGAGTTACTTCACTGTGCAGCTAGTAGTTTTGATCATTGTTGCTAAATACATATTCTTTAAATATCACAATGTGCTTACATTTTAACAAAAAATCACCCCCTTTGGTACTATTCAAACACTTTGTAACTAAAGGAATGAATATCCATTTACAACTGCGGGCCACTTTTTCATTGGTGCTTGAGGCAGTGTTATGCTCCAGTTTGAGTTTGACCATGTGAGCCTCCGCTGCCCATTTCCAGTCTAAAATAAATATATATATATATATATATATGTACATATATATATATATATATATATATATATATATATATATATATATATATATATATATATGTATATATATATATATATATATATATATTAATTACATGACCACGGTAGTGGCCATGTAGTTATGGTTAAGTTGGTATTTCCATAGGAAGAGCACTTTTTGGGTGGCTTATAACTTCGCTCCCCCTGGACGAATCCTCACCAAACTTTGCAAATAAAGTATTTTGGTCACTCTGAATTTTTTTTGCAAAGTTTGGTGAGGATTCGTCCCGGGGGGGGGCAAAGTTATAGGGGGGGTCTCAAAACTTTTTTTTTCCCCATAGACTGAATGGGAAAACAATTTTGCTCGTGTCTACAGCCCAAACCGCTGGACGGATTTTCACCAAATTTGGACCAGGAGCAGCAACTTGGTCCCGAAAGCGTGCTTTTGCAAATTTGGTGAAAATCCGTAAAGTAGTTTTTTTTAAAATGACCAAAAAGTAGGTCCAAAAAATGAGTGATATCTGTGTTCGGTCCGCGGACACACTTCCCTGTTCGCTCCGCGGACAGTGTCCTGATTGGCCAATCGGCTTGCGCGATGTTCGCGGACATGCAACGTGTTCGCTGATTGGGCGGCGTGGAGCGTGAAGCGCATCAGATTTTCAGTAGCGCCCGCAATCTTGGATATGCGGTCGTCCGCGGACAGCGCAGTGAAACTTAGTTCAAAATTTGTATTTAGTAGAGTGTGTTGGTGTGTAGGAGTGTTTTGGGAGGGTGGGAGTGTATGAGATAGGATGAAAGTTGTGTTTGTTTATGTGTTAGACGTTCTTTTTGTGTTCGATTTGTCTGTGGACATCACGGGTGTTCTGAAATGTTCTAAATAAACTGAATGGGGGGTGTTTTGAGGACTCAATATGTGTCCGTTTTGTTCGCAAGCAAACTGAAACTGTTCTAAGAACACTCGCAGTGTCCTGAAATGTTCGCAAATAAACAAAATGGGGGTGTCCTGAGGACGCTGTCCGTATTGTTCGTTGTCAAGTTGAAAATTTTCTAATAACACTCACGTGTCCTGCAATGTTCGCAAATACACAAAATGGGGGTGTTCTGAAGACGTTGTCGAACACTCGCTGTGTCCTGAAATGTTCGCAAATATGAATGGGGGTTGTGGCTGACAAGTTGAATGTGTTCTAAGAACACTCGCGGTGTCCTGAAATGTTCGCAAATAAACAAAATGGTGGTGTCCTGAGGACACCTGTCCGTATTGTTCTCTGTCAAGTTGAATGTGTTCTAAGAACACTCGCGGTGTCCTGAAATGTTCGCAAATAAACAAGATGTTGGTGTTCTCAAGACGCTTCTAAGAACACTCGCGGTGTCCGGGGAATGTTCGTAGGGGGTGTCCTGAGGACGCTGTCCGTATTGTTCTCTGTCAAGTTGAATGTGTTCTAAGAACACTCGCGGTGTCCTGAAATGTTCGCAAATAAACAAGATGGTGGTGTTCTGAAGACGCTTCTAAGAACACTCGCGGTGTCCGGGGAATGTTTGTAGGGGGTGTCCTGAAGATGCTGTTCGTATTGTTCTCTGTCAAGTTGAATGTGTTCTTAGAACACTCATGGTGTCCTGAAAGGTTCGCAAATAAACGAAATGGGGGTGTTCTGAGGACACTGTCCATATTGTTCGTTGTCAAGTTGAAAGTGTTCTAAGAACACTCATAATGTCCGCAGACATTAAAAGTTTCCATAGACCATAGTTGAAATGTTTGACTCTATGGATGTGATATGCTGCGGTGGTTGTTGCCAGGGCATAGAGTCTTGGTTGCATGGCCATTGGCCATTTGGCCATTTGGCCATGCACCCAAGACTCTATGCCCTGGCAACAACCACCGCAGCATATCACATTCATATTTGCTTATAACTTTGGGTGAAAAACAAATGTATAAGGAACAAAGGTATTAGATACTATGGACGTGATATGCTGCTATGGTTCTCCTTATTATTGTATACTTACTGTTTGGTCTAGTAACCGGAGTACATGTATTTCTTGTTAATTTCTGTGATAAAAGAAAATAGCATGTTAGTATTAGTATTTTGTAATGACTTATTACATTGTATAATCAATATACTTTTTTTTTTGGACCCTCATATTTATTAGATTACAAATCAGAGTCCTGTGCAATTTGCTCAGTTTCTGTATTTGTTGCTAAAATCAATGGGTCTGAGGGAGAAAAAAAAAATCCATGTTGGATTAAAAAAAAACCTTTTTCTGTTATGCTACAGTTTATTTGTTTGTTTGTTTTCAGTGTTCACTTGTTGTTTCTGGCTAATGCTTTATACTTTGGCTTGTTGTATTTTTTTGGAGCAGTAACATATTATTTATTTGTTTTGATATTATAAAATTTTGGAGCAGTTAGATACCAATTGGCGTGTTCTAACTGTCTATTTTTTTGATATATTTTAGTGGTATTGATTTATCTATTTGGATATTGTTAAATTTTGGGACAGTTAGATACCAATTGGCGTATTCTAACTGTGTATTTTTTGGTCTAATTTAGTGGTATTCATTTATCTGATTAGTTGTTGTAGAATCTTTGAGCAGTTAGATAGCTTTTGGAGTATTCTAACAGTTTATATTTTTTGAACACAAGTTTACTTAGGGTTTAAATACAGTTTGGTTATCAAATTTTGGTTTTAAGAACATCAAATAAGCGTTTGTAAGTTTTCCTGGTAATCTCTGCTTTAGAGTAATGGTACTATCATTACATTGAAACCATCCACATTTCTTTTTTATATATGCAGTGTAGTGCCCTGAATTGGTTGTGGCTCCTGCGTGGTAGATTATACCTATTGTTGTGAAGGTTTTCTTACCAAGTGATATTTGACCATGTGTGAATCCAGTCAGCTTGCAGTTGTTTTTGGTACCATCTGCATTGTAACGTAGAAGCATTAGTATTATGTATTTACTATGTGTTTGTATTACTAACGTGGAGCGATTATCTGAATTGCAGGTAGAGCATAATCTACCATGGTTTGCATTTTGTACAAGTCGCTGAAATGGAATGGATTCACAATTTGGTATTGATATATATATGAAGCGTTCATTGGGGATTTCTTCTTGTGTCACATTGTTGCAGAGAGTGCATGTATGTTTCCACATGTATGAAATCTGAAATGTTTCATTTATGGGTATGTTTTTGTTTTCCAGTACTTGTAGTAAGTACATTAGACATTCTTGTGGATCTTCCTGTGAGTTTATAGTGAATTTCACCATTCCAGCACAGTAGTCCAATTGTTGTCTTATTCCATAAACACTATACGCGTTGTCAGGATTGTTTGCTGCATTTCTGTGAAGTACTAACATTTGCAAACACAATGGGTCTGTACTGTGTAAGTAAATGTTGTCAACAATTGGTGGTAATTGAAATAGAATATTCATTGCTACATTTGCATAGCAACTTACACCAACTATATTTGAGAATTTAAATGGTCCAGGTAGTTCTGTATCTAACTGCTTTTTTTGGAGTTTGTCTTCCTTCTTTAAAGAAGTACCTGGTTTACTTTCCCTAATTGATTCTTTTTTGCTTGTGGTACTTGATGAAGTATTAGTTTCTTTTACTCTCTTTGGAGGATTTGCAGTGACATCCTGTTTCATTTCTGTTTGATTTATTTTTCTTTTATAACGTTTTACTTTTTGTGGAACAGAATATGTGTTTAGGTGGGGGGTGTATAGTGAGCGAAGTCTATTGTATTCTAAAATGCAAGGAATATCAGCGTTTATTTTACTTGCATCAAAGTTGATTAGAAATAGACCGTCAAGTGTACGTAAGCGTGATAGTGCTACATAGCTCATGCCTTCTTTAAAGACTGTGTTACCAATATCTATCATTGCTTTGTCTAGGGTAAGACCTTGTGATTTATGAATCGTGACTGCGTATGCAAGAGTTAGAGAAAATTGTTCTCTGCGTACATACATATCTTTGAAGAGAAGGATCTAGCTGTTTAGCATCCTATCCTTTTTACTTCTGAAAGTTTGTCAAAGAGTATATTGACAAACTGAATTTTGTTGTCGCGTGGGTATGTTTGAAAGCCAACAACTGTACCCAGTGCTCCATTAACTAGTCCTTGGTCCACGTCAAGGTTACGTTCAAGCATTGCTCTGCAATTTAAGGATCATTTTAATATCTTTTCTAAGCCTGCTGTGTTTGAGATTGATTTTTCTAAACTATT
Organism: Ambystoma mexicanum; assembly: GCF_040938575.1. Lineage (NCBI taxonomy): Eukaryota > Metazoa > Chordata > Amphibia > Caudata > Ambystomatidae > Ambystoma > Ambystoma mexicanum. The sequence continues at coordinate 1,002,368,649 of NC_090928.1, forward strand.
TAGTCTTGTTGTGGCTTGGTCACACATGGGTAGTGTCATACCAGGTACATCTAGTTTGTCTGTGGCGCTAATCTCCATGATTGGTTGCATTTCTTTACTTAGCATGATTTCATTGAATTTGAAACAGCTTGCAAGAGTTGGCATTAAGACCATACAATTGACATTTTTGTGGGCTAATTGTTCCATAACATCTGTAGCACATGCATTATCGCCATAAAGTGCATTAATGTGCTGGGTTTTCAATATTGCTTCTGCTTCTTTAGAAAGTATACCAACTCTAATACTTTTTAAAATGTTGGCATAAGTGAGATCTGCAGATTGCCGCATGTTTTCTGTTAATTCTCTGTATTGGAAATGTTGTCAAAGGTTGACATTTCCAATGCTGCCAACAGTTTTACGGCAGAGTTTGTGTCCTAATGTTTTAAAAATAGGCTCACCTTTTACTGGTGTTACTTGAAGCAGATCTCCAAAAACAATAATGTGTTTTCCTGCAAAGAGCTCTTCATAGTCTGTTTTGAGTACTTCTTGTAATCTGAGGTGAATGAAAGCTAACATCAGGTTGGAGACCATGCTCACTTAATCTATTAGTAGCATTTTCATTTGTTTCAATACTCTGAGTAATTCCATTGCAGCTTCTGCAGAAAGTTTGTAATAGTCTAATTTGTTCTGGTGTTCTACTGGTAATAGTAGTAATCAGTGTAATGTAACACCACCTATGTTGTAGGCAGCTAAACCTGTGGAGGCAGTGACAACAGCTGACAGTTTGTTGTTTGTCAATTGTTGAAGGAATTTACTGATGATTTTGATTAGGAATGTTTTGCCAGAACCAGCTTCACCACTGACGTACAGTAGTATAGGTTTATAATTATGGCAGGAACATTCTTTATTTTCATGTTGTACACCATGTGCAATTTGTTTTGTTACTTCTTGAAAAATGCTACGTTGTTCATTGTTTAGTTTTGATTGTAGTATAGTTACCCCCACCCCCCGCTCATGCCCCGTGTCTCTCTCCTGTTACCCCCCACCCCCCGCTCATGTCCGTGTGTCTTTCTCCCACCCGCCCACCCCCGCTCATGTCCGTGTGTCCCTGCTGTTACCCCCCACCCCCCGGTCATGCCCCGTGTCTCTCTCCTGTTCCCCCCACCCCCCGCTCATGCCCTGTGTCTCTCTCCTGTTGCCCCCCACCCCCCGCTCATGCCCGTGTCTCCCTGCTGTTGCCCCCCGCTCATGCCCCGTGTCTCCCTGCTGTTGCCCCCCAACCCCCTCTCATGCCCCGTGTCTCTCTCCTGTTGCCCCCCACCCTCCGTTCATGCCCCGTGTCTCCCTGCTGTTGCCCCCTGCTCATGCCCCGTGTCTCTCTCCTGTTACCCCCACCCCCCGGTCATGCCCTGTGTCTCCCTGGTGTTGCCCCCACCACCCGCTCATGCCCCGTGTCTCCCTCCTGTTACCCCCCAACCCCCTCTCATGCCCCGTGTCTCTCTCCTGTTGCCCCCCACCCCCGGTCATGCCCTGTGTCTCCCTGCTGTTGCCTCCCACCCCTCGCTCATGCCCCGTGTCTACCTGCTGTTGCCCTCCACCCCTAGCTCATGCCCCGTGTCTATCTATCCTGTTACCCCCCACCCCCCTCTCATGCCCTGTGTCTCTCTCCTGTTACCCCCCACCCCCTCTCATGCCCCGTGTCTCTCTCCTATTGCCCCCCACCCCCCGATCATGCCCCGTTTCTCCCTGCTGTTTCCCCCCACCCTCCGCTCATGCCCCGTGTCTCTCTCCTGTTACCCCCACCCCCCTCTCATGCCCCGTGTCTCTCTCCTGTTACCCCTCACCCCCCTCTCATGCCCCGTGTCTCCCTCGTGTCCCCCCCACCCCCCGCTCATGCCCCGTGTCTCTCTCCTGTTCCCCCCCACCCCCCGCTCATGCCCTGTTGTGTTCTCTTTATACACCCCGCCTTCCCTTTCCATGGTGGCCATCTTGGTAAAAGATTTTCCTTCCTGCACCTGCGGCGTCCCGGTTTGGGAAGAAACATCTTTTTTTTACCACCTGGGGTTGCCACTTTGAGGACCTAAGATGCTAGTGGTCTTCATCTATTGAAAAGGATGTTATGGTGACGTTGCACTAATAAAAACCTATGAAATGCAGTAAAAAAAAATGGTGTTACAGGGACGTTATGGTTAAGTTGCACTAATAAAAACCTATGAAATTCAATGAAAAAACTTTGTTAAAGGGACGTTGTTAAAGGGACGTTATGGTTCAGTTGCGCTACTAAAAACCTATGAAATTCAGTGAATAAAACTTTGTTAAAGGGACGTTATGGTTCCAAGTAAAACCGAAAAACCCTTGAAATTCACCAGTTATGGTAAGCTAAGCAACCATAACTCATGCCACCACCGTGCACTGCTAAGACTAACACCCAGGACATCAAAGATGACATCACAAATGGCATTGATGACATCACTGATGACATCACATTTGCATTTACTTTTCATGAAATGTCTGTTCAAGGGATTCTTATTATAATGTTGAGAAAAAAGTGACAACGATCATTGGAATAAATATCATGAGCTACGTAGTGCATTAAACAATGCATTGATATAAATGGCATTCTATTATGAAGTTCTTTACAGTATAGTAAGCTACTCATGCAGAAACATAGGCATTGTGTGCAGCATACATGATGAAGGTATAATATTCATAATGTTGATATGTTGAATAATGAAATGATAACTGTTTTCTTATTAGAGTTTTGTGTACTGTGAAATATGTAATAAGTAGCTAATAAAACCCACGTATTATATAATTGCATTATTACAGACAAAACATAAAGACACAATAACACAGGGAAAGTGAAGTAAGCAAAAAAGCAGAAGTAGTAGCAGCGACAATTCATAACTATAACTGATTATTTTTATGCTAATAAAAGATTGCTCTGTTTCAAAGCTGCTATTTACCCTATGTATATGTATCACATGATGTGACTGGACCCTAAGGAAAGTAGTGTGAGTACAATGTATACAAATATGAGCATATACAGGGAAAGTATAGTAATAAAAAAACAACAGAACTATCAGAAAGTGCTGATAACTCTACTGATTATTTTAATGCACAGAAAGGATTGCTGTCTTTCAAGCTTGTGTCTTCCCCTATGTATATGTTTCATATGATATGACTGGACCCTAGGGGAATTACTGTAAGACCATACTTGAAGGATAAGTCTACAAATATAGTACGTTTACAATTTGTAGTTCATGACTGTTACTGAAGAAAACCATGTGGCCTAGATATGTCAGTAAAGGAAAAAAGAGGGAGACAGACATGTGATGTCATCAGTGATGTCATCAATGCCATTTGTGACGTCATCTTTGATGTCCTGGGTGTTAGTCTTAGCAGTGCACGGTGGTGGCGCGAGTTATGGTTGCTTAGCTTACCATAACTGGCGAATTTCAAGGGTTTTTCGGTTTTACTTGGAACCATAACCTCCCTTTAACAAAGTTTTTTTCACTGAATTTCATAGGTTTTTAGTAGCGCAACTTAATCATAACGTCCGTTTAACAAAGTTTTTTCACTGAATTTCATAGGTTTTTAGTAGCGCAACTTAACCATAATGTCCCTTTAACAAAGTTTTTTCACTGAATTTCGTAGGTTTTTAGTAGAGCAACTTAACCATAACGTTCCTTTAACAAAGTTTTTTCACTATATATATATATTACACGGCCATGGTTAAGTTGCTGTTTCCATAGGAAGAGCACTTTTTGGGTGGCTTATAACTCAGCTCCCCCTAGACGAATCCTCACCAAACTTTGCAAAAAATGTATATGGGTCACTCTGATATTTTCATATTGTGCTGGTCAGTGAATAAAACCACCTAGCTTACATTTTTCAATGCACCAAAATAAGTGAGGCACACATGTGATGTCATCAGTGATGTCATCAATGATATTTGCTATGTCATCTTTGATGTCCTGGGTGTTAGTCTTAGCAATGCACGTAGATGGTGCGAGTTATGGTTGCTTAGCTTATTATAATGGGGGAATGTACAGTGGTGTTTGGATGCACTGTGAAGTATAACATTCTTTTAGTGATTTTTTTTTACTGAATGCACATATATATGTATGGCAGGGAAGGAAAAGAAAGGGGCTAAACAAGTGATGTCATCATTGATGTCATCATTGACATTTTAGATGACATCTTTCATGGTCTGGGTGTTAGTGTTAGCAGTTTACAGGGGCGGTGGCAGGGTTGGGGGCTTAGTTTACCATAACTGTCGAATTTCAGGGGTTTTCCGGTTTTAATTTGAAGCATAAAGGGGAGGTGGAAAGTATTTTTGTAGTGAAGTGTACATGTTTTTGTTAGGGCAACTTAACCATAACATCCCCTCAACAAAGTTTTTTTTGTGAATATATACATTTATTCAATGAAAAAACGTTAAAGGGATGTAATGGTTACAAGTAAAACCGAAAAACCCCACCAGAAATTCGCCAGTATGGTAAGCTAAGCAACCATAACTCGTGCCACCACCGTGCACTGCTAAGACTAACACCCAAGACATCAAAGATAACATCACAAATGCCATTTCCTTAGCCTGGATGACCTCCTTCCTCTCCAATTGGCCCTCCCAGGTCCAACTGGGGTCCGTTCTCTCCACCACCTTTTTCTCCACATGGGGTGTTCCCCAGGGCTCTATCCGCTCACCCGGATTCTTCAACCTTTACTTGGCACATCTGGCCCATCTCATGGCTAACTTCTCTCGTAACTTTCAGTGTTATGCGGATGATACTCACCTCTCCGTCAGGCTCCTCTCAGCCTCATCTCCTCTCTCGCTCATTGCTGATTGCCTATCCGTGATTCAGGAATGGTGTGTCTCTAATGATCTCAGCCTAAATGCCAGTAAGACTGAGATCATTCTCATTGGGACCACTGCTCCCGCTTTCCCACTTTTACTCTGGCCGCCCCTACTTGGGCCCACTACCTGCACCTTCCTGCGAGGCAAAAAACCTTGGTGTCATCTTCAACTCCACCCTCTCCTTCTCTCTTCACATCACGGACGTCTCTAAGAAGTCCCACTACCAGGTGCCCCTACTTAGAGGTATTCTTCTTTTTCTCACTTTCCCCCAGAGGCTCACTGTCTCCACAGACCTGGTTCTCACTAGGCTGGACTACTGCAACAGCCTCTTTCTGAAATCTGCCTGCCTCTACTCTTTGCCCCCTGCAACTAATTCAGACTTGTGCTTGGCTTCGAACCCAGGGATCTTATCTCTCCAGTCCTGACATCTCTCCACTGGCGGATGCAAGGATCAAGTTCAAGACCCTCTGCATTGTCCTCAAGGCTTTCTGGGGCCGGGGACCACACTACATCCAACTCTCTGTTCCCAAGCACTTTTCTTCTCAAGCCCTACGCTCATCCCCCTCCAACTCACTTAGGGTCAGATGCTTCTCCAGGCTGAGAGTGGGAGGTAGTTATCTCTCCTCTGCTGGTGCCTCCCTTTGGAAAAGCCTCCCTGCCTCTCTCAAACTTGTCCAGGATCACCTCAGGTTCCGGAAGCAACTCAAGAATTTCCCTTTCAACTCTGCTTTCTCTCTCTCTCTCCCCTGCTGATGTTCTTGTCTGCTGCACTAACTGGTTACATGGCCTCCATCTGAATTTAAAAGAGACCAGGCTCCCTCACGGCCAGTAGCCCCATGCACTGCTTTCGGGCCTACCGCGTACTAGGGACTGTATCTGTAACCCTATAGTCCCCTGCCTCCCTGCATTTACTTAGAACCGGCCACCCCGGCGGCACTTGCTGGAGCTTTGCTATTGCACTCTCCCTTTTCCTTGCCCTGGCACTTCTCCTCTCCCTTCCCCTTGCCCTTGCACGATCTGAATGACACAAGGTCTACTAAGATAGTTTTTTTGTTCACCTTTGTCTTCCTCTTGCTTGTCTTGTCACGCCTAGAAACACTTGTATTCATGCGCGTTATAAATGATTTATCATATCATATAATACATTCTCACAATATACGAAATTCCATTTGACCATGCATGGTTTATGCTTGTTAATTTTGGTCAGCAGTGCACATGGCGGTTAAGGTGGTGAGGTGGTGTTAGTCCCCATTTCTGGGGCTTTGGAGGAATTACCATGAGCGGCTTTTGCACTGTGGTAATTAAGCCGATTTCTGGCGTTAAAGTGCTTTAAACTCGGTATTTGGCAGAGCGCTAAAATTGTGTGAATTCCATTACCGCCCAAAAAAGTTTCAGTAACAGAATTAGCACCACTTTTTGACTGCTCTGCAAAATTCAGAATGGGGGTCCTCGGCTTCCACTGCCATGATTTCATTAGCTCATGCATAGTTTATGCTAGTTACTCAGCGCTGGGCATGACAGTAAAGGCAGGATCTAGAGGCCAGTGTGATTTGTCAATGTCGCAAGTTCAACCCTTTCTCTCACAGACCAAAGCGGCTCTGCCCCATACGTGTTGACATGCTTGCCATACTAGCTGAGGCAAGCATGTCTTTTTGTCCCATTAATAAGAAAATAAACCGTATCTAGACGTTCCCTTGATTTGTTCAGGGCATTCGTTCAGTGTAAATTGGCTTTCACTGCCATGACTTGTGCATGTTTAACACCCACATATTTTTATAGAAACCTATCAAGTGTGCAAAATCCCAAAGATCTTTTAGTAGCCATGTTCCTTGTTGACTATTGTTTAGCTTTTAGCCTATTAAAATATTCATAAAACTGCTTCAAATACTATGCATGGACCATACGATACAATAAGATACGATTAAAATAAAACATGTACATATTTAACTATTTCTTATCTATTCATAAAACCTCACTAGGCAGCTAACAACTATTTTGTCATCAGATTTTAACATTGTATCAACATGCTTGGCGACTCACACACACATTTTACAGTGAACAATGTCAAATGTGTCCGAATAGCCCTGTGAAGACTTGGGTAAAGATCATTAAGACCAATTGGTGTGTTAGTTTGTTACCTGAACAACTCTGTACAACTGACTAAAAGAAAAAGGCTCCAATAGCCTCGGTTGTCCTGCCCGCTCATATCTGCCCCATCCCTATCAGGCCGGAAGGGTTAAGATATCCTTCCGGAACGAAGCCCGCCGATGTTTGGCAAAGTCTCTGCACCGCTGTTTGAGGCCGTCTGTGGTTCAATGCTATATTGTATCCTCATTCTCTTCCAATCCTCAGTCTTAATATCTAAAACATTGTTCTTTTCCCCCTCTTGGTACAGTTCTTCCCGCAATTATGCAATGCTGCAACCTGCTTTGTCCTGACTTTCATTACAATCAGTGTCCAAAGTCTTTGTAGATGACTTTTCACTCAAGTCCATCCTGGCACTTGTTTATTCATTTCTTTGTCTTTCTCGTTTTTCTAAATGTTCAACATCTTTCTTGGCTCTACTGTTCATTGTGTCCTCATTCATCCTGTCTCACTGCTCATCCTATTCTCCCCCTCGGCATTCTTCCTTTCGTAACCTGTCCAACCGTATCTACCCCCCTGTGTACACTATCTTTCTACTGTCAATATTGCTTTAGGGAATGTGGGTTCTCTTTGCAGTAAGGCCCACTCTGCTCTCGACTTGGTTTTTCATTTTAACTTGCCCATTTTGTGCATTACTGAAACTTGGATTTATTCTATTAGTACCACTACTCCTGTTGCTCTTTTCTCCAATTCTACAGGTTTTACTTCTCCTGCTGATTTCCCTGTGTTTTCATCTTTTGAGTATCAATTTTCTTGTTTTACAGGACTTTTCTTTCTGTGCTCCTTCCCTGAATACCCCTCTTATTCTTCTTGGAAATGTCAATCTCCATCTGTCTTCCACTCACTCTACTGTCCCTTTAGTATCTATCCTAGATTCCTATCTTCTGTCTGCTGTCCCTTTTGTATCTCTGGATCCTCTCTTATGTAATCTTTTCTTCCCCTCTTCCTATGGCCTTTGTGTCTGCCCTGCCAATTCATCCTTCCAACCATCATCTACTCTCTTTTTTTGATTATCCCAGCTTCTATTCAACTGTTATCCCCTGCTAAGTCCTTTCTTTGTCGCGATCCCCACACATTGCATACATCTTCCTTCATATCTACCTGCACTTCTTCACTTCCCTCATTATCTGATTTTGCTTTGCTTTCAGCCGATGCTGCTGCTTCCTCTTTTTCCTCTTCTCTCTTAACCACTGTCATTTCTCTATTTTTTTTCCCACCTATAAATCCCTGCAACCCTGGCTTACTCTTTTACATTTTGCATTTGATGCTGCTCTTCTCTCTGCTAAGAGTTTCTACTTTTCTAATCTTCTGCACTCTTACTCTTCTCATCCTGGTCTTTTCAAGACACTGGGCCTCATTCCGAGTATGGCGGTAAGGGATAGCGGCCACCGCTAACGAGAGCGGTGGCGGTAATCCCTTACCGCCATACTCCGAGTTCCCTTTGCGCCATGGAGGTTTTAACACCTGCTTTTAGCAGGTGTTAAAAACCATGGCGCTAAGGGACCTTGATGTTAATTACGCCACCGTAATTTACGGTGGCGTAATTAACACCTTCCCCACTCCCATTATGCCCTATGGGGCAAGAATGGGAATGGGGAAGGGTAAATGGGGATTGGGGAATTACCGCCTCGCCAACCTTGGAATGGGGCGGTAATTCCGCCATCCACCAAGGCGCTGCCGGTCCGGGTACGGCGTCAACCAAGGCGTTAATAGCGCCATTGGTTAGCGCCGTACTCGGAATGAGGCCCACTGGGTCTCATTATAAGTTTGGCGGTAGAAAGGGCATGGCTACCGCCAAACTCGCTACTGGCCCCGGCACCCGCGAATGGGCCATTACCGGCCCATTACGAGATGAATGGTGCCTGTGTAATCACAAATTCTGCTTGCGGGTGCTGGTCTGCACGCCTGGTCAGTGTGGCAGAGAGGTAACAACATCGCCAGTAGCACTACCGCGCCGTTTTTGCCTTTCTGCCACATTTGTAATGAGGCCCACTGTCGCATTTTCTCTTGCATCCCTCTCCTGAGCCCACCCTTTCTTCTTCTCTTTCTGCTATTGATCTTGCTTCTTAATTTTCTCCTATAGTCACTTTCCTTTGTCCTGTTATTACCCCCTCTGATTCCTCCCGTCCATCCCTCCATTCCTCCCTCTATCTTCATCTTCTGCTTCTTTATCTCTCTTCACCCTTCCTTGTGGCTGCTCTTATCTCTGCTTTACTGGCTAAAGCACACCCTATCTCTGCCCCTCTTAATCCTGTTCCGTCTTCTCTTACTGTAATAGTCTATCCTTTTCTCCTTCCTTTTCCTATTACTTGGTTCAACAACTCTCTGTTAACTTCTGTCATTCCTTCCTCCTTTATACATGCAACAATTTTTCCCATTTTGAAAAAGCTTTCCTTACACTCCTCTATTCCATCTCACTTTCATCTTAGATCCCTTCTCCCGCATCTGTCTAAACCTTTTTAGTGCGCTGTTTATTTTCAGGTTTCTTCCTTTATCACATATAACTCACCTTTTCCCCAGTTCCAATCTGGTTTTGGCCCCACGATCTTACAAAAACTGCTCTTCATTAATTGTGTAATTCTTTACTTTCTGCTCGCTATATTAAGCACTGCTCTGTCATAATACTTCCTGATCTCTCAGCAGCGTTTGACACTGTTGACCACTTTCTTCTGCTTTCCTCTCTTGGCTTCTCTGGTTCTGTTCTTAAATGGTTCAAATCATATCAAATTGCACTTATTCTGTCTCCTGGGCTGCTAATGCCTCTCCCACCATCCTTGGTCCACCTACTATTTTCCCTCTCCCCTTTTTCCTATTATCTCTTCTTTCAGGCTTTCACACCATGTCCATGATGACGACAGCCAACCTTTTGATCTTTCTCATCTCTGATCCATGACAAAATATCCTCTTGCCTAATAGCCATCCATTCATGGATGGCTGATTACTTTCTAGTCCTAAACTCTTCTAAAACTGAGGTTCTTTTCTTTCCTGCTTCTAGGATTCCTCCTAAACTTCCACCCACTTCTTTTTCTTCTACTCCCTCTACTTTATCTATTTGCCCTATGGCTCACCATCTTGGAGTGTATCTGGATTCTTTCTTCACTCGCCACTCACTGCACATCAAAGCTCTTCTATTTCCCACTCCTGTCGTGCACATCTTAATTCTTAATACCATTTGAAAATGTTGGCCTTGTCGTTCTTGTCTTATTCATGCCTCTAAACTGCTGGTATTCTCACTAATTTATTCATGTCTTTTTTACTTCTCTTCTCTCCTCTTTGGCCTTCCTGTCTAACACTTAATTCCTCTTAAATCTATTTATGATGCTTATATTCACCTACTTTTCGCTCTGTTTTCTCACCATTCTATCTCTTCTGCTCTCTTCTATTTCTGTTGGCTTCCTTTCCATTCCTGCCTTAAATTCAATTTCCTCTGTTTAGTTTTCAAATCTCTTCGTAATCTTTCTTAACCATATCTGTCTTCCATTGTGTCCTTCTATTCCCTGCTCTCTCCGCTTAAACTTCTAATTTCTTCTTACTGTTCCTTGCCCTTCTTGTACTCAATCATGTTTCTGTTTTATTTACTCTGTTGGCCCTGCTGCACTTGAACACAGTTCTGCTTCCCATGTTTTCCCTTTCATCTTACCCTCTTTTCCATATTCACCTCAAAGACTATCTTTTCTCTGCTTACCTGTCTTATTTCGTTTTCTCTCCATCGTTTGCATTTCAAGTACAGTGTTTCATTTGTTTGGCGCAAAGCATGGTATAATTACAAATAAATACAAATACAATACAAGTTGGAGCATCAAAACCAGCCCAGAGGAGAACATCCAATCCAACCCTTCCAAAATCTCCTGACTAGAGATAACGACAACGAAACAGCTGAAGCTACACTCTAGCCAGAGCCTGCAGACTAAACTTATAGCACTTTGCAAACATCACACTTAGGGTAATTTTGAATGGATCTTTCACCTCAGCTCTACTGCTTTGCTCGAAAGCCGCGTTCTGCTAGGGAGGGACAGCCAAGACTGCACATAGAGCGCTTTGTGCACTTTATGCTAGGATTGGTTTTCGTTGGATCCTCCTCCTCAAGTTCTATGAGGTCCTAGAGAGCTCAAGGTTCCCTTAGGGCTGGACTGCCAAGATTGCACTTTTAGAATTTTTCACCCTTCATGAATGATCCGTTTTTTAACAGATCCTTCTTGTCGGCTCACCTGCAATCAAAGAGAGCTCAGTTTGCCATTAAGGCCAGCCTTTGCTCTCCTCCCACTGAGGTTTGAATCAGTTCACGGTCCATCTGTTGCAATGCCGCCTCCTTTACATACATCTCGTATCATTCCCACTGATCAATACATCCTTCTTGGAGAAGAGGAACAGGGAAGAGATCATGAACCAATGTGAAGACACATGTGATGGCATCAGGAGCGGGAACAAGAGGTGGAGCTCATAATCCAAACTGTCAGACCAAAATGAGTCATGTTCCCAGATCTACATTTTCTGTGACATCCTCTGTGTGGCTCCCATAGGACTTAATGGATCACTGCACCAGGAAGACAACAGGAGCTGGGAGTTGAAAAATGGGTCAGAATGGGGTAGGATGGAACGGGAACATAGGTCAAGTGGGGAGCCCTTCCCATGAAATAATAAAAGAAGGGCATTAAGAAACCTCCCCCAGGTGTGCTGTAGTCCAGCCACCCCCATAACATAGACAGAATGGTCAGAACCAGAAGTGTGGAGAACAAGCAGCTCAAGGAGTAGTGGTGTTTCACAAGGCAGAATGTGAACAAATTGATACAGGTGGGTGCTGGTACAGGCAGATGGCAAGCTGACAGGAGTCATGGAGTGCCACTCTCAGCAAGCAGAAAAGAAAGGGGAATGTTGTATCTTATGTTCTGCATTTCATGTTGCTAGGGAATCGGTGCCCTACCTGCGTAGGGTGTTAGAATGTTATTGTTTGGTATACATGGTGGGGATTCTAGGGAAGCGGTTGGGAGGCGAAGAGAGACGGCGGTGGGCAGAGAGTTTCAGTGCAGGGTGCTGGGTCTCTTGATAATTTAATAAACTTAACGTTACTTACCTTCGACGGCCTGTATCCCGCATACCTCAGGGAACAGTCAATAACAGAAACAGGGCATGCAGTGTCACCTGTAGAAACTTGACTCTAATCCTGCCAGATACAGAACCCGCTAGCATCGGCTCCGCTCAGTGTTGCATCATTCAGGCTTCCTTTGTGCTTGTATGGTACTTTCAACAAAGCATGTTAGACTGAAAAGGAAAGTGTACAGATCGTGCAAAACATCCCATTGTAAATACATTTATAATAATGAATTTGCCTGGGGGCCTTTTCCCAGGAGAAGCTTCAAAGAGAGGATACTTTTTCAGACCATGACGAAAGTTGATGGAAAATAATAAGATATTGCAACTGTTAATAGGAAAAAATGTAAAGTTGCGGAGGAGTATGGTAAATGAGGGTAAATCACAGGAAATTAGTGGAAAAATAGAGGCTGAATGTAAGAGCAAAGACTTTTAAAAGGCAGGTAACCGAGTGCAGTGAACAGCCATGAATTCATCCAAAAATGATGCACAGGAAACGTTGTAGACGTAAACAAAAAGGGAGCGGGAGTTAACAGATAAACAGAGTGAACATTTGAGAAGTGGTAGGCAATTTAAGAAGCATATGAATTAACTTGTTCCCAACAACCATGTACAACAATCAGGAAGAGGTGGATTTATATTTTCTTGGGATTCATTGTATTGTATTGTATTTATTTATATTGTGCAAACCAAGCCCTTAGGCGTCTGGGCACATTTCTTACAGTTAAATAGAATATATATTTACAGTTACATATAATAAGTTTTAGCAGTTAACATGAAATGAATATTTACATGGTGAGAGTACATTTACAGTAGGTCAGTAGCAAACATTAGCAACAATTTACAGTCTAATGTACAATGTTAGGACTGTATAAGGATTTATATCATAGTGCAGGTACAGAGGTGGAGAATCATAGCTCATGAGCAAGTTGTTAGGGTTCATTCAAGGTAAGCCAAGTTTTTGAATTGTTTTCTGAATTTTCAGAGGGAGGTTTCAGCTCTATGGATTGCAGGCAGCGGATTCCAAGTTTTGGCTGCTAAGATTTTTGGAGTTTGAACATTGAGAATAATAAGGCAGTTTCATTGAGAAGATCTAACAGGTCGATCCGAGGAGTTTCGATTGAATTTGTTACACAGGTACTTAGGTGCTAGATTATTTAGGCATTTGAAAGTGAGTGATAGGGTCTTGAGTCTAATTCTATGATTGACTGATAGCCACTGGACACTGTGCCTCAGCTACGAGAAATGGTGTGATCTAGGGAAGTTAGTTGCTGATCTGAGCGCGTTATTCTGGCGAATTTGTTACTTTTTTAGATTGTATTGGTTAATTCCTAAGTAGAGGGCATTACAGTAGTCTAAATTGGATAAGACTAGTGCCCTGGCTGAGGTCATGCACTTGCCTGTGGTCAGAAATGGTCTGCAACCGTTAATTAGCTTGCAGATGTATGCAGTAGTGGAGGCAATCACGTTAATTTGTCTCATCAAAGAGAGTCAAGAGTCAATGTAGATACCTAAGGTTTTTACATCTTTAGAAACCTTGATATTATTGCCGTCAATATTGAAAACGTTAAATTGTTTGTTCAGTCTGTTAAGTCTTGCTTGGGATCCTACAAGGAGCAACTCCGTCTTATCGTCATTAAAACAGAATCCATGTTTGGCTGTCCAAACTTGAATAATTAAGTAGATGACATTTAGGCGTTTGGAATCAATGTTATAATCACCAGTAATAGGGATAAGGATTTGGGTGTCGTCTGCATAATTTGTGTAGGAGACACCCAACTGGTCGAGGTCATCAAGGAGGGGCTTTTTGAAAATATTGTAAAGCTTAGGGGAGACGCATGAGCCCTGGCCGACTCCAGAGGTGACTGGAACTGGAATAGTGGATGCAGTGGGTGCAAACACTCTTGTAGTTGTATTGTTGAGAAAGGACTGAATCCAAGAGGTGGCTTCGTCAGATAAGTGGGCTGCAGATGTAAGGTGGTTGCAAAGTGTTTTGTGATCCACTAAGACAAAGGCGGCAGATAGATCTAGTAACAAGAGGAGTGCTAGGTTACCTTTGTCTTTTATAATTTCCATTTGCGTTAACAGATCTATCAGGGCTGTTTCCATGCCATGTCTAGATCAGAAACCTGATTGACGTAGCCCTAGTACATTTTTACTTTCCAAATGATGCTGGATCTGTAGGCAGGCAGCCCTATACAGAATTTTTTGGAGGAGGGGCACTGTAGTAATTGGTCTGTAATTCGTCGGGTGTTAGGGTCAAGGGAAGGTTTCTTTAGTAGAGGTAATACCCATGCGTCCTTCAGATTAGTGGGTACTGTGCTAGTTGCAAATGAGACATTAATTAACGCTGTGATGAAGGGCGCCAGGTTCTTCGCTGTCTCTTTGATAATTATTGCTGGGCAAACATCACCCAGGCATCTGGATGGTTTCAAGGTTGCAATAATGTCCTCGACATCCTTAGTGGCGAGAGGGGAACACTTGAACAGATCATGTTGGACAGGTGGGGGTACTTGCATTGCGAGTTGGGGTGTGTTGGTGGCCAGGCTAATTTCTTTTGCCTCTATTGTACTTTGAAGGAGCTCAATATTATCAGAGAGAGATTTCTGAATATTAGTGCACCATGTGAAGTCTTTTGTACAAGTTACAAGTGGTGCAGTAGGAGATTCCAGCTCTCTGAAGATGCTGAATAGTTGTTTTGTATTAGATTTGGCTTTTGTATTCCGGTCAATGTATAAGTCACTTTTAGCTTGGAGGATTGCTCTTTTGTAGGTAGATGAGGCTATTAGGAAATGATCTTTGTTTGATGTTGAGAGGAGGCTTTTCCATAAGGTTTCAGCTGCCTTTTTGTTCTTGCACAGGGTTCTAAGGTTCGGGGTAAACCAAGTATTCAAGTGCGAGGTTTAGCTTTTTGCATTTTTAAAGGCACGATCTTGTTGATGGCGTTAAGTATAGTGACGTTGTACAGGTCAATTAGAGAGGTTGGGTCATCATTTAAGGTGGTAGGGTTAATGGTGGGCTGAAGTAGCAGGAGTAATTTTTGTGCTGTTATATTACGCATATATTTCTGGAGAGTCCAGGAGGTGCCATGGGCCTGTCAATCTTAGGTTGATTACCGTCCTGTAAGGTAAAGAGAATAGTATGATGGTCGGACCAGGCGCATGACTCGTTGGAGAGAATGCTAGTGTCGCAGTTGATGTCTGTGATCCAGTTTAATAGCCTACCTTTATTATAGCTAGCTTGGGAGATACGTTGTTGAAGCCTAGTTCTGAGATACTGTTGGCGATAGCTAATGCATTGACGTCTTTAGGGCCATGTAGTCCTAGGTTGAGATCTCCCATGAGCATGAGTTCTGATCCTGGCTTAGAATTAGTGGCGAGGAGTAGAATTGTGTCTTCCTTGAAGAAAGATAGTGGACCTGGTGGTTTATACATAATGTGGATGGTTATAGTTCGCATAGGTGACATGGGTACCTTGATCGACCTAATGAGGTTTTTACAATAAAGGTGACACCACCACCTTTTGCAGACATTCTATCCTGCCTGATAATTGTGTATTTGTCTGGTATGGCAAATGAGAGTAAAGGACCAGATGTGGTTTGGAGCCAGGTCTTAGTAATAGCTAGGAAGTCCCAAGTTGTTTGTAGTTATGAGGTTGTTAATGTCTAGAGCATGGGCTGTTAAACTGCCATGGGTTTTTCCTCCCAGTGCCAAGGCCTTTTTTGTTGATTTTGGTATTTCGCCATTCAATGCCTTCTTACGTTTTCTATTTCATTAACCCCTTAAGTGCCAAGGACGCCCTTAAGTGCCAAGGATGAGATATCTCGTCCTTGGCAACAGGGAGGTAATCCCAAGGACGAGATACCTCGCCCTTGGCACTTACTGGGTTAATGAATCCCCCTTTGATGGAGGAGGCTTTGCCTTCAGAGTCTGTTTTAATCGCTAGGAAATGTTTGCATGGGGCGGCATCTTGTTAGCTGTCTTGATGGTTATGCTGGCTTGTTTAAGGCCTGTTGGTCTGGCTTTAATGCTAGTTTTGATAGTATTCTTAGTAGATGAATAATTGATTTTGTTGAATCTATGCCATAGTCTAGAGTTTCTGATTGAGGTAGGGCATGGTTGATTATGCGTAGGTCTGGTGGCATAGAGTTTAATCCGTCGGCTGGAGTGGTAGCTGGGCATTGTTAAGCGTAGAGGAGGTCAGGTTGTTATGTTTGGTAACTTTTTGGTCTAGAAGAGATTTCCCAATGCCAGTAGCGGTGATAGATAGGGTAGGGGCTGCCATCGTGCATGGGGTAAATGCTGAGTATTACACTCAAAATGCTTAGCAGGAGCTGGTGCATGACTAGGTTCTAGTTACTGGAGCAGATTAAAGCTGGGATGTTAAGGAACGGATGGGCAGGGCACAACAATATTAGTACTAGAGCCGCTAAAGTGGAACAATGTGTCAGGTTAAGCAAGTGGGCAGTAGAGGAATACTGATTACATACAATTGTAGGCAATAGGCATATGTTTGTCTAATGATTGGCTGCACTTTGCTGATAAGTAGGGGCATAACAAGGCTCAAGTATGCATAGGTCGGACCAGGCCGTTGAAGCAAGTTCAGACATAGAGATGTGACTGCGAGGGACGTAGGAGTCCAGTGTTGGTCGATTACGGCAGAACACACGGCCTGAGCACTTGTCCAAGAGTTTAGCAATGTGGAATACAGTATTATGTTGTGGTTAATATCAGGATGTGGTTAATATCAGAAGGTAGAATTAACAATTGTAGTTATTTGTTATATCATGCGAAGGGTAGGTGGAGCAGGTAAACAGGTAACAATTAGCCATGAAGTGTGCAATAGGCAAAACGCAGTTCTAGCGGAATGCTTTACTACTTATGCATAGGTAGGATGCAGAGGTTACTTGTGAGATTACAGCCTACTGATCTAAGTCGGCATGACTCTCGCATCAACAGGGATTGTACTCCGTCATGTTCTGCAGACAGCGTGTAGGGGTGAGGCGTCAATCCAGGCACGGTAAGGGGAATGGGAAAACATCCAAGATGTAACAGCTGCAAAAGAGTTGGAAACAGTGTCGTGGACGGCCTGAGGGGAATGCAAGAGGGATAGTAAGATTTGAGGCTTGCTGGCTCTGAAATTGAACAAAAAGTCGAAAAGGACAATGATATAGAATTATAGTTATGTAGCTATCAACTACTGGATACATTCTCTGAGTGTTTCCAAGTGACATCTGATAAACAACGAGAGCAAAGCCTTATAATATCACATAGAACCCCAGGGTCTCCTTCTCAAAAACATGACCTCACAGTTGGTATCTACCCATCAGTAATTTGATGTGTTGTGATGCCTTGTGCCACTATTCTGTCAGCCTTCAGAGTAGGCAAATTGTCTGCTGGGCTTCTGCAAAAAGGGACCTTTAGGTTTTGCCTCCAAACCACAATGGCCCGGGTATTCCAAGGTAATTTGGTTCTCCCTGCTTGGTGCACCATGTTTCCTCTTCTATGCTCCCCTGTTAGGCCTTTTCACAGCAGTACAGAAGCAACAGGTGGATGTGCTGTCAGTTCCCCAGAAAGGGATACATCGCCTGCAGTGTCCATGGGGCCACGTGATGACGCACATTGCTGAGTTGCTGGTAGAGCAGGGCTCAAGTCGAGGGTACACGCGGGGGGACGCAGTCTCCCCACTTTATTTAGAGAGTGGACTCAGTCCCCCCCAGCTAAAATGACAAACACTGAATGACCTCTTTGAATTTATGAATGTATAGATGACCTCGAGGATGAAACCACAGTTGTTAGGTTTGTAGGCCGGACACTTCACCACTGCACTACATAACCTGATGAAAAACAACAAACAACTAAAGGTGAAATGTTGCATTTCAGTACTGCAAGTGCCAGGGAAAACATTTGTATTGGTTCTTGGAGTTTAAAACATGCACATCTTCTAACGTGTTCAAAAACACTATTAGAAGAAATTATCCTCTCTTGGTTTTGTGTTTGTGTTGATTTTATGAAAGGCAAATTCCATTCGTCCTGTGAAATTTGGATGGTTACACAAAACCAATTTAATGAAATGTGCATACTATACCTTGATATGCTAATTTCTGGCGACGTCCCCTCCCATTGCGTTGGTTGATGAGGAGTCTCCCACTTTAATTTTTAGGACTTGACCCCTGTGGTAGAGATAAGGCCAGATGGCACTGCCGAAGAGCTCCTGTGAAATTCAAACATCCTTTCTTCTTGCATTAGCTGCAAGACGACGTCCCCCCTGTCGGAGATCTTACTATCTGTTGCCAGTGTTTATGTGGCAATCCTGCATTGCATTACTCATATTTCCATGCTGAAATTATCATATACTCTATTTTGTTGTGGTTTTAAGGAAGACCACATATTTTTGCAGCTCTGTTTGTCCACCTCAAATGGCATAGTTTTCTTGTGTTGTGTTTTAGTGTGTTGAACTTGGAGGTAGAGTGTTGGAGACTCAGACAGGTCAAGGTTGTGTTGTATCTTGCTTTCTGCCTACCACTACAAGCTGCCTGTGTCCGTAATCATGAGCAGTGGCAGAAATGCACAGTGTGTCTGTTGCCAAGTGGCCAATGAGCAAAAAGCTGCACTTATCTTGCCTGCAATAAAGCATCTTCCAGTTCCTCCAGTCATATCTTCATCATTTGTGCACTTATGTTCCTGGGTTATTCATTGCAAAACAATAAATAAAAATACTATGAAACCATGCATTGCTTTTGTTGTCCCTCTTGCAATATACTGAGGTTTATCGGCCCTCTGGGCACCCTAAATAGAATTAAAAAAGATACATGAATTGCACTCTATTTCTTGCGAGCTGGTTTAGTACTACTTAAATCCCCACGCAAACAGGCATGATCTGCTCTCGCACGTATTTCATGTGAAACACCTTAATTTACATTCACCAAGTCAGTTGAAGTAATTGGATGCCGGCATCCATTGCAGTCAATCTCAAACTCCATGGGACTCATTACGAGGGCGCCGGTATCCTGCAGTATTACCGCCAGGATAACAGCAAACAGAATTGCTGTTACTGGCACTTGGTCGGTAAGGGCGGTAACTCCCCATTCCATGGAGTCTCATTGAACTCCATGGGGGGATTCGCCAATATTACTGGCACCAGTATTACAATGTTGGTAATACTGTGGTAGGGTGTATGAATTACCTCCAGCTTTTAGCTGGAGGCAAATCCTCCATCCCTCCCGGCAAACTTGTAGTTGTCCTGTCCGTAAAAGTGCCGGTAAACGTTATTACCAGCACTTTTACTGTATACGGGCCAACTTATAATGAGCTCCTATTTGTTCCATTCACAAGAAGTTACTGTGAGCAACTCTGATTTACTCCTGACTTAAAGTTAGTTACTTGAATTACATTTCTCTTCAAACTCCCAGAGAAGGAACTTGCTTAACAAGAATTCAGAAGCCTCTCAGAGTACCAATGGGTAATTCAATCTTCCTGTGCAATGTTCCCAAACTAAGAAACAGCGTTTATGAAAATAAGGACACTCTTATTAATAAGCGTATCGATTGGATTTGCCATGTGAAGGGCTGTACCTCTGTCATCGGCGAAGATATTTTATGGGCTGGCAGAGGCAGTATGGCATCTGAGCATGGTGATTGTATAGAGCTGCACCTGAGGGATGCTAAGCTGGTAGAGAGGCAACTGGCAATAGAGTTAAGAACCTATCCCCCGGGGGTCATCAATTTCCCAGAGACGCTGTCGACCTAACGCATGGCTTCATTGTCCACCATGCCTGTCATTGTTGAATGACAATCAGGTCCCTGAAAGGGACTTTTGCTTAGATGAGGTGGAGTGACATCTTTTACCCCCCACCTCCAAGCCCAGCTGGCCTGGGAGGTACAAAGGTGCTTTTCTGGAATGTTTCTGGGATTCTTATACATCTGATGGACCCTGACTGGATAGCCTTTGTATTTTCAAATGAGATTATATATATGCAGGAAACCTGGGCTGTATTACCTGTTGAGATACAGCGTTTTAAGGCTCTTAACATTCCTGCAGTTAATGGCCCCACAGGTAGACTGTGGGGGTGTTGCTAATGCTGGTTGCAGTGGGGTTAGAGTGGGAAGCAAAGATGAGTGGAGAAAGCATCCCAGACTTGCAGCTGGTTGTCGCCACAAACACCAAGAGGCTGACACCCCTCATTTTCAATGTGTACAACAGTCCCCATGGCAATAACCCATTGGGCAAATTGACCACAATGAATAACCTTGTAACTATCTGTGAGACAAAGATATCTGGCCCCTGTTGTATTATTGTAGGTGAAGATTTTAAGCACCAGTTTGAGCCACTCCATAAATTTGAAGGACTCAGTGAAGTTGTAGATGGGGACTGGGATATTCTGCCGCACGGGGCCAGCTTCCCCTCTCGGACACATAAATGTGCCCTGGAGATAGCAACAGTTTCATATGGCCTTAGTTTAAGGGCATGTAATGGAAGGTGCATTGAAGATAGGCCAGGGAAAGACACCTTTTTAGGTTCCGACTGTTCTTACAGGATTGATTACATTTTGGTTACGATGGGTGACTGAGCTGTAGTGGAAAGGTTTCTCATTTCTAATTGCAGGGATAATGACCATAAACCTCTTTCCATAAAATGAGGGTGGCAGGGAAAGTGGGATATTGGCAATGTGGCTTCTGTTCCAATAGTGATATCTGGGAACACCAGACGGGTTGTCAAGTGGGCCAATATCTTGTTGGCAGGGACAAAGCATTCCATTTACCTCTCAATCCTCCCTGTTATTGAGCATTTATGTGATGTTGACAGGGGGGATGTCGAGGTATAGATGGATTATGATCATTTGATCTGTGAGCTTGATCCTTGGTTCTCTATCGTAGCGACCCGTTCCAAGCATAGTACTGAGCAGAATCCCTTATGGTTCAAAGATCTTTGTAGTCTGGCTAGAAGGACCTTATTGTCTGTCTTGCCACTGGTGGAAAGGTGAACAAGGAGGTGTTGCGTATTAGGAGGAGCAATTATAAAAACATTGCGAAGTCTAGGAAAACTGAATTCCTTAAATCCAAATGTGAAACACATAGGTAACCTCGCTTAATAAGGACAGTAAGGCCTTTTGGTCTATTATAGCTGACCGGTAGTATTCTAATGACAACAGGCTGATCACC